>NC_136762.1:27728711-28098711 GCF_936440315.1 Barbus barbus
ATTTAGTCTAGAACTACAGTAAGATCATGTAGATATTTAGTCTGGAACTACAGTAAGATCATGTAGATATTTAGTCTGGAACTACAGTAAGATCATGTAGATATTTAGTCTAGAACTACAGTAAGATCATGTAGATATTTAGTCTGGAACTACAGTAAGATCATGTAGATATTTAGTCTGGAACTACAGTAAGATCATGTAGATATTTAGTCTAGAACTACAGTAAGATCATGTAGATATTTAGTCTAGAACTACAGTAAGATCATGATGATATTTAGTCTAGAACTACAGTAAGATCATGTAGATATTTAGTCTAGAACTACAGTAAGATCATGTAGATATTTAGTCTGGAACTACAGTAAGATCATGTAGATATTTAGTCTGGAACTACAGTAAGATCATGTAGATATTTAGTCTAGAACTACAGTAAGATCGTGTTGATATTTAGTCTAGAACTACAGTAAGATCATGATGATATTTAGTCTAGAACTACAGTAAGATCATGTAGATATTTAGTCTAGAACTACAGTAAGATCATGATGATATTTAGTCTAGAACTACAGTAAGATCATGTTCACACACAACGCTCTGCACTTACTCCTGATTTCTCTCAACACCAGAGCTGTCACTCAATACATCACAAACAGTAGCTGGTGTTACTTTTATTAAAAGTTGATAAATCAACTTTGGGAAAATTAAGGTCTCTAAGATTTTATGAGGTATTAAATTTTGTTCAAGATTTGTCCAAAGAGTTTGACTCCACAAAGTATGCATGAATATATTTATTTTCCTCCCCATGACTATTAAAACAGCAGCATGCTCGGTCCGCGAGATCGGTTCGGGGCGCGTACGGGTGCGACAGACACGGTTAGGTGATGTGACGCCCTCCACATGTCACGAAACAGATGGGGAAATGGGGAAATGTAAGTTTGCGGACTCCTGGTTGGAGAAGGATGAGTTTAAACAATGGCTGAAGCCTGTCGCTGCAAACAACCGTGGGGCCTACTGTACATATTGTCAAGAAGATTAGCGTAGCCTCGATGGGCATCAACTCTGTCAAGTCCCACATGCACGGTGCTAGCCACAAGGCTGTCATTCGAAGAAGAAGCAGCTCGACGTACATGTTTGTTTTCCCGATATCTGGGCTCTCAACTCCTGGGACACAGAACAGCTCAGGAGCTGTTGCATCACATCAAAGTAAGTGTATCTACCAGTCTACTAGCATTGCATTATGTGTGTGTGTGTTTGTTCAGTAGCCAGCACTTGTTTGTTTCAGGTATAAAAAAATACTGGTATGTTCATATTGTATTTTTGCTTTAGTAAATCTGAATAACAAATAGTTAAAATTCTAATAATTATTTACATAACACAACTCAATTTAATAATGTAAAGTGATGTGGTAATGAAAAGTGGGATATAAATAAATTTTGATTTGATTGCCTGTGTATTTCAAGAATAAACATTTAAGGCATATTTCCATTCACAGGAGTGTGTTGCAAAACTGAATACGAGGCAGCTTGTCTCCATCAGTATGGATGGCCCCAGCATCAAGCATGCAGAGCTGTATGGAGCTCAACTGGTCAAGGTTGGAAGCTGTGGGCTTCACACCCTCCACAATGCAGTGAAGGCAGGTTTACCATGTGGCAGCTGGACAAGCTCCTTCAGGCACTCCATTTCCTGTTCCACAATGTTCTTGTTGTGCTTGTTGTTCAAGTTGTGAACAGATGAGTGTTGCTCTTTGTGAATTAAGGTATGTTTTAATAAACCTTGCCTTTGGTTTAATTTATTATTTTGAGTTGTGTTTCTTACAAGCTTCTCTGAGTTCTGTTGTATGGTTGTGCTCTATAGATTTATTTGCAAACTACAACTGTTTATTAAGTTAAAGGTTTGTTGCTGATTAGAACTTGAAGTAGTGATGAGGTCTTAAAATATTTTGAGAATGTCTTAAAAAGGTATTGAAATTAACTTCAGGATTCCTGCATATAACCTGTACGGGTTACTTAAAAAATTAATCTGATTACATAACTCGTATTACTTGTAATGCATTACCCCCAACACTGTGTATATTTCTGAAGGTTTTGTTATCATCTGAAATGTGCTGTGACAGAGCTACTTATCATACAATCAGTGTCAAACATGCCAACGCACATCTGTATGTCATGTGTGATGTGTTTGGTCTGAGTTAACGCTGTCTGGTGTTTCTCAGCGGCGTCCACGTGTCTGTTCTCCCTCATATGTGCTCTGATTCTGGGCTTTCTGGACAGAAGAGCAGAGAAGATCCTCCGCAAGGAGCAGGGCAAAACCGGTGAGATGATCCAGAGCAGACGTTCATGAGTCTGGCTGCCCTCTGTCCCGTCAAACACTGTTTTACAGAAGTGTGTGTGTGTCATGTAGGAGAAGTCATCAAGCTGACGGACGTCAAGCACTTTCCCTTCTCTCTCTGGCTCATCTTCATCATCTGTGTGGCCTATTACGTGGCCATCTTCCCATTCATTGGACTGGGCCAGTGAGTTTCTGTCCTGTTCATAGCGAAAATCAACTGTACAGAATTTCAAATGGAGATCATATGAACATGCACTTATTGTGAAGGAGTGAGAGTGTGAGATGATGATGATGATGATGATGATGATGATGGATGAGTTTAAATCATGTTTGCGTTTCTCCACACACAGAGTTTTCTTCATTGAGAAGTTTGCCTTCACTACTGTCCAGGCCAGAGCCATCAACAGGTACTAACGCACACACACACACACTTTCCCCCAAAAAACTCACTCTGTATGATTTATAAGCGTTTTGAAAAGTGGAGACATGGGGCAATGTCCTCATAAGTCACCTTCACCTTGTAATACCTGTGTCATTATACAAATTTGTGTCCTCATTTGTCACAAAAACGCACACTCACACATCACACACACATACATCACACACTCTCACACATCACACACTCTTACACACACACACACACACTTGTTAAAATGGTTGTGTGTTTCTCTGGTTTTGACGAAAACAGACCTGTACACAGCACAAGCGCTGATTAAGCCTGGATGCTGGTGAAGCTGCAAGTGCAAAACTCTACATGCACTGAATGATTTTTGCTTGAATGTTTCATAACCTAATTGATCAAACAACACGACTTTAACACAACCTGACAGGTTCCATTATAAGCATACTATTGTGCATGTAAACACTCAATTACACTACTGTTCAATTTAATAAATATAAACAATAACAATAATAATATATTTTTATACATCAAGGACATATGAAGACATTTATAATGTTACAAAATATTTCTATTTCAAATAAATGTTGTTCTTTTGAACTTTCTATTAATCTGTGAATCCTGAAAAATAATGCATCACACTTTCCACAAAACTATTGAGCAGCACAACTGTTTTCAACATTGATAATAATCAGAAATAATCAGTATATTAGAATGATTTCTGAAGATCATGTGTCACTGAAGACTGGAGTAATGATGCTGGAAATACAGCGCTGCATCACAGAAATAGATTACTGTTTAACAGATATTCACATAGAAAACTGTGATTTTGCATTATAAGAATATTTCACTGTTTTAACTGTATTTGTGATCAATAAATGCAGGCTTGGTGAGCCTTCAAAAACATTAAAGTAATCTTACCAACCAATGTTTCCCAGTGAGTGTTAATGCATTAATGCAGATTTGTGGTGGTTACTCTGTGTTTGTTGTAGTATTGTGTACATCATCTCGGCTCCAGCGTCTCCTCTGCTGGGGTTTGTGGTGGATAGGATGGGCAGGAACATCTTGTGGGTTATGCTGGCTGTCATCACCACGCTCATCTCTCACATGATGCTGGCCTTCACCTTCTGGAACCCCTGGATCGCCATGGTAACCACCAAACTATCAGCCAATCAGCTATGAGAGCCAGTGTTACAGTAAATAAAGGGCGGAGTGACTGTACGCACAAAGTTATCACTTTGAGAGCTGTGTGTTTTCTAACGGCTCTTCAGGTCATTAAGGAAGTGTGTGTGTGTGTGTGTGTGTCAGTGTCTGTTAGGTTTGTCGTATTCTCTGCTGGCCTGTGCTCTCTGGCCCATGGTGGCATTTGTGGTGCCGGAGCATCAGCTGGGAACTGCGTATGGATTGTAAGTCTGATCTGACAGCATCTCCTGATGCTGCTGCGCATGTTTTGGTCCGGTAATAACGCCCTGATGTGTTGTACAGTATGCAGTCCATACAGAACCTGGGTCTGGCGCTCATGTCCATGGCTGCTGGAAGCATCTTAGACCTCAAAGGATACCTGTTCCTCGAGGTCTTCTTCATCGCCTGCCTGTGCTGTGAGTAAACACATATACACTACCAGTCAAACGTTTTGAACAGTAAGATTTTTAAAGCTCACAAAGCCTGCATTTATTTGTTAAAAAATACAGCAAAAACAGTAATATTTTGAAATATTTTTACCATTTAAAATAACTGTTTTCTAGTTGAATATATTGTAAACTGTAATTTATTTCTGATCTGCAGCTGTATTTTCAGCATTACTTCAGCGTCACATGATCTTCAGAAATCATTCTAATATACTGATCTGCTCAAAAAACAAAAAAAACAAAAAAACATTTATTATTGTTATTGTAATTATTACTATTATGTTGAAAACAGCGGAGTAGAATTTTTTCAGGTTTCTTTGATGAATAGAAAGTTCAGAAGAACAGCATTTATCTGAAATTGAAGTCTTTTGTAGCATTATAGATGTCTTTATCATCACTTTTGATCAATTTAAAGCATCCTTGCTAAATAAAAGTATTAATTTCTATAATTTCTTCTAAAATATATTCAAACAGAAAGTAGTTATTTTAGGTAGTAAAAATATTTTTCAATATTACTGTTTTTGCTGTATTTTTCAAATAAATGCAGGCTTGGTGAGCAGAAGAAAATTCTTTAAAAAACAAACATTAAACATCTTGCTGTTCAAAAACTTTTGACTGCTAGTTTATCTGCACAAACTGTGATTGTTGACCTCAGAAAGACAAATCGCCTACTGAGCTGCATTCAAATCATTCAACTTCCTGTGAGGTGTGGACACTTCACGATCCACACTCTTGAGGCGTGACTGATTGTTGTTGTGTGTGTGTTTCAGTTGCTCTGCTGGCAGTGGTTGTGCTGTATCTGTATGATTATTACAAAGGTAAGATCATTGTTCATTCCAGATAATCTCAGCCTGTAATGAGCCGTTCCTCACGTTTCCTTCACTTCTGTTGTCAGAGGGAGAGCTGAACCTGTCGGCCTCAGCACGAGCCAGCCGAATCAAGTCTGAGTGAGTCAATATAACACACACATCTCATACAGCGCCTCTGAGACACTAAAATATCACTAGCAAAATCAAGCATTTATGGAGCATGTCGATAGTTAAAGGAGTCATTAACTGAGAAACAAAATTTCCTTGATCTTTTGACATATAAGAGGTAGGGGTCGACCGATATGTGTTTTTCAGGGCCAATACCGATTATTACAGACCAAGTAGACCGATAACCGATATTTTGAACCGATATACAGTGCCCTCCAAAAGTATTGGAACAGTAAACACAAAATTGCTCTGTTGGCTGTGGAGTCAAGACATTTACAAATATGATTAAAAGATGAATATGAGACAAAACTACAGAATGTCACATTTTATTATTAGCCATTTCAACACACAGATGTTTTACCAGCTAAGAAGTTCAGCACTTGAAGGCCTGGTTTCACAGACAGGGCTTAGACTAAGCCAGGATTAGGCCATAGTTCAATTAGGACATTTAAGTGATTTTTATAAACGTGCTTAGAAAAAAAACAGTACTGTTGTGCATCTTGAGACAAAACAAAGAAACTGATATGTTTTAAGATCAGTCAGTGCAAGTTTCTTTCAGTTAAAACGGCTCAGACTTACATTTTAGTCTAGGACTAGGCTTAAGCCTTTTCTGTGAAACCGGGGGATAGAATTTCATACCTCTATCTGATGTGAGCATAAGTATTGGAAGAGTTGCCTCACAGGTCTTTCTAAGTGATCAGCTGTGTCCTGTTGCATTAATTCTTCAGATATTAAAAGCAGGGAATGTGTCGTATCAGTTATATCCATTGCTTCTGTATTCTGAATCTTGCATTCGATGATGCCACACACAAACCAGCATGAAGACGAGGGAGCTGACTTTGAGAGAAAAGCAAGCAATTTGGATGCTAAAAGAAAAGAGGAAGTCAATTAGAGCTCCAGCAAAAACAAAGGGCATGGAGAAATCAAGAGTTTGGAAACCACCAGCGACACCAGCAACGACCTGATCGGCTGAGAAAACAACAGTAGTTGATGACAGACAAATCATAAAAGCTGTGAAAATGAACCCTAAAAGACGTGTCTGTAAAATCACCAATAACTTCCAGAAAGCTGGGGTGATGCTCTGACAATCTACTGTCCTCAGGAGACTTTGACACAGAATTACAGATGCTTCACAGCAAGATGCAAACCTCTGACCAGCACCAAACATAGAAAGGCAAGATTAGAGTTTACAAAAAAGCACAAAGGTGAGCCAGAAGAGTTTTGGAACTGTGTTTATGGACCGATGAGTCAAAGATGAACCTTTATCTAAGTGATGGGAAAGCAAAAATGTGGAGAAAAAAAGGGAACTGCAATGATCCCAAGCATACAGCCTCATCTGTAAAGCATGGTGGAGGTGGTGTCATGGCATGGGCGTGCATGGCTGTCTCTGGAACAACTTTACTGATGACTTAATGTATGATGACAGTAGCAGAATGAATTTGGAAGGGTACAAAACCATCTTGCCTACCAATATTAAAGAAAATGCCACCAGATTCATTGGGAAGTGCTTCATATTGCATCAGGACAATGACCCAAAACACCCTGCAGTTCAGTCAAGGAGTTTATAAGAGCAAAGAAATGGAAAGTCTTAGATTGCCCAAGTCAATCTCCAGATTTAAATCTGATTGAACATGAATTTCACCAGCGAAGAAGACCGCAACTATTTAAATGAAACTATAACACTAATAGCCTGTTATAGACACACTTGGTTCAATAGCCTATTGAAATGTCACAATTTCTGTCATCCTAATCTTGGCCTATGTGCCAGTAATTTCCATTAGTTTTAATTTACATTGCAGTGCAAATGAAGGCATAAAACATTAATTTAATTGATCTTTTAATCAATGAGAGTTAAACTATTTTTGGCAAACAAATGGGTTTACTATTCAAATTAAAACATGGAAGAAATAGCGTATTGTGTGATTTATTCTTTTTAACAAAAGTTGTAATAATTGTTGTAGTAGTAGTATTACTAGATAAATCAAACTTTTATTTTGATGGGTGGCCATGAGGACCTCTTAAGTTTCTGTAGCCTATGTATGTGATATGACGATCGTTTTACCCAAATGAAACGGTCAAATGCTCATGAAGTAACTCTCAGAGCAGTTCTGGGGATGTTGTTCATGTATGTCCTCATTTAGTGAGATGGCAGATGCGGAAAACACTGCAAGCGTCGCGCACTTCAGTGTGCGTGTGTGTGTGTGTGTGTGTGTGTCAAAACCGCACGTCTGTGCCATTCGCATATACAGAGACATGCAGAACATGCAGAATTCATATTTAAATAGTCTTTTTGCGGCTTAATGTTTACAGATAGTCCATATCGCGAGTCGATTTAAATGCACTGACCTACTTTTGATTAATTCATCCAAACTTTGACAAATTCTGTGACTCCGCGTTCTACAGTAAATTCCATTTATATGACTGGATTCTGTGATTTCTTTTGTGTTTCCCCCATCGCAGAAACCATAAATAGATAATATTGAGGTGTTTTGCAACTTCAGTGTAGTGGATTGTGATTTATTGCAACTTGAGCAAAGTCTGCTGCTGCCTTTGAGAGACAACTGATGCGTGATGAAGCAGCAGTTCGCAAGCGCTTTTGGTGTGAAAGTGTCTTTAGTCATCCACGTTGATTGGTCGGACTCATGACTCCCAACAAATCAGATGCGCGGTGGGCGGAGACCACTCTAGGCCACAGAGTGGTGAGTTCCAACAGGCTGCATCAGAGCCAAATACCGCATTTCAAAATTAAATAATTTTATCGCACATTGTTTTTGAAAATGACCGATACGATAATCATAAAATGCTTAATATCGGCATAATAATATCGGCCAGGCCGATAATCGGTCGACCCCTAATAAGAGGTCATTGTACTATAAAAACATCCTGTAAGTTTCAGTACTCAAAACTTTCTCATTAGTCTAAAAACAGCTTATATTGAAGGCAGTCTGCCAAAACGACAGCTTGTGGAATGTTCTACTATCTGTTTAGCCCCGCCCACTGATTCTACATTGCTGCCTATTTAGCCCCGTCCACCAATTTTACATAGTCGTCTGTTTAGCCCCGCCCACCGATTCTACAGCACTGTCTGTTCACCCCCCCCCCCCCCCCGATTCTACAGCACTTACTGTTTAGCCCCGCCCACCGATTCTACAGCACTGTCTGTTCACCCCCCACCCACCGATTCTACAGCACTTCTTGTTTAGCCCCCCCCCACCGATTCTACAGCACTGTCTGTTCACCCCCCCCCCCCTCCGATTCTACAGCACTTCTTGTTTAGCCCCCCCCCACCGATTCTACAGCACTGTCTGTTCACCCCCCCCCCCCTCCGATTCTACAGCACTTCTTGTTTAGCCCCGCCCACCGATTCTACAGCTCTGCCGATTAACACATGTCTTGTAGATAATAAGAGAGCCGAACACAGGTCAGTGTTTGCGTTGCCTTCCTTCTGATGCCAACGTTAGGAAAGAGTGGATGAACTTTATTTTTAATAAAGATCCAGATCGCATTAGTAAGATTTACAAACAAGGCACAATTCGACGCTGGATTTTCAGAAAGATTGAAACTAAAAGACGATGCTGTGTGACAGATTCAGTGTTCCTCAAAATTAATAAAAACAGTGAAATGCAAACTCAGAATATTATCCAAACCTGCAATAATTAAATGTTAAATAAGACGTTCTGTACGTTCTTAAAACGTTCTGTTCTTTTTGGCAAACTGATGACACTGAATTTTGATGCACTGCCATAATAATTACAATTACAAAGTTAATAACTGTAAAACGCAGCGCTCGTCACTCACTATTTCCCCAGCTATCCAATCAATAGAGGAGGGGCGGGACAAATACCGACCAACCATCCTACTTGTACAACGACTGCCTACAACAATGGAGAAGTTAATATTGCTGGTTACTGCTTTTTTATGTTTAGTACAATTCTTAAAAATGAGATACTAGTAATATGTTGCAGCCGTGGATATTCCAAATCATCTGGAAAAATGCTGTGCCACCAAAGTATTCTCGAGCGCCACCAGGTGGTCGTTTTAAGAAGAACGCATTACATTTTTTTCAGGTGGCTAAAAACTCTTTGGGGGACATACCTTATTGGAGCCAAACCTTAGAAAGTAGACCAAAATATTCTACTGCGTTCCTGGACACGACATTTGCGTAGCTGAAATTCATAGGCGGGGATTATGCTAATTGTGAATGAGCATGCACAAGTGCCCTATTTACGAATGATTGGAATTCATTAACATACACATTTAACTATCAAATCAGAAGTTTACGAAGCGTTTGTGAATCCGGAGGAGAGTTTTCAGGAAGGTCCGTTTTATGTGCAAATTACTCTGAATTTACTCGTATATTTACTCAAGTTTCATGAATGCGGCCCAGTGTCTCTCTTCTGTCTCTGTCTCTGTTGAGAGCGGTGTTCATGCGTCTGATGTGCTGTGTTTCAGGTGAAGGCTCTTCACTGCAGCGCGTCTGATCTCCTTCACCTCGGGCCTTTCTGCACTGACCACTTTCTCTGACACGTCACCGGGCGCTTCAGACTACCCACAATCCTTCACTGAGCACCACTGGACCGATACACTCACAGCATCAGGATATGACAGATGGTCTTAAATCAGCTCGACATTATTTTCATTACAATTAAACGCATTTAAACCCTGCATTCTTGTCACGGTAATATAAAAAAGAAAATTACTAATTATATTTTATAAATTACTATTTTAATTATCTCATTGTTTTACTAATATATATATATGTAATTGTCATTTAATACTTGCAGTGTAATTTATTATGATTTTAATAATGAAACTGGCTAGATAAGATGATTTTAATCACTGTATTATTGCAGTAGTGGGCTAAATGTGTTTAATCATCTTGAAAATAATGTCCTAAAATAGGATTTGTTTTCTTAAAGCAATAGTTCACCCAAAGTCTCACCCTCAACCTTGTGTCGTCCCGAACCGGTATGAGTTCCTTTCTCTGCTGAACACAAAAGAAGATATTCTGTAGAATGTTGGTAGCCAACATTACATTCTAAATATATACACTGCCGCTCAAAAGTTTGGGATCAGTAAGATTTTTAATGTTTTTAAAAAAAGATTCTTCTGCTCATTTTGATCAAAAATACAGATTTTTTTTTGTGAAATATTATTGCAATTTAAAACAAGTTTTCTGTGTGAATATGTGTTAAACTGTAATGTATTTCTGTGATCTGCAGCTGTATTTTCAGCATCATTACTCCAGTCTTCAGTGTCACATGATCTTCAGAAATCATAATAATATGCTGATTTATTATCAATGTTGGGAACAGTTGTGCTGCTTCATATTTTTGGGGGGACCTGTGATATTTTTTTTAGGATTCTCTGATTAATAAAAAAATAAATTCTGTGTTACAACATACAATGCTATTCAAAAGTTTGGGGTCAGTACATTTTTTCATTTATTTAATTTTTTTCAAGAAATTAATACTTTTATTCAGGAAGGATGTGTTAAATGAATAAAAAGCCATAGTAATGACTTATATTGTTAGAAAAGATTTCTATTTTGAAAAAATGCTGCTCTTTTTAACATTGTAACATCAAAAAATCAAAGAAAAAATGTATCATGTTCTAAAAA
Organism: Barbus barbus; assembly: GCF_936440315.1. Classification (NCBI taxonomy): domain Eukaryota; kingdom Metazoa; phylum Chordata; class Actinopteri; order Cypriniformes; family Cyprinidae; genus Barbus; species Barbus barbus. The sequence continues at coordinate 27,739,659 of NC_136762.1, forward strand.
ACAATATGAAGCAGCACAACAGTTTCAACACTGATAATAAATCAGAATATTAGAATGATTTCTGAAGATCATGTGACACTGACGACTGCAGGAATGATGCTGAAAATACAGCGCTGCATCACATAAATAAATTATATTTCAAAGTATATTAAAATAGGAAACCAATATTAGAAATTGCAATAAGATTTCACAATATTAGTTTTTTTTTTTTTTTTGATCGAATAAATACAGCCTTAATGAGCAGAAGAGACTCCCTTAAAAACATTAAAATCTTACTGATCCCAAACGTTTGAGCGGCAGTGTATCTAATATATAATCCATGCTATGAAAGTCAATGGCTATAGTCATCTATTTGGTTATGGTGTAAATGTGCAGGCAGAGGTGTGGATCTAGTTGCAGGGTTATTTAATAAATGGAACAAAACAGCAAGCAAGAGCATTACATAAAACTGACTGGCGAAAGAACAAAGAAAACATCGGTTTGGAACAGCTTTTCTTTTTTGAGTGTACTATACCTCGAATGCATTCTTCTGTTGTCTCAGGGAAACACCATAAAAATGAATGAGCTTATTGAGCCTAGAAGCCCCTTCCAGTATTTGAGATGAGCAGAAATATTCAGGGTCCATCCATTGAGCAGTTCTCTGAACCCGAGTCAAATCCCCATAAGTTCATAACAGAGAACGCCTCTCGGACAAGACAGTTGTCAGACACAGATCTTGTTGATGTGTGAAGCACTTCTAGAGCAGTGCTGCTGTTGTCTGTGGTCACTAATGAACAACTAGCTCTTGATTGGTGAGTATTTGTGTACTGTCTTGTCAGAGAGGACACGTTTCACTCAATAGATTTAGATGATTTTAGCTCGACTCATAAGTGCCTCGTGCCTTAACTTTGATTGTTTTAATAATTCTGCTTTGTTTTGCACAGTAACATGGGTTTTACTTTACAATATTAAATGGGTTTTACAATATATTCTCCACAATGGAAAAAATTGGTTTAGCAACAATTTTCACTTAGAAATTGCTAGTAAATTTGACAAAACGATTATGTAGTAAAGTAACACATTGAATAAACATGCATTTTTGAAGGAGAAAGACTGGAATAGTATTTTCTTGTAATTAGCCTGGATTTTCAGTGTAATCCAGTATAACTTCAAAAATTATTTTTTTACAGGGCACTTCTCAAAATAATAAATATTGGGAATGGCATTATTTGTTGACTATAGGGTTTTTCTTGATGATTTTTTATTATTTTATTTTTTTATAAGCTTCTCAGTGCTTAAATTAGAATGGGGCTGATTGATCAAGATTGATTTTATATGCACGTATGTATCATCAAGAGCTTTTATATGTGTATTTTTACATGTCTTTGTTTCCAGTGTGTGACTTTTTATGATTTTTTGCACAGTTATATTTAGAAGATGTTACATTTTCCTTATATGAATGGTAGCAAATCCACTAATATTTTTGTTTCTAATCAGATTTTGTGTGAAATATGCTTTTGGCAGATTTCATGACATTCATATTTGTATTTGCCTGTATATTCTGTACTATACAATCTCTATATACTCTTTCTTTGTTCAGTTTGTATTGAAATGTCTGATCTGATGAAGTTCCAGCAGGTGTTTAAATCTCTGACATGAGGCCAAACCAACACTATATCCGTCTCCACTCTGTGTTTGTTAATGTTGGGTTATCTGAGTTCACTCTGGTTAGATGTTTATACTGTGGGGTTCTGGAGCTCAATGTGATAATAAAGCATCAGATGCATGGCTGTGTGTGAGCTGCACTTGTGTTGTGTCTCAGGGATGTCCAGCGTGTGCGTGTCCCTCAGCCGTCTGTGGACGACCGTGATCATCTGAAGCCTCTGTCTCCGTTTGGACTGAGGAACCGCTATCTGTCCAGGCTGGGTGTGCAGGTATCACTGGAGCATCACAGAGCGTCTGCTGGAGGTGGCTGTGGTCTCACGCAGGTTTGTTGTTGTGTTGGCAGATGCCGGATCACTGCTGCCCACATCTGTCTTCACTGGCCTACAGGAGTGTCCTCAAATGAGCTGTGCCTCAGTCTGTCCAGTCACGCTGCCAGAGAGAAATACATTTGGATTAATAAACGTTTATTTTTGCATGCATTTGGATGTTTTTGTTTGATTGCAATCCAGCTGAAGTCCATGAGCCTGTAGAGATGTGCAGTCTTATCTGAGAAGGCCCTGATCTCACTCATGGGCTCCTGACACAGATGCACAGACTTCATGTTGTTATAAATGCAGTCTCATGGCAATTCACAACTATTTTACATTTTGGTGAATTAGTGACTAGTTCATATGAATTTGCACATCTTGTGTTTTTGTGTGATCTGCTCACACTCCAGTGACCTTCATACTGCATTTTCTAAAAAATTAAAGTTTTTATTTATATGTTCAGTTTTTATTTTTAATTAGTTTTAATCTTTTTAGCACATTTTAAGGCAATCTACTATAGCATAAAACAGCAGCAAGTCCTCCCTGTTAAACCCTGCCTGTGCTAGTTGGCTGGTCTTTCTAGGTTTTTTTGTTTGTTTTAGACGATTAATTATCTGTGGTGAATTTTAAATTTTTTAGTAACACTAGTTGCTTATTAGCATGCATATTACTAGTACATTGGCTGTTTATGAGTGCTTATAAAGCACATATTAATGCCTTATTCTGCATGAGCAGATTCTAGATCCCTTAATCCACCCAACACCTAAACTTAACAACTACCAACCTTACTAGTGATAAACAGCACATTAGGAGTTTGAGACATTAATCCTAGTGTGACTGAGATGTCTAAACTCTGAACCCTGTTACTGTGGTGAAGGAACGGTTAATGACACAAAGACCCTTAAACTTTCAGTAACACTTTAGAAAACTGTTCTACACAGCACAGGAAAGAATGAGAAACACAGTAATAACAGTGTAGTAGCTGCTATTAACAACTCCAACTAATTATGAAGTAATAGCTTTCAATGCATTAGCTAATTAGTAACTACTATTTTTTTAACTATTTCCAAACTACATAGTTTCACAATTAATGAGAATAATTCTTAATGCATTAATTACTTCTAAAGTGAAAGTCAAGGTAACCCATGAGTAATAACTCAAGTATTACCAAATCCTTCAGAAGAAATTAAATTTAATTAGTAGATTAGTGATTAGCTAAAATGAACCAGAGTACTAATTACTAATTCATTAATCAGCTTCTTGTCAATAGTACTAGAATGTTAATATCATGTTGTTTGTTCCTGTGTGTGTTCATTAATAGTAAAGTATCAACAGATTTAAAAGGAAATTAGAGAAGGGAACTTTGCTATAATTGCTCAATGTCATCTTTGTAAATAGTTTGTCCATCATGTTAAATATATGTTTAACATTAAATTAGCCTACCGGCTTTTCAGCTATACTACTGTATTCTGTAAAACAATTAAAAAACAAACAGTTGGTCAATGGAAACTGAAATTAATGAATATAAAATACATAACCTGACATCCATACCATAGTTCATTAATGTGGCTTCACCCAACAGTTACGTACTTAATTATTCAGTGTCATTAATTGAAGAAAAGCAGCATTTGATTGATAGTCTCTAGCTGCAGCTGAGAACGAGACAGAAACCCTGATAACTAGCCCTGCTGCAGCGTCTGCTCGTGACTGATGCTGATGATGGAGTGTGATGCTGCGCGGACGCGATGGTCTGATTGGCTGGACGCTCTTGACGCGCTGTCCTGCAGCAGCGGCGCGGGGCAGACGCTCGCTCGCTCGCGGAGGTGATGCTGAAGACGCTCTCGGCTTCTCTCAGGTAAACCCGCTCTTCTTCATCTCCATCCTCATCCTCATCCTCAGCTCAGTGTCCGGTCCGACGCGGTGATGGTTCGCGGTGGCGTCGGGATCATTCTGCAGCGGTTCGTTTGCATCGCGTCGCGTGTCGAAGCGTCTCGCTGGGAGGCGAAGCAGAACTTTCTGGGCGGTGTTTCTGCAACTCTTCAATCAACATCCATTTATATTATCATTATTATTTAAACGAGCTGCATATCATCAGCACGTGCTGCTCAGGAAGTCAGTCGGAATAGTTGTATATAGTTTATGTGAGATTGAGATAACTCTGTTACCAAATTTTGGACATTATTTGTTTGATTTTCTTTCTTGCTGTAAACGTCAAATAAACATAAAAAACGTAAATTGATCACATTTATAACGCTTACAGTCAAAAGTTTTTGAACATTTCTGATTATAACTATTATTATTATTATTATATTGAAAACAGCTGAGTAGAATGTTTTTCAGGTTAGCCTGCTGTAATGCTATATGTCTGACACAGCTAAATATTATGTTTATGAACTCTTTTGTGATGTGTGATGATGCATTTCCACATTTAACACTATATATATGTGTGTGTGTGTGTGTATATGTGTGTGTATATGTGTGTGTGTGTGTATATATATATGTGTGTGTGTGTGTGTGTGTGTGTGTGTGTATATTGAAGAGTTCAGATGCAAAAGCCTCTAAGTGCCATCTGAAATGTTCTTCTAAAATGAGAATAGGTTATTTTCATCGCTATTAAAGTGAAATAACTGAACATAAATATTGGAGCCTGAGAAAAATGCTCATTTTAGAAGAACATTTCAGATGGCACTTAGAGGCTTTTGCATTTGAACTCTTCATATATATATTTATATATATAGTTAATCAAACACAAACTCAGTTATAAATGTACTTTCATCAAAAATGTAATGTACATTTATTGCTCACTTTGCGTTTGATTACAGTGCATTAAATTACAGAAGCCTATAGTGAACGCTGTTGTTTAAATGTTTCTAACACAGTGTCTTCCTTTCTTCTGACCAGCGTTATCAATCTCTCCATATTTTGTCTTTCTTTGTAAAGTCATACTGTAGAAACTCTATAGTTTGATTTTCTGTTGTTTTCAGCAGGATGCTGGGGAGCTGATGAGCTGTTTGTTAGGTGCTTGTCTCATAATTCCTCTCACACGATGTCTATCCATCTATCTGCCGTATCTGTCGCTAACAGCCCTCTATCTGCACTATATCACTGTACCGGCTCACACTTTTGCCCCATTTATTCCCAGCGGTGTGGAGTTAAAGAACCACTTTGCTGCCTTTATATTTGCATACATTTTGATCAAAACAATCTGTTTTCATTTCTTTTCACACAAATTGTGTTGCTTTATCAGTATTCATATATATATTTTTCCAATCATCATTCAAATATTTTCCAACAAGGACCTTTATTCTCTGTACCTTATATCAGTTATATTAGTTCTGATATTAGATTAGTTCTGTTCTGTCAATAATGTGAACAAATTCAGTCAACCAGTCCATCTTTTCCTTCATTAATGCAATCAGTCAGTTAGGATTGTTTTAAGAGTCTAAATATTGTTAATTTCATGCATCCATAACAGGCAGAAATACACAGGAAAAAATATCCCAAATACGTTCCATGTGATACAACCCGAATTCCGGAAATGTTGGGATGTTTTTTAAATTTGAATAAAATGAAAACTAAAAGACTTTCAAATCACATGAGCCAATATTTTTTATTCACAATAGAACATAGATAACATAACAAATGTTTAAACTGAGAAATGTTTACAATTTTATGCACAAAATGAGCTCATTTCAAATTTGATGCCTGCTACAGGTCTCAAAATAGTTGGGACGGGGCATGTTTACCATGGTGTAGCATCTGCTCTTCTTTTCAAAACAGTTTGAAGACGTCTGGGCATCGAGGTTATGAGTTTTTGGACTTTTGGTGTTGGAATTTGGTCCCATTCTTGCCTGATATAAGTTTCCAGCTGCTGAAGAGTTCATGGTCGTCTTTGACATGTTTTTCGTTAAATGAAGCACCAAATGTTCTCTATAGGTGATAGATCTGGACTGCAGGCAGGCCAATTCAGCACCCAGACTCTTCTACTACGAAGCCATGCTGTTGTAATAGCTGCAGTATGTTGTTTTGCATTGTCCTGCTGAAATACACGTCGTCTGGAGGGGAGCATATGTTGCTCTAAAACCTTTAAATACCTTTCAGCATTCATAGTGCCTTCCAAAACATGCGAGCTGCCCATACCGTATGCACATATGCACCCCATACCATCAGAGATGCTGGCTTTTGAACTGAACGCTGATAACACGCTGGAAGGTCTCCCTCCTCTTTAGCCTGGAGGACACAGCATCCGTGATTTCCAACAAGAATATCAAATTTGGACTTGTCTGACCATAGAACACTTTCCCAAGTTTTCGAAACAGTCCATTTTAAATGAGCCTTGGCCCACAGGACACAATGGTGCTTCTGGACCATGTTCACATATGGCTTCCTTTTTGCATGATAGTTGGCATCTGCAGATGGCACGGCGGATTGTGTTTACCGACAGAGGTTTCTGGAAGTATTCCTGGGCCCATTTACTAATGTCAGTGACAGAATCATGCTGATGAGGGATGCAGTGTCGTCTGAGGGCCCGAAGACCACGGGCATCTAACAAAGGTCTTCGGCCTTGTCCCTTACGCACAGAGATTTCTACAGTTTCTCTGAATCTTTTGATTATGTTATGCACTGTTGATGATGAGATTTGCAAAGCCTCTGCAATTTGACGTTGATGAATATTGTTTTTAAAGTATTCCACAATCTTTGTGGAATACAAATTCTTTCACAGATTGGAGATCCTCTGCTGCCCATCTTTACTTCTGAGAGACTCTGCCTCTCTAAGACATCCCTTTTATCCCCAGTGAAGACCTCGACTTAAATACAATAAAACTAAAAAAGAAAAGAAAATAACTAAAAATATAATAAAATACCTAACTACATAATACAATTATTGTTAGAAATTGCAACAATATAAAATAGAAATAAATACATTTATACATTTACAATTTTAATTAAAACAATAAGTAAACAATAAATAAACAATTATCTCCTGGCCAGAGGAGAACTGGCCCCCGACTGAGTTTCTCAAAAGGTTTTTTTCTCCATTCTGTCTCAGAGGGAGTTTTGGTTCCTTGCCGCTGTCGCCTCTGGCTTGCTCAGTTGGGGACACTTAATTTCTAGTGATTATCGTCAATTTGATTTTGCAGATAATATTTAAACTAAACTGATCTAGACAATGACATCTCTGAACTCAATAATGAAATGCCTTTAACTGAAAATTGAGTGAGTGTTTAATCTTATTATTATACATTACTGACACTCTATCCTCCAGCTTGATACTGTTAAGTGCTTTGACACAATCTGTATTGTTAAAAGCGCTGTATAAATAAAGCTGACTTGACTTGACTTTTATAGCTAATCATGTTACAGACCTGATTTCAATTAAATTTGTAGTTGATAAACAGGAAAGTGGGTTCAAGCGCCAGCAGAAGGCAGTGTAATGGAAGTGGTCTTTAAGAGAAGCAGTCTATCAGCGGAAGTTTAAAATCAGCTCGTAAGTGTATTTACTTGTCTCAGTGTTTAGCGCATTTGCCGTTGCTAGGAAACGCTTATTTTGTTTACTAGGATGAGAGTTGCTGAAATGGCGTTTGGTCTCGTACTGTATCGTGTATCTTGTCAGTGTGTGCACTTGCTTGGCCATTTGTAGTTGATAAACAGGAAAGTGGGTCCAGCTGAATTGAAATGATCATTTGTTGGTTTGGTATAATAAAGGTTATTATACCGCGGCAGCGGTCGCGGCAGTCGTCGTGTGAAGCCCTCCTAGTGTGAAGACCAAAGAGTGTAAAGACCATCGACTCTACCGTGCGACTCCACCGGGCAGGGACACCGGCAAGGGATAGTAGTAGCTTTTTATTTAATTTTTTCATTGATATGTTTATTATTGAAATGTTGTTGTTATATGCATGTGTTAATTTTATTTAATTTCTTTATTTTCTTAAATATGTGGGTAGATAGTATTTATAGAGTTGTAACTTTTTAGTTTTAGTTACTTTTTCTTATTTGTAAGTCGCTTTGGACAAAAGCGTCTGCTAAATGACAAAAGTAAAGTAAAGTAAAGTAATTAGTTGCTAGATGTTCTCCCAGCTGAATCTTTTCTAAATGTATTGCTTTTTCAGCCCTTTGTTGCCCCCGTGCCAACTTTTTTGAGACCTGTAGCAGGCATCAAATTTGAAATGAGCTCATTCAGTGGATAAAAGTGGATAATTTCTCCCTTTAAACTTTTGTTATGTTCTATTGTGAATAAAATATTGGCTCATGTGATTTGAAAGTCTTTTAGTTTTCATTTTATTCAAATATAAAAAACGTCCCAGCATTTCCGGAATTCGGGTTGTACGATCGAGATAAGCTTCAAGTCAAATGCATGATTTGATATGACAGAACCAAGCCGAGTATCATCTTTGTTTTTCTAAATTGCTTGGAGTGAATGATTATGTATCTTACATCTTATATCTGATCTAACAGTAAACTATCCCTCCAAAGCATCAGAACTGATGGCATCAGAGAGTTTATTTCTCGAGCCCCAGAAGAGCCTCTGCCCTTCATGAGCTGCTTAATTATAGATATTAAATGAACTTGCTATCTGCATGCATAATGCACATCTCTAAGGTGAACAGAGCCGTTTTCTGCCCTTCATCGCTGTCTGGTGTATCTGTAGATGTTTAGGGGATGTTTAGCTTTCGTCTCAGAGATGTTTACAGTCACACATCAGACAGATGCTTCTCTGTCTGCATCACATAAGTGTTGTGTGCATGTTCTGAATAGCAGTCAATGCATTTGCCATTCTGTGTGCATGACAGTGGAGTTTACTAAGTCAAGCCTCACTTTTACTTCAGTGCATCTTGTACTGCAGACATGGATGATTCCCCAGATCATGTGTAGTTGAGCAGAGTATACATGCTAGTTATAGATAGTTTATGTCTAGTATGTACATTATATTTTAAATATAATTTAAATTATTACAATAAGACAGGACAAATCATTTTAACTTTAAAAATTCAGCTTTACACTTATCTGTTGAGTTTTCAGCAGCTCTCGGGTTTTCTTCAGATCGAGCTGTATCAGTTTTTCTCTCTGCTGTAGATGTTTGTGAATGTAGACTTGAAGAATTACTCCTACAAGTATTGTTGGAGTAAATTGATTTCCAATTTTCCAATTAATGTCGGTGCCTGCAGATAAAGCTCTTTTCCCTTATTCACCGTTTCTCCTGTATCGGGTCACTGATAATAACATGCTTTCACAAATAAAATCAGCTGTTCTCTGAATGTGTAGAGCCGATAAAGGTCAGGACAACTGTTGGAAACGTAAAAAAAACAAAACACTTCTTGGATTTATTTCAGCTTTTGTCTGTTTTGACTGTTTGGACTCTCATTCTGACGGCACCCATTCACTGCAGAGCATCCATTGCTGAGACAGTGATTCAATGACACATTTCTACAAATATGATGAAGAAACAAACTCAAATGTAAATTTTTGGGTGAACTGTTCCTTTAATAGTTGGTTTCTGTGGGTGTTGTGCAGGGATCTTCTCACAATGCAGGTTTGTGTTATCGTCTTCTAAAGGACTGTTTGTTGTTCAATCGATATCTTGAGGTTGATGTTCAGTCTGAAAGCTCCTCAGAGACAGACAGATGAAAATATCACCTCAGTGTGCTCCAGGTTATTACCTGACCGCTAGTTCAGCACTGCATTACGCCACAAACCCTCTGAAACTATATGAGCTCAACCCATGAGGTGTGTGTTTTTCATGTGATGCTGACACAGAGATGTTGTTGTGTTCATTGCTGTTGTGTCAGATACTGTAATATCCTCATCTCCGTCTGACACCGTCAGCCTTTTCATTTAGTCCACGCGCACAGGAACATACTGAAGTGCTCATGGGAGGAATGAAATGAGTGGTTAAAAAGAAATGTAACACTTTCTTTTCAGGACTAATTCTCACTATTAACTAGTTGCATATTAGCATGCATATTACTAGCATATTGGCTTTTATTAGTACTTATGAAGCACATATTAATGCCTTATTCTGCATGATAATATTCTAGATCCCTTAATCCACCCCATACCTAAATTTAACAACTACCTACTGACTATTAATAAGCACCAAATTTGGAGTTTATTGAGGCAAAAGTCAAAGATATTAGAGAGAATTGGACCTTAAATTAAAGTCTGACCAATCACACCATACAGTTTTGCAGTGAATGCACAGATTACCTGTCAACAAGCATGCAATATTGTTTGAAAATAATTGTATTGCTTATTTTGTATTTTTGTTTTGTTCAATATGTAAATTAGTTTATCTGCAACTGAAAATTCTGTCATTTTACCATTATGTGGAACAACATGGAGGTGCGTAAATGATTTGTAAATGACATGGAAGGGGTGATTTACATTAAGACGAGTCTCAAGTTAAAAAAAAAAAAAAAAACAGCCAGGGAATCACCGCATACAATGCTAATGCTGCCATAAACTGCCGTTTTATTATTCATATGGACATAACTAGACAAATGACCATTGAATGCTTTTGTTTTTCAGGCAGAAGGACGTGTCTCATCACCTCTGTGTCAAGGAGCTTGGACCAAAGCTGGAAGGGTGAAGAGAATCATACGTTTATACATACATACACATGATTTTATATTACAAAATTCCAGCATGTAACTGCAAAATGTAAAGGGAAAGATCAACCAAGAAGATCTTTTATTCCCTGCATTCACAAACATGGCAGATTATCTCATCAAACTTAATTTCACATCATGTTCCTAAACTCATTTGGCAGTTAGCACTCTTTGGTTTTCCCTCTAGATCTGTGACTTTTCCTAAATGATCAGCCGCACCGTGTTCAGTTCTGGTGTCTCCTGTCGTCTGTTGTCATAGAAACGGCCATCAGCAGAGAGACGGAGGCTGTCCTCGACATCGCGACCAAAAACCGCTGCTGGAGAACAAGACTGTGAGTGAGAGAACTTTAAACATGCTTGTGTCGTAATGATGCAACTAATGATGAGAAATGTCTTATTAATATTGTGAGATGTGACATGTTGTCAGTGGGGGATGTTTGCAAAGGCAAGTGTCACTATTACTATGTACAGTACATTTAGTCATTTGGCAGACGCTTTTATCCAAAGCGACTTACAATTGGGGAATACAAAAAGCGATTCATCTTGAAGAGGCAATCAGACAGAGGAAGTGCTTGTAACACCAAGTCTCAGTCATTGTTCAAATAAGTACAAGCTAGTAAGCAGAGAGAAAGATAGAGGGAAAGAGTTTTTTTTTTTTTTTTTTTTTTAAGTTTAGGATGAAGTCAAGTACTGTCGAAAGAGATGAGTTTTCAGTTGTTGCTTGAAGATTGCCAGGGATCCGGCGTTCCGGATAGGGGTGGGAAGATTATTCCACCAGCCAGGAATGGTGAACGAGAATGTTCTGGAGAGTGATTTTGAGCCTCTCTGTGATGGTACCACAAGGTGTCACTCACTAGCAGATCTCAGACTTCTGGAGGGGATGTAGGTTCGTAATAGTGAGTGGAAGTAGGAGGGTGCTGAGCCTGTGGTAGTTCTGTACGCAAGCATCAGTGTCTTGAACTGGATGCGAGCTGCCACTGGTAGCCAGTGCAAAGAGATGAAGAGAAGTGTAACATGCGCTCTTTTGGGCTCGTTGAAGATCAGTCGTGCCGCTGCATTGTGAATCATTTGTAGAGGTTTGCGCAGCTGTATATTAGAGTCAGTATATTAGAGTTAATGCACCATCTGTGCTATTAATATGAGTAAGAGTTTACTGACAAGTGTGAATGTGAAGCTTAAACACTGCTCTCAAAGCTTTTAACTATTATTCTAAATTGTACCAGTTTTAAACATTTGTTTCTTTATTTACTTTTCAGCTATTATCTTTTAAATGCAAATATTTCTCAGTTTTGTGGTTTGTTGTCATCCATTCAAACCTTTTAACTTCTCCTCTATAATAACTGTACAAAACATTTTTAAGTTAGGTAAATTCTGCTTTTACACATTACTACTTAATCTTGTTTGTAGGCATACAATTTGCGGTTTTTATAACATAGTTGTCACCATTAGTGCTGTCATTATCATCAAGCCAAGGATTTTAAAGAACAATTTTGTTTTCCAGACATGTTTCTATTTGATTATGGTAATAAGTAAATTAGATTCACAAATACTCCATTTATTTTTATTTTCCTAAATGCAAAGTTGACAGCTACTTAAATTGTTGTATTAGTGTAAGTCAAAGACTTTTTTTCACCAAAAGGTGAGAAGTGTCATTGTCATCTCACACTGTACCAATCATCTACTTCAAGCCATTATCTTTAAATGATCATTATCTCTAAATGTTGTAACACATAAAACAGTTTGAAGAAGCTTCATTTGTTAAAATTTCAGGTTGATGAAAGTCTCTAACTGAAGAATCGTTGAATTAGGTTTGTGAGCAGTTTGAAATGCCATTCATATGTACCTTACATGTTATATAAACATATCTAACACCTTTAAAATCGTGGTCGTGTGTCCCTCATGTCGCAGAATCCACAGAGCCTGACCTGGATTCTGCTTTCTCACATCAGGACGAGATGGATCCGCTCGAGCGCCGCGCCGCTGAGGTAGGAGCATCTCTGTTGCGCTGACACTCGTCTGCTGGTCTCACGCCCAGCTGCGTAATTACTGCTTAATTAGGTGACGTTTGCTGATTGATTAATGAAAAGGTGATTGTCTTGTTGTGTTTGCCTCTTGAGAGTGCAGTGAAGTGTTCACAGATGACAACGGCCTACAGCAAATCTCTGAGCAAATGCTTTCTTTCCAAGGTTTACAAGATGAATTTCATTGGCTCACAAGCTCTTGAGAGTCGCGTTCTGCTCTTTCAGTGGTAGTACAGCATTATTTTAGCACAACAAATTATTGAAACGGTCAGTTTTGGTCTGTTATTGGCCATGAATGAATTATTACCTACCTTCTCTAACTGCCTCAGACATGCTGTGACACCATATCTTAAAACAAAACCTTGCTTCTTTCCCTCTTTCTAATTTTCATGCTATTTCAAATCTTCTTTTTATTTCAAGAATCCTATTACACCCATTCAATTAAAATCGTATTTGACTTAATTATCTTCATGAAATATTTCAGTCTGATACAGTACTGAATCTGCTCTTTTAAGAATCTCAAGTGAGATCTTTACTGGAACCGAATCTGAGTGCTGCATTCAATTCACTCAACCATGAGGTCTCGTTGACCCGTTTGGAGATATCAGTAGGTCTTTGTAGCACAAAATGACTCTTTTCTTTTTTGACTAACAGACGATTCACTATTCATATTGGTCTTCACTCCTCCTCTAGTATTAACTGTGGAGTCCCACAGGGCTCAATCCTCGGGCCGGTGTTGTTTTCCCTGTATGTGCTCCCGCTAGTGTCCATGTTTAATAACTATATCTTTTCACTTATACACTGACGATACTCAGATCTATCTTCTTGTCTGAAACTCTGGAACAGTCTAACTCTCTATCAGATAAGCTCCCTCAATTTCCGTTTTCAAGACATACTTATTGCTTTAGTGTTCCCTATCAGTCGGTCACTCCGAGTCACGTCGGAGACCGACGAATTGGGATCTCGCTTAGAGAGACCAATCCACTACGAGTGTATCTAAACGAGCCAATGCACATTGGCATGCGATTATTGCATCCAGCTGCCACTGATCTCAGCGTGAGTATAAGTAGGCAGCAAGTGCAGCGCATATTCAGCTTTTCTCTTCGGAGCCGAGCGGTTCATCGTTCTGCTCCTGACAAGCCTTTCGATTACGGTGTCTGCGAGTCAAGCACGCTCTCCGGAGGTCTGTCGTGCTGTTGTCACGGCGCTTCAACGGCGGTGGTTCCTTCCTTTGGAGTGGATTGCACTACCCCCTGATTGTGTTGCAAGCGGCCATCTCCCCTGTGCGCTTCAGCACACTAAAAGAGTAATTTCTCTGAAAGAGCATTCACGGGTGGAACGTCTTTAAAGATGCCCTTCCACCCGTGCGTTTCTGGATGCGGTTGTTTACCTGGCGCCGGGTGATGGTCACGATCGCTGCCTCTCGTGTCTGGGCATTAATCACGCTGAGGCGGCTTTCGTGGACGAGTCATGCACCCACTGTGGGAAAATGACCGTCACGGAGTTGCGGACCAGACTCCTTTTCTTGCAGAGGGGCGGGGTGCGTTGCCTCTGCCTAAATCTAGGGCTCCACCTGGCGGCAGCCGGGGGGTGCTACTTCTGACAGTAGCCAGACTGGTCTTACGGTGACGGTGAGAAATTTCCCTCCGAGGAACCAACCTCCGAGGGCTCCTCCTTCCACCGGCACTTCGCAGCCTGTGGAGCTGCCGAGGGAACAGGCTGGACCCTCTCATGGGGTACCACTTGCATCCTTTGATGCTTCCCCTGACGATCGGATGTCAATCGCTGCATCGGAGGGTGAGCCAGACCTTTCTGGAGATGATGATTCGGCACTGCTGCCACCTTCTGGGCGGAAATGGTGGCTATGCTTGCCCGGGCTGAGAGGGTCGGGCTCGAGTGGAAACCTCCACCGCGTCCCGAACCCTAAAGGTTGGACGATTGGTTTCTCGGGGTGGCTCTCACTGGTTCTCAGGGCCCCACCCCGGTACCTTTCTTCCCGGAGGTACATGATTCAGCCGGCGGCTGGGTGGAGGCAAGGGGCCGCCCTTGTCGACGAGGGCGGCCCCTTGCCGTCGCCCCCGCGCAGCAAACGCAGCAGTCTCAAGCAAAGCAGTGCCGTGGAGCCCGTCGCAGGGCAGCCGCCCCACCTGTCCAGACCCCCGCCAAACCTGGTGGCAAGCGAAAGAGCAAGAGGCCCTGAGACAGGTGACCCGGAAATGGAGGAGGATGCTCTTCGGGAGAAGGTGAACGCACCACTCCCTCCCCCGGAGGAGGGCCGGGCGGAGAATCTTTTGTTTCTTTTTTCCCTGCCATTGGCCTCACGGTCAGTGGTACCCAAAATCTCGACAAAAGAGCAGTTTCCTCTATCTCTGGGTCCCCAGATGGGATGGGGAGTTGTGGACGAGCCAGTCTTGATTTACACTCACCCTCCTCTCTCGCCAGTGAGCAGCTGTGGGCGGTTCAAGAGTGTGGTCAATCGTACTACTCACGCACCCTCTGACAGAACGCAGGTTGGTGTTGCACACACGCTGACCCCGCTTCGGACTGGCAAGGAGAATCCCGAGCAGGGTCCCTGCGTTCCCCCTCGCTGCCCCACCGCCGGTACATCGGTGGTTCCGCTGGTGCCACTTGTGCGGTTTCTGGGAACCTGGCTAGCGCTTCCCAGTCCGTCTCGTTGGCTCCGTCAGACCATCAGACTCGGCTATGCGATTCAGTTTGCCTGCCGTCCTCCCAAGTTCAGGGGCGTGCACTTCACTTCAGTCCTGTCTTGCGTGCAGAGATCGCAGTTATCCTGGCGAAGGATTCGATAGAGCCGGTCCCTCCAGCCGATATGAGGACGGGGTTCTACAGCCCCTAATTCATTGTACCCAAGAAAGGCGGTTAGTTGAGACAAATCTTGGATCTGTGTGTCTTGAACCAGGCACTTCACAAGCTTCCGTTCAAGATGCTCACGCAGAAACGCATCTTCGGGTGCATCTGTCCCCGAGATTGGTTTGCAGCGATCGACCCGAAGGACGCGTACTTCCATGTGTCAATCCTTCCGCGCCACAGGCCATTCCTGCGGTTTGCGTTCGAAGGACGGGCATGTCAGTACACAGTCCTGCCCTTCGGGCTGTCCCTGTCGCCCCGTGTCTTCACGAAAGTTGTGGAGGCAACCCTTGTTCCCATGAGAGAACAGGGCATTCGCATTCTCAACTACCTCAACGACTGGCTCATATTGGCTCAGTCTCAGGACCAGTTGTGCGAACACAGGGACTTGGTGCTCTCACACCTCAGCCAGTTGGGCCTTCGGGTCAACTGGGAAAAGAGCAAACTCTCCCAGACGCAGAGGATCTCTTTTCTCGATATGGAGTTGGATTCGGTCAATCAGACCGCATGCCTCACGCAGGAACGTGCTCAGTCGGTGTTGAACTGCTTGAATACTTTCAAAAAAAGGACAGCGGTCCCACTGAAACAATTTCAGAGGCTCCTGGGGCATATGGAAGCTGCGGTGGCAGTCACGCCGCTGGGGCTGCTTCATATGAAACCGCTTCAACACTGGCTCCATGGCCGAGTCCCGAGGTGGGTGTGGCAACGCTGCACTCACCAGGTCCAAGTCACACCGGCCTGCCGCCGAACCCTCACCCTGTTGTCAGACCTCTTGTTTCTTTGGGCGGAGTGCCCCTGGAACAGATCTCCAGGCATGCTGTGTTTTACACGGATGCCTCCACCACCGGCTGGGGCGCCACTGTCGACGGACTTGCAGTGTTGGGGGTTTGGATGGGCCCCCAACTGCACTGGCACATCAATTGCCTAGAGTTGCTAGCAGTACGCCTGGCCTTGATCCGTCTCAAGAGGCGGTTACGAGGCAAGCACGTACTGGTCCGCACGGACAACACTGCGACCATTGTGTACATCAACCGACAAGGTAGTCTACGCTCCCGTCGCATGTCGCAACTTGCCCACCACCTCCTCCTCTGGAGCCAGAAGCATCTGAGGTCGCTTCGTGCCATTCACATTCCGGGCTTGCTCAACCGTGCTCAACCATGAGCTGCACTCCCCGGAGAGTGGAGACTCCATCCCCAGACGGTCCAGCTGATTTGGCGACGTTTCGGACCCGCTCAGGTAGACCCGTTTGCGTCTCTAGAGACCTCTCATTGCCAGTTGTTTTACTCCCTGACCGAGGGAACAATCAGCACGGACGGACTGGCACACATCTGGCCGCGGGGCCTTCGCAGGTATGCGTTCCCCCCAGTGAGCCTTTTCGCACAGACACTGTGCAAGATCAAGCTCAAAAAATCAACAACCACTTCACAGACAGCAAAAACACACGGAGCCTGTGGCAAGCCATTCAGACCATCATTGACTACAAGCCCCCGCCACAGGCCTGTGATGAGGACACATCCCTCCCCGGTGCACTCAACCACTTTTATTCACGGTTTGAAATGCAGAAGGACACACCTGCACAAAAACTGCCCACACCTCCCAACGACCGGGCGCTCTGTCTGTCTCCAGCCGACGTAAGGAAGACCCTATCTAGGATTAACCCACGCAAGGCTGCGGGTCCTGACAACATACCTGGCCGTGTTCTGAGAGACTGTGCTGCACAGCTGACAGATGTCCTAACAGATATCTTCAACACCTCGCTGAGCCAGGCAGTCGTCCCCACATGTACCAAAGAAATCACCTGTGTCCTGTCTCAATGACTACCGTCCCATAGCACTGACTCCAATCATGATGAAGTGCTTTGAGAGGCTAGTCTTGCACAACATCAAAACCAGCCTCCCCAAAACACTCAACCTGCTCCAGTTTGCATACCTTCCAAACCGCTCTACGGACGATGCAATTTCCTCCACCCTCCACCTGGCTCTTACCCACCTAGAAAATAAAGACTCCTATGTTAGAATGCTGTTCATTGACTTCAGCTCGGCATTCAACACAATAATCCCACAACAGCTCATAAATAAACTAAACCTGCTGGGCCTTAACAATTCCCTGTGTAATTGGATCCTGGACTTTCTAACCGGAAGACCTCAGTCAGTCCGTGTCGGCCACAACACCTCGAGCTCTACCACACTGAGAACAGGGGCCCCACAAGGCTGTGTGCTCAGCCCGCTGCTCTTCACACTGCTGACCCACGACTGCACTGCCAAGTTCAGCTCCAACCACATCATCAAGTTTGCTGATGACACAACAGTGGTAGGTCTCATCAGCAACAATGATGAAACGCACTACAGAGAGGAAGTGGCACAGCTGGCTGAATGGTGTGGCACTAACAATATGTCCCTCAATGTGGAGAAGACAAAGGAGGTTGTGATGGTCTTGTGGACTCTTTAGCAGCCCACGAACCTCTGCTGTCATCCATGGCTTCTGGTTGGCACGTGTGGTGATGGTCTTGGTGACTGTCACATCATCAGTGCACTTTTTGATGTAAGCAGTCACAGATTCAGTGTACTCATGCAGGTCTGTGTGGTTGTTGTAGGCGGCTGCCTCTTTAAACATGTTCCAGTCTGTGTCCTGGAAGCAGTCCTGCAGTGCTGAGGTGGTATTGTCTGGCCATACGTTGATCTGATTTTGAACCGGTTTGGCAAGTTTGAGAAGTGGTCTATATGCTGGGATTAGCATAACAGTGATGTGTGTCTGAGTACACGAGGTGGGGGCGGGGTACAGCCTTGTAAGAGTTCTTTACTGTTGTGTAAACAAAGTCCAGTGTGTTGTTTCCCCTTGTTGCAAAGTTCACATGTTGGTAGGAAAAACTGTCTTTAAGTTTGCGTGGTTGAAGTCATCGGCTATGATGAAAAAGCCGTCGGGGTTATTTGTTTGTTGTTCACTGATGGCGCTATACAATTCACGAAGCGTGTCCTTAGCGTTTGCACACGGGGGTATGTAGACCGCGACAATAACAATGACCGTGAACTCACACGGCAGATAGAATGGTCGACACTTCACAACCATAAACTCCACCAGCGATGAACAGTGTTTTGATAATACCGCAGCATTGTTACACCAGTCTTTGTTGATATACACACACAAGCCACCTCCGCGGGTATTACCAGACAGTGATGAATCTCTATCCGCTTGGAAGATGGTTAGCCTGTGCTGCTGAATGGCGGAGTCCGGGATGTTGTCGTTTAGCCATGTTTTGGTGAAAACAAACACACAACAATCCCTTGCCTCATGCTGTGTAGACCGACTGAGTTGAATTAAGTCCAGCTTGTTTTCCAGAGAGCGAACGTTTGAGAGCATGAGCGTTGGAAGAGCCGGTCTTGTGGGGTTAGCTCTTAGCCTAGCTCGTATAGCTTAGCCTAGGAGCAGCCGCTGTGTCTGATCGTGCCGCCATCTTGGATTTGATCAGAAGTTATCTAGCAGGACTCTACTAGAAGTGTTGCATCTTCCTGGGCGTTGGCTCGTGGCGGGTAGAACAGGTACGTTTCCCAGTGTTATCCAGTCTTACTGAGTGGGTAGTGCCATAGCAACAGTAACTGGTCTTCCGTGGTAAGCCCTGACCTGCGCCAAAAAATAGGGGCGCAGGAGGCTTCCACAGGACACTGGAAGGGGCAGTATCCGTGGCCCTTTGGGAGGGATCCCAATTCGTCGGTCACCGGTCATGGCTGCCTACTTATACTCACGCTATGATCAGCGGCAGCTGGATGCAATAATCACATGCCAATGTGCATTGGCTCGTTTAGATACACTCGTAGTGGATTGGTCTCTCTAAGCGAGATCCCAATTCGTCGGTCACCAACGTGACGTCTCCGTTCCCTCCTTCAGGGAACGAGGGTTACATATGTAACCGAGACGTTCCTTGACAACTGGTTTGATTATTGTTTTACTTTTGTACTATACTGTTGTTGTTGTTTTTTGTATTTCTTGTAGTTTTTTTTCTCTCATTTATTTATGTATTTGTTTATTAATTAATTAATTAATTTGTTTGTTCGTTGATTTTTATTTCTTGTAGTTTTATTTTTATATAGGACTTTGGTCAGCCTTTGTAGTCTTTAAATGTACTTTGTAAATATCGTATTGTATTATTGTATTGTAACATGGTATTTTTAATCACATTATTGAGTCTTTAAAGTGAGGATGATGAATGAATCCATTAGTTTGAGCTGTTATATATTTGTTAATTTTGTTATTACACTTCTCCATGTGCTCTAGTCTTGCTAGTTTAAGTTTTGCATTAGCATGTTCATTTGGTTTATTTGTGAAGAACTGGTCATTGATTCTCAGTTATGCAAATTACATTCTATATTATATCACTGCATTCTTACATTCTTGGTTCTGATTGGTTGATGTTGAAAGGTTGTTAGATTAATATTCTCTAACTGCAGAGTTAAGGAGTATTTCCACGTGTTTTCAGTTCCACATTGGTTTTAGACTAGTAACAGTGGCTTGGGTTGTTTCTATTAAAGATGCTCAATCAGTGATGCGAGAAAAAAGTTTTGCACACAAGAGCTTTATAAGGATAAAATCTTGACATTTTCTTGAGAAAAACAAATTTATATTTGTTAAGCGTGGTGTGAGTGGAATAATTAAGTCTGGACGGCTGAATTAATGAAGTGAAAATGATTCTGCTTGGTGCTGGGCCACATCACCACCTCTGCCCTGCCGCACATTAATTTTCTATAATTCAGCAGGTTGTCTTGAGTCACCTTACTCATTTCAGGGGAATTATGCAGGATATTAATGCAAAAAGAGCTGATGTGTATTGATTATTTTGCCTACCAAAGTCTTGGCATGTTTTTGGAGTGCAGTGTTTTTAAATATAGTTAACTCACGTTTGAGAGCAGATGTGTGACAGTAGCAACAGCAGATATGTTATACTGCACATACTGAATGTGCCTTTGGTCTGACACTCATTTCAGGTTTGGAGTCTCTACCTATGAATGTGGACAAATGAAAAGACTCATAAAACATAAAAGCAGATAAACTCCCATATGGAAATGTAATATATGACTTATATTGTCCTATATCAAGAGTGATATTCACATATATTTCACTTACTGTATGTATATATCATGTTTTTGTAAAAAAAAAAAAAAAAGAGAAAAAAAAAATTAAATACATGCCTATCTTTTATAATTACTATATTATATATAATATCAACACATGACTGGTTTTAGGATGGACATATATCTGCATGACATATATTGGTATAGGCTAGATATACAGTGGGGAAAATAATTATTTGATCCCCTGCTGATTTTGTAAGTTTGCCCAAAAAAAAAAAAAAAAAAAAGAAGGGTTTATCATTTTCATGGTACATATATTTTAACTGATAGAGACAGAATATCAAATAAAAAATCCAGAAAAAAGCAGCATACAAATGTTAAAAAAAGATTGACATTTTAGTAAGTCAAATAAGTATTTGATCCCCTACCAACCAGCAGGAATTTTGGCTCCCACAGATTGGTTATGTGCACATGTGGAACACAGATTAGTCCTGTCACTTTAAGAAGATACTCCTAATTTCAGCTCGTTGTGTGTATAAAAATTTCAGCTCGTTGTGTGTACCTGTCCATAGAATCTGTATCTTCCATTCCAACCTCTCCACTACCATGGCCAAGACCAAAGAGCTGTCAAAGGACATCAGGGACAAGATTGTAGATCTGCACAAGGCTGAAATGGGCTACAAGACCATCGCCAAGCAGCTTGATGAGAAGGAGACAACTGTTGGTGTGATTATTTGGAAATGGAAGAAATACAAAACAACCATCAGTCGCCCTCGGTCTGGAGCTGGTGCAAGATCTCACCTCACGGGGTAAGGATGATTATGAGAAAGGTGAGGGATCAGCCCAGAACTACACGGAAAGGAGCTTGTTAATGAGCTCAAGGCAGTTGGGACCACAGTCACCAAGAAAATAATTGGTAACACACTACGCCTGTCACGCTGCACTGGGGCAAGGAGCGAGGAGACACGGAGGTTCCAATCACAATGTTTATTGAAATCCAAAACACGGAACGAGGAGCTTGGGGAAAGACGAACAATACAGGACTTGGGAGACAGGGAGACACAGGGCTTAAGAACACAGGGAGATCAACGAGGAAGAACAGAAACAGATGTGGAGTAAATAAACACAGGGCTAGGGACTAATGAACTAATGATTACAGGGAACGAGGACAGGAACAGGAAGGCCAAATATGGACACGTGAGGCGGGGAAACACGAGACACAGTCTGACAACGCCATGAAGGACTGAAATCCTGCAGCGCCCGCAAGGTCCCCCTGCTCAAGAAAGCACATGTACAGGCCCTGCCAATGAACATCTAAATGATTCAGAGAAGGCTTGGGTGAAAGTGTTGTGGTCAAATGAGACCAAAATTGAGCTCTTTGGCATCAACTCGACTCGTCGTGTTTGGAGGAAGCCAATGGACGGGGCCATGTACCGTAAAATATTAGATGTGAACCTCCTTCCCTCAGCCAGAACACCGAAGATGGGTCGTGGATGGGTCTTCCAGCATGACAATGACCCAAAACACACAGCCAAGGCAACAAAGGAGTGGCTCAAGAAGAAGCACATTAAGGTCCTGGAGTGGCCTAGCCAGTCTCCTGACCTTAATCCCATAGACAATCTGTGGAGGGAGCTGAAGGTTCGAGTTGCCAAACGTCAGCCTCGAAAACTTAATGACTTGGAGAGGATCTGCAAAGAGGAGTGGGACAAAATCCCTCCTGCGATGTGTGCAAACCTGGTGACCAACCACAAGAAACGTCTGACCTCTGTGATTGCCAACAAGGGTTTTGCCACCAAGTACTAAGTCATGTTTTGCGAAGAGGTCAAAAATTTATTTGACTTACGAAAATGTAAATCTTTTTTTAACATTTGTATGCTGCTTCTTTCTGTTTTGTTTTTTCTGTCTCTATCAGTTAAAATAAACCTACCATGAAAATGCTAAACCCTTCTTTTTTTTAAGTGGGCAAACTTACAAAATCAGCAGGGGATCAAATAATTATTTTCCCCACTGTATATTTTAATGTATGACATTTCTAGTTTAATATATTTTATGTATGTTTTTACTTCATATGACATATCCCATACATGGAAATTTCATTCATGTATATTACATTTATGTATGGGCATAAAAAGTCATAAAAACACACAAATATTTAGGCCTATATGTAAGCTATATGTATTTTAAACCATGAAAAAAGTCAATCAAATAGGTTTTGACTACAAAATAAAGTTTTTTTTGATCATTGTGACATACATATATCACTATTT
Source organism: Barbus barbus (assembly GCF_936440315.1). NCBI lineage: Eukaryota > Metazoa > Chordata > Actinopteri > Cypriniformes > Cyprinidae > Barbus > Barbus barbus. Next base: position 27,762,436 of record NC_136762.1, read on the forward strand.
ACATGGAGGAACTTATAATTTTCATTTTCAGGTCAAAAAAAAAAAAAGAAGGGATGATTAAATCAGAGTTATTGGAATACTTACTATATTGCAAGACACACAAAAATTGTGATAAGATCACATTACAGCTAACTGGCCAATCCCACTCATGCACACACAAATAAATCAGAGGAGGATGTAATGTACAATTCGATAAGCAATAACGAAAATCCTTTCTTGCTTTCAATATAGGATCACTAATGGAAGAAAGTGTTGGAAGGCCTTGAACAAACATACCCTCCATTAGTCTATTGATGAGCTGTAATGATAATGGCTCATGTCTCTGCACACGTCATGCTTTCAGTCTTTTAGAGCCGATACGCTTCTGCTGATGCTCGTAATGGAGTTTATATCATGGGTCTACTATTATTATTTATAGGGGGTGGTGGTGATGGCGCAGTGGATAAGACACATGCCTTTGGTGTGAGAGACCCGGGTTCGAATCCACTGTGAGACACCAATGTGTCCCTGAGCAAGACACTTAACCCCTAGTTGCTCCAGAGGCGTGCGACCTCTGACATATATAGCAATTGTAAGTCGCTTTGGATAAATGCGTCAGCTAAATGAATAAATGTAAATGTAAACACATCTGTGAAGTTTGCTAAGCCAAACTGGACAAACATAGCAAATGCACCGAATCAACTCACAACGCACAACTCTAGCATAACATAAAATAGTTTTTCACAGCGGCACAAACCTGAAATGACAATAGCATGAAAAGTACCTAGTTTTTAATGCATCCAATGTCTGAAAAATGGTGATTTTGGCCTGTTCAATCTCAGAGGTCTTGTATCAACAGTTAAAACCATAATTTGTTAAGGAGATCTTCAGTGTAGTCCAGTGTCAAACATCATGCTATTGTGTGTGTGTGTGTTCAGGACTGAGTGTTTAAATAATAGATGTGTGTGAAAGGTTAGCGCACTGCATCACTCTGCAGTAGACGGGTCACGGCTCAACCTTCACGTCACTCAATCTGAAAGTTTCTCCTCTGCCGCCGATGATGAATTCTGGGTTCTTATGTGGTGCAAAAGCTGTGTCTGTCCTACATCCGACTCTAGACTGAGTTCGTCCAGCTCAGATTGAATTGTGTGGAGCAGATGGTGTCAGTCTCTGTGAAGAGCTTTATTTCTGCGCTGTGATTGTCACGTAGAAGTTCAATCACAAAACACTGTGATTTATTTAATTGGGCTTATCGTTAGAAGAGCAGTGAAAACAAACACACAACAATCCCTTGCCTCATGCTGTGTAGACCGACTGAGTTGAATTAATTCCAGTTTGTTTTTCAGAAAGCGAACGTTTGAGAGCATGAGTGTTGGAAGAGCCGGTCTTGTGGGGTTAGCTCTTAGCCTAGCTCGTATACCTCCACGCTTACCGTCCTCTCTCACACCGCTTGCGACGCTGCCTTGTGCGGGTAGCGTCAGTAGGCGAGGCCGCGGTCTAGATGTCCGGTTCCAGCAGTAAACAAAGGCCTTGTGGCTTCTCAGTAGCCTCCGGCGAGAGTTGATGTTCGTATGCGTTGCTGATATCCAAAAGACTTTGGCGATCATAGATGAGTTCTGGGGTGATTTCCTTATGAGTTAGCGGTAAACTGACACTATTTGGAGACGAACAGATGACATTAAAAGACATTAAAGCACCGTCTTTGGGACCCGGAGCAGCCGCTGCGTCTGATCGCGCCTCCATATTGTCCGGTATAGAATATCATGATTAGAATATCATGGAAAAGGTCAATATTTTTTGTCACTCACCCATATATTATATAGATTCATTACACAAAGAGTTATTTCTATACATTTTGATGATTATGGCTTACAGATAATGAAAACCCAAAATTCAGTGTCTCGGAAAATTAGAATATTACATAAGATCAATTAAAAAAGGATATTTTAAACAGAAATGTCAGGCTTCTGAAAAGTATGTTCATTCCTATGCACTCAATACTCGGTTGGGCCTCCTTTTGCATGAATTACTGCATCAATGCGGCGTGGCATGGAGATGATCAGCCTGTGGCACTGCTCAGGTGTAATGGAAGCCCAGGTTGCTTTGATAGCGGCCTTCAGGTCATCTGCATTGTTGGGTCTGGTGTCTCTCATCTTCCTCTTGACAATACCCCATAGATTCTCTATGGGGTTCAGGTCAGGCGAGTTTGCTGGCCAATCAAGCACAGTAACACCATGGTCACTGAACCAGCTTTTGGTACCTTTGGCAGTGTGGGCAGGTGCCAAGTCCTGCTGGAAAATGAAATCAGCATCTCCATAAAGCTTGTCAGCAGAAGGAAGCATGAAGTTCTGTAAAATTTCCTGGTAGATGGCTGCGTTGACTGTGGACTTTGGAAAACACAGTGGACCAACACCAGCAGATGACATGGCAGCCCAAATCATCACTGACTGTGGAAACTTCACACTGGACTTCAAGCAACATGGATTCTGTGCCTCTCCACTCTTCCTCCAGACTCTGGGACCTTGATTTCCAAATGAAATGCAAAATTTACTTTCATCTGAAAAGAGGACTTTGGACCACTGAGCAACAGTCCAGTTCTTTTTCTCCACAGCCCAGGTAAGACACTTCTGACGTTGTCTCTGGTTCAGAAGAGGCTTGGTAGCCCTTTTCCTGAAGATGTCTGAGTGCGGTGACTCTTGATGCACTGACTCCAGCTTCAGTCCACTCCTTGTGAAGCTTTGCTTGACAGTATTCTCAAGCTTGCGGTCATCCCTGTTGCTTGTGCACCTTTTCCTAACCAAATTCTTCCTTCCAGTCAACTTTGCAGTTAATATGCTTTGATACAGCACTCTGTAAACAGCCACACCTTTCGGTAATGACCCTCTGTGACTTACCCTCTTTGTGGAGGGCGTCAATGTTTGTCTTCTGGATCATTGCCATTGTGTTTCAAAGAACAAGTGATACCCAGAATGTATACTGTAGGGATGGTCATTAATTGAAACTCAAATGTAAATATTCTAATATTTTGAGATACTGACTTTTGACTTTCATGAGCTGTAAGTTCTAATCATCAAAATTAAAACAAAAAACTTTTGAAATTTTTACTTTACATGTAATGAATCTAAAATATATGAAAGTGTCACTTTTTGAAATAAGCTACAAGAAAAAAAATGAATTTTTCATGATATTCTATTTTTTTTAGATGTATATATAGAAGGTGCACGGTGTCATTCACACAAACAGTAAACACCATCATGGTAACACACATGAAGCTGAAATAATGCAATAATCATTAATTTAACAACATTAGATGTAACATACATCCCTAATGTACAAAACTGATAAGAGAAAACTAAGAAGAAACATAAACATTTCAACAAAAAACATCAAATTTGAAATGTAACACAGGGAATTCTGGGAATGTCAATTTACGGTTATTCACTGTAAATTATACGTTCTTTTTCCACTTCCAAAAATGGTATCCTATGTAAAATTACATGTAATGTCAAATACAGTTTTTTACCGTATATAGTAGGGGAATTACCGATTTTACTGTAGCATTTTACAGTATTTTACCGTTAAATTCACTGTAATTTTTTTTTACAGTGTTTATCTGAACATTTGGTCCCACTTTATATTAGGTGACCTTAACAATAATGTACTTATTGTGGTCATATTGTATTGCAAAACACTTGCTGCTATTGAGGTGGGATATGGGTAAGGTTAGGGACAGGTTTGGTGATATGGGTAGGTTTAAGTGGGGGATAAAGGTGTAAGGGTGTAACGGAGCGAACAAGACGTGAGACGTGCGGATCCATGAGCAAACTTTTATTTATAAACATAGTCAATACACAGGCAAACAGATATGGCATGGACAAGACACAAGAGAGATCCTAGGGCAAGCATGGGTCGCGATCGGCGAACAATATCCAATAGGGCAAGGCAGAGAGATAATCCAGGTACACAAGCATTAATCCAAACGAGGTGCAAACAGAGTCCGAACGGTAAGGCAAAGGGTTAATCCAGGAAACACGGGCAGATATCAAAAAACAAGGAAAACACGCAAGGCAAGTCTATGATAACTGAGAGGGCTCCGTAGAGTAGCTATCGCTATGATATACGCTAAACAATACTCGGTGATCACAGAGAGAAAGTACAAGGCTTATAAAGAGTGTGTGATTGGGTGATAGTGATTGTGAGAGAGTTCTCAGCTGTGAGCGTGATTAGTGTAATCAGCTGTGTGTGTGTCGTCTGTGCAATGGATGATGGGAAATGCAGTCCAGTGTGCTGTGTGGTGTGAGAGTCAATATGATGGAGATGCTACCTCTGGTGGCTATCGGGCGGAAGGCCACAGACCGGATTCGTGACAAAGGGATGGGTACACAGTGTAATTATAAATGTAATTACATAAATCAATTACAGATTTAACTACATAATGGTATTTAAAAAAATATAAGTACAATGTAAAAACATGTATGTACACAATAAGTGCATTGTATCAAATGATTAATTTAAATGTAAGTACATAGTAGTTAAGGCCACCTAATATAAAGTGGGACCAGACATTTCGTACATGTTATTAGATAAACTGTTGTCAGTAATGTTTCATTTAAAATCCGGACATAATTGGTTAATGTTATTATTTTAGTGTTCATGTAAACAAAAAGTCATTTTATTTGTTGTTTGTTGATTTTAAATATAAAACTTGGTTAAAAAATGTATGTGTCAGTACTTTTTGAACATTTCCAGCCCATTTTAACAATACCGTGATAATACTGATAACCGTGATCATTCTGGTCACTATAATTGTGATAAGAAATCTTCATACGGTTGCATCTCTCTGTCTGATGTGTGTGTGCTCGTGTAGTTGCTGGAGGACACGCTCACGCTCTGCTTGCGGATGAAGGCCCATTTGTCATCGTGACCTGTGGAATTGCAGCGTAAGCACTCCGCACGATTGTTTCATAATTTCTCACAAGACTCGAGTGTTAAAAAAACATGACAGCTTCATCTCTGCCCTGACCGCTTGTTTCCCATCCGTCATTGGCTCGCCTCTAATTAGACGCTAACGGGTGGTAGGATTTACGGGTAGCGTGTGAGGGAGCATTCGGAGCAGACTGTAAATCGCAGTCCTGGCTCCTGCATTGATCGGTACCATCTCATTTAACACCGCTGGCATTAACCTATTAGATTAGCGTTTACTAGTATCCTAATGGAGGCTAACGGTTATATTTCTTCATGTATTTGCTCTGGTAGAATCCCGAAGGCCATTAGCACTGAACCTGCAAACGATGCTTCTGAATTAGCAATTGATTTTCGGTTGAGGAGTTTGATGGCAGAGATTTATGGCGGATGTCTGAGGCTGACAAAGTGACTGATATTGGGAAGACAGAGCGAGTGTGTGTCAGAGGAGTACAGAGGAGGCGGAGTGGAGACATGAGAGTAATAAATGAGCCAGAGGTTCTGCTTTGCTTTGATAGATGCAGATCATTACATGTGCTCACATACTCATCTCACACGTACAGTGAGCATGTTTTCTGGTCAGCGTTTTAGGTTGCTTATTTGTGTTTCAGTATGATATTTTGCAGCACATCATCGGTTTAGATATGCCTGCTGGCTCACGTCACAACTAGTTATGAGATTTGCAAGCACCAGGTTTGATGTCATTGATGGTATCGCAAATGAGATTTCAAAGTTACTGCAGAAGTGAAGATAAAATCAATGGGTCTCTTATTCACTACACAAACTAACATGATTCACCTTAGCTTTCATACTAAAATTTAATCAAAATTTACGAAAAACTCCTGAAACCACATACGTAAATGCATGTGCATACGTATGCATGTGTTGTGAATTATGTGTAATGTTTTAATGAGACGTTCTCCTGTGTCTATGTATTTGAAATAATCCATGCAATTATTAGTGAATGAGACCCAATGTTTGTGATTTTTGGAGACTGTATGAATGACATTGCATTGGACATTCTGCTCAACATCTGCTTTGTGTTTCATATTGGCTAGAAAAGACATATGGATTTGGAAAGGCATTGTAATGCTTTGCATGAAACAATGGACAATTGGAGGTGAAGATCTAAGTGCAAGCAGTTTATTAAGAATAAGAAACAAGGCCAAACAAAAACCAAAAAACTCGGAACATAAACACAAAACAGTCCATCCAAGGTGTAACACGCATGAACAAAATAAGACTGGACCAAGAACAAAAGGACCTGAAGGGAAAAATAAATATACTTAAATGTATTTGAAATACATTTCTTTCATGCTAATATACTACAAACATTAATACCCATTTTTTAGTGCTGTCAAATAGTGTCTTTATATATACATAATAATTATACACAGTACATACACATATATTCTGTAAATAAAAACTTTTATTTTGGATGCGATTAATCGTGATTAATCGTTTGGCAGCACTAAACTTTTTATACTTATGTACTTAATAAAATGTCCTGCAATTGTACTTTTAGTATACTAAACTGGTAAACTTAAAGTTTGCTAAATTGGACCAACTAATTTTGTGCTTAATGCACTTTAATTGTGCAGAAGTAGTGCTGAAGTACAATTAAAGATATACTTAGTATATTTGATTGAGCTAAAGTGGAACTATTGCTAGTATTGTTCAGGTACACGTTAAATATTTTGCATTTGAAGACCGATATTATTCAAAGATACAATCCTTATCAAAAGTGTGTGGCATTACAGATATTTTCTATACTGCCCCTTTGTTTATTTTATTTTTTTTCTATCACCGCCTTCCAAATGATATTATATCTGGATTGGAAGCAGCACTAATTAAGAGGAGGAGTCTATGTGTATATAGTGTGAGGTTTAGAGACCGGAAAGAGGTTGGTCTGACCAGTTACGTACTTTTTGGAGGCAGTCCTTGCGGGTGAATCCGTCGTTTTCGGAGTGTGCGGATTGTGGAGAGGAGGTGGTGCTACCTGTTTAGCCTGTTGCTAAAGGGCATTTCTCTTGGCCAGTGAATGCCTCTTTTTAACATCTGGGATTGAACTGGAGGTTCGAACCATACTCCTATCAAAGGAGCCAAGACCGGCTGCCGCCGCTAATATTCCCGAGCCACTCTTAGCCACCCGTGCTGCCAGCTTGGTCAGTGTTCCACTCACTAGTCACACATACACATTGCACTCATTTATGCATATTTGAAAAGTGTTATTTTGTTGGTTTTGCTCGATTAATTTCTTTTTATTCTTTTTTTTTTGAATGGAATTGTAGTGCTTGGAGATAATAATAATAATAAAACCTGTCTAGAATATAAAAACGTTACCTCATTAAAACAAAGAAAATTACGTATTCTTCCTGTAGTTTGTATTTTGTTTTGTCTTCCTCTTGTTTGTATGTAGCGGATGGTTTGGTTGTCCGTTGCTATCCGGGATGAAATTAATATAAAAATGTGACGGGTATAATATACTTGTCTGGCGCCCGAACAACAATAACTGATTGTGTTTTTTTTTGTTTGTTTGTTTTTTTTTCTCCCTTTGAGGCTTTCGGTCTGAGTCGAATACAGACTGAGTGCAGCTCTATTTGTCAACTAGATGTGGTCTTGCGGTTAGGACTCTGCGTCATCACGCGTGTGATCGGGGTTCGATTCCCGCTTCAGATAGTTTTTTTTTTTTGTGCGTTTAACCTTTGTTATATTTTGGGACAAGACGACCTCCGTTACAGAAATGGCGCCCAAACAGGGACTTGAACTAAACAAACTGGATATGACCATTTGAAATTTTGTGACTGTAAATTTTGGAAGATGTGTGGAATGTGAATATTTGAATCCATTAACTTGTATGCTCTTGAGGGAATGTATGTGATTATCTGTGATTTTGGAGTGAAAATCTAAATACTGTGGTGTTCTTGAATAACCTTTGTCAATTGAAATCTTGTTGACTAAGTTCTTATCAAGGAAATGTGTGGAACTTTTATTTGGGAAATGTATTTGTTGGGTTTTTTCATTTTTTTGATGTTTGGAAAATGCTGTAATTGATTGTAGAGAAGAACTGTTTTCTTTTTATTATTATTTCGCCCCTGTTGCCCCAAATACATACACAGGCCTTGAATTTTTCACTTTTTTTATTTTTTTCCCAACATTTAAAATATTCCCACACATTACAAGACATGGCCACTTCCTCTTCCCCACCTTCCACCTATGTGGATATTGATGCCCCTGATCCCCCTAGTATTTCCACTCCAATTTGGCCACCTCCTGTACTAACTCAGACCCGTTCAGGACTTCCTCCACATGACCCAACTATGTATAACATTTCCACTCCACATAGTTTCGCCTTTCCTGGAACCCAGGTGCGGATGCTCTCCCCTGTTCTTGGAGGCAGCACCCTTGTGCAACCTCTCACTTGGGCCCCACAACATGACAGCATGCAAATTTGTACGTCTTTGGATGGTACATCTTCTTCAATGGCTCAGCATGATCTTCCTGGTATTCTTCCAACCCCTGGGAGGGGAATTCAACAATATAATGCCCATTTGCAAGGTAACTGGGACAATCTGACGGAGTTCATGAAAAGGCAGGAGAAAACTGTAAATGAGCTTACCCAGGTACTGAAGGCCTCATCTTCCCACCATGAGAACCAGATCATCGATCTTGCAGCAAAGGTGGAGACCAACAATCAACAGGTTGTCACCCTAATGACTGCAGCTAAACAACAAGAGGCAGGCGAGACTGACCAATTGATTAAGGCTGTGCAACTGATGATCTCAAAGGAAATTCAAAAAATGGAACAATCCTTCACCTCTGTAGTCCGGGATGAGGTGGAACAGCTACGGGTGGAGTTACAACAGGATATCAAAGCTATTCAACGCACACTTCAGGGTAGCCTTGATTATGTAACCACGAATCTTCAGCAATGTGAAACACAAATTCACAAATGTCGTACTTGTGTAGCCGAACTGCAAAATGATGTCCAAGTGTTCATTGAGGAAAAGGCTGAAGCACAAACAGAAAAAACAACTAAGATTTCTGGTGCACATCCAATAGAGACTGTTTCACCTCTTCTACCAATGCCTCTGGCAAAAAGTGACCACATTAAATTAACATTTCCCACTTTTGGGCGTCCTACTGATGACGCTGACCCCCTGTTGTACTTGACTAAGTGTCAAGATTTTTTGGCTCTACATCCTTTGACGGATGCAGATCTCCTGGCTACCTTCCGCACAGTGTTGCATGGCACTGCACGTGACTGGTGGGAAGTAAGTCGCTCCAATATAACCACTTGGAAGGAGTTTGAGGCTGCCTTCCTCTCTGCTTTTTTGTCTGAGGACTATGAGGACGAGCTGGCTGAACGTGTCCGCACTAGAGTTCAAGGGGAGAAGGAATCAGTAAGAGATTTTGCATTCACTTATCGAGCACTGTGTAAAAGATGGAAAGCCACGTTAACAGAAAACGAGATTGTGAAAATGATCCTAAAAAATATTAAGCCTTACCTTGCAAGCCAGCTGCGCAGTCGTGTTAACACTGTCGAAGATCTGGTTAGACTCGGACACCAACTGGAAAAAGACCATGAAGAACAGCTTCGGTATGAAGGTCGTGTGGGCTTTAAACAACAAGCCAATTCACAAAAACACTTATCCAACCGATCTGCTGAGAAACCGTCTGTTCAATGTTGGAGATGTAATGGACCACATCCTCCAGGCAACTGCCCAATGTATGGACATCCACCTTCCCAGCAGTCTTCTGGTCAACAACATTTCACACAAGGAAAATATTCTCATCACTCTGCAAAGTCAGGAGGACGACCATCCAATAATAATGTGGCAGCCTCTGAAACACCTCAGACACAAGCTGAAACTCAGATTTTAACCCCTTCACAATCAAATGCATTCATGACCATACCACAACAATTAGTAGTTCCAATTCGCATTGAATCCTGGTTGGGGAAAGCGATTGTGGATACTGGAGCAAGCTACACGTTAATTCACGAAAGTCTTATGAAGCAAATTATAACCCCTGTTCAGCTTCAACCATGGTCAGGTGGTCCTCTCTACCTGGCAAATGGCAAAGCTGAGAGTCCTTTAGGATGGATAAACATTAATATTCATCTGCACAATAAAGCCATTACAGTACCTGCTGTGGTCCTCCCTTCTCAAGCTCTTGCTTATGCCATCATCTTGGGTTTGGACTTCATCTTTTTCAGTGGCCTGCAAATTAATGTAAGTGAACACAAATATTCTTTCAAGTCTGAACCTACTGTAGAACATCCATTTCAACCTGGAAATGCCAGTGAACCGCTGGTGACTTTGTCAACAATGAAGGAAGAGAAAAGAACCAGAAAACTAAATTTGACCTTGTTAAGTGCTGTTCCTCCTCCTCAACCTTCCTTGACCATGTTACAAATTGACAGCGTGGACGATGCAACATTAATTAAAGATGCCGTAAGTAAAGCACATCTACCTATGGAAGGAAAGCAACAACTATTTCAGATCCTAGAACGCAACTCACGAGTATGTACTCACCGAACTGGGCGAACAGATGTCCTGCAACATCGCATCTATACCACCTGCCAGGTTCCTATCAAGCAACGGCCATATCGGTTATCACCTGTCAAACAAGCAGCAATGGAGGAACAATTGGAGGTAATGTTGAAAGAAGGAATTGTGGAGCCATCACATTCTGCTTGGGCCTCACCGGTAGTTCTGGTTCCAAAGAAAAATGGAAAGTTAAGGTTCTGTGTAGACTACCGTAAAGTCAATGCAACTACAGAAAATGATGCTTACCCTCTCCCAAACATCACGGAGATCCTAGAATCACTCTCCGGGGCATCCATTTTCTCTACCATAGACCTCAACAGTGGTTATTGGCAAGTGATAATGGACAATGATAGTAAAGCCAAGACTGCATTTATTGTGTCTGCAGGTCTATATCACTTCAATGTTATGCCTTTTGGGTTAAAAAATGCACCTGCCACCTTCCAGAGGCTGATGGAGACAGTCCTGGGGGAGCTAAGAAAGAAAATCTGCTTTGTCTATATTGACGACATTATTATTTATTCTCCCTCAGTGGCCCAGCACTTCAATGACCTGAAAACTGTTCTTCACAGGCTGGATACTGCCGGGTTGACTATTAACTTGAAAAAGTGCAATTTTTTTCTTCCAGAAATCACCTTTTTGGGACATGTGGTGAGTAATAAGGGCATCACAGCTGATTCAAGTAAAGTTGAGGCCATTCGTGCCTTTCCTGCTCCCAACACCTTGAAGGAAGTTCAGAGGTTCTTGGGATTAGCCGGTTGGTACCACCGGTTCGTGCCAAATTTTTCTAAAATTGCTGAGCCCCTAAATTCCTTGAAAAAAAAAGGACAGAGGTTTAAATGGACGACACAGTGTCAACAAGCGTTTGACCAGTTAAAAGCATGCCTTACCTCGCCCCCCATTCTTGGCCACCCCGATCTTCAAGTTCCTTTCATCGTATATACAGATGCTAGTGATACTGGACTGGGTGCCATTCTCACGCAGAGGAAAGATCCAGGTAGGGAGGAGGTTATTGCATATGGCAGTCGAACATTAACTGGAGCAGAGAACAACTACACGGCAACCGAAAAAGAGTGTCTGGCAGTTATATGGGCCTTAGAAAAGTGGCAACATTACCTTGAATACAAACTTTTCACGGTTGTCACAGACCATTCTGCTCTGCAATGGGTCATGGGATCCACTAAAACCAACAGTCGCCTCATTCGATGGGTCCTGAGACTGCAAAAATTCAACTTCGTTATTGAATACCGTAAAGGGAAATTAAACGTCGCTCCTGATGCTTTGTCAAGGTCATCAGTCACAGCAAATTCTCCCATTACCGCAATTTATGCCAAGCAACAAATGGATCAACATCCAGAGCTTCCGGTGACAGATATTGTCTTGTGGGAGGAACAACATAAAGACTGTGAAATAACAAAGTTATTACAAGCAGTAGCAGAAGAACAAAGCCCTCAGATGGAACAATACGAAGTGGTAGAGGACAAATTGTATCACAAAACTCACCTGAAGAATAATCAGATACACTATAGAGTGTATGTTCCCAGCACTCTCCGGCAATCTCTCCTTCAGCACTATCATGCACATCCCTTGAGTAGCCATAGAGGAATTTATAAGACCTATAAGCGGCTCCAGGAAGTAGCGTTTTGGCCAGGGATGTGGACTGATGTGAAACATCATGTCAGGGAATGTGTGAAATGCCAAACCCTTCGGCACGATAACCAGAAACCTGCAGGGAAACTCCAATCAGTTACCACCACTAAACCAAACGAAATGTTGGGAGTTGATATTATGGGTCCACTACCCCGGAGTACACAGCAAAATGTGTACTTGCTGGTTTTTGTTGATTATTACTCACGATGGGTTGAGTGTTTCCCCATGCGTCATGCCACCGCTCAAAATATTGCAACAATTTTCAGAAAAGAAATCTTAACTCGTTGGGGGGTTCCAGACTTCATTCTTTCTGATAGAGGCACCCAGTTCGTCTCATCTGTGTTCAGAGAAGTATGTGAAAAATGGAGAGTGACACCAAAGTTAACCACAGCATATCACCCTCAGACAAATATGACTGAACGTGTGAATAGAACTCTCAAAAGTATGATTGCGTCATATGTGGATGACAACCACAACAAATGGGACCAGTTCTTACCAGAGATGAGATTCGCCATTAACTCTGCCATCCAGGAAACCACTGGAGTTACTCCAGCAGAATTGCAGCTTGGAAGGAAACTGAGAGGGCCAATGGATAAAATTCTGCACGGTCCAAATCTCACTCCTGACACCACCTCCTATGATGTAATCTCTCACATACAACAACTGCAATCTCAAGTTAAAGAGAGTTGCAGAAAAGCCCAACATCGACAACTCCGGAACTATAACAAAAAAAGACGAGACACAACTTTCAAGATCAAAGACAGGGTATGGCTTCGAAACTTTCCGCAATCTAGTGCACAAAACAAGTTTAGTGCCAAATTGGCACCAAAATGGAAAGGGCCTTACCGGGTTCTGAAGTCACTGGGACCTTTGAATTACCACATTGCGTTGGAGGCAACTGGAGAAGATGTGCGCACTGCACATGTGTGCAATCTTAAAATGTGTTTTCCCACAGCTGAGCAGTTGGAGGACCAAGCAAGGAAAGTAATTCAAGACATCTTTCAAGAAACCTCAGATGAGGAGGAATTCTTAGGTTTTTGATTCTTTTCTCCTAACAACCATGGGTTGTTTCATCCTGGGGGGGAGAATGTGGCATTACAGATATTTTCTATACTGCCCCTTTGTTTATTTTATTTTTTTTCTATCACCGCCTTCCAAATGATATTATATCTGGATTGGAAGCAGCACTAATTAAGAGGAGGAGTCTATGTGTATATAGTGTGAGGTTTAGAGACCGGAAAGAGGTTGGTCTGACCAGTTACGTACTTTTTGGAGGCAGTCCTTGCGGGTGAATCCGTCGTTTTCGGAGTGTGCGGATTGTGGAGAGGAGGTGGTGCTACCTGTTTAGCCTGTTGCTAAAGGGCATTTCTCTTGGCCAGTGAATGCCTCTTTTTAACATCTGGGATTGAACTGGAGGTTCGAACCATACTCCTATCAAAGGAGCCAAGACCGGCTGCCGCCGCTAATATTCCCGAGCCACTCTTAGCCACCCGTGCTGCCAGCTTGGTCAGTGTTCCACTCACTAGTCACACATACACATTGCACTCATTTATGCATATTTGAAAAGTGTTATTTTGTTGGTTTTGCTCGATTAATTTCTTTTTATTCTTTTTTTTTGAATGGAATTGTAGTGCTTGGAGATAATAATAATAATAAAACCTGTCTAGAATATAAAAACGTTACCTCATTAAAACAAAGAAAATTACGTATTCTTCCTGTAGTTTGTATTTTGTTTTGTCTTCCTCTTGTTTGTATGTAGCGGATGGTTTGGTTGTCCGTTGCTATCCGGGATGAAATTAATATAAAAATGTGACGGGTATAATATACTTGTCTGGCGCCCGAACAACAATAACTGATTGTGTTTTTTTTTGTTTGTTTGTTTTTTTTTCTCCCTTTGAGGCTTTCGGTCTGAGTCGAATACAGACTGAGTGCAGCTCTATTTGTCAACTAGACGTGGTCTTGCGGTTAGGACTCTGCGTCATCACGCGTGTGATCGGGGTTCGATTCCCGCTTCAGATAGTTTTTTTTTTTTGTGCGTTTAACCTTTGTTATATTTTGGGACAAGACGACCTCCGTTACAAGTGACATTAAAACACATTTTAGATTTAATATTAAGAAAAGGGCATTGTGCACAAGTAGTATGCCAAGTAAAGTTTAATTATAATTTTTATATCAGTAAGTCTTGAGTTATCTGTCAGTAAATATGTTAATAGATTTAAACTATACTGAAATAAATGTATTTTAAATTTATAATTTTTTACTAGGGTACATATACAAAAGCAAGAGTAAATGACTAAGAGGATAGCAACAAATACATTATAAAGCTCTACAAAACACGTAAGAAACTAAACAACATAAAAGTCCAAACACAAAACAAAGGCATAAGAACAGACACTGCATAACAGGCATGAAAGTAAGTCAATGACAGAAGTTACATTTTTTAATGACCAGGTCCTTTAAATAGTTTGAACAGGTGATCTGAAACAAAGCATCCAAATGGGATCATATTTTAACGCTTGTATTCCAGTGATCATTGTTGTATGTTGAGGGTGAATCTTATCCTGCATTGACACATATCACAGCCTCACATCGCTGCTGGAGTACAGTAGAAGAACATTGGATGCTGTATTCAGTTTGAATGTAAGTGGCTGTGTGAGTGTGGGTGTATTGGATAGTTTTATTATTGTTAGGTGTTAGCCTGTGAGATTGAAGCTTCGGTCGCACCTGGACTCTGTGTTCACCATTACACACTCGCTCATAAATCTGATGGAGCTGCAGCGCAAACCGCCACAGTCATTTAACAGGGTCATTTCAGGCTGGAGCTGATGTGTACATGAGCACACACACACACACACACACACATACACTCACACTCACACATACACTCATACACACACACACACACAAATCCACACCTCTAAATCTTTTCTTGCAGAACTGCTTTGTAAGTTTAGTCTTCTATACACATTAACATGATATTAATCAAAATCTACAAAATGTAGATTTTTTTTTTTTCATGCTTTTGATACCTTTGCATTTTTTTTTATGTACATTAACGTTTTGTTGTGACATTTCCCCATATACAAGAATAATTGGGTTACAATAAAGCTGTTACACTGATGATGCATTTATTTGACATTTAGATTGCCATTAAGATTTTTTAAAATCATTCTGTGTTCCACAGAAGAAGAAAAAAAGGAACCTGGAACAGGTTTCAATTTTCATGATTCCACAAATAGAGTAGCTAGTTACATGTAGCAACGTTATTTAATTTAATTACAAAATGAATGTAACTCTGTTACAGTTACTGAGAAAACAAATGTGTAGGCTAATTAAATTACATTTATGATTATTTTCACAAACATTGCCAAATTGCAGTTACTTCTCTAAAATATAAGACACCAATGTTTCAGGATTTTAGGACACAGAATAGAACACATGCTTCTTTGATAACTGTTTTATTTTCTATTTGGGTTTATGTATATGCTTTATTTTTTAAGATGAACATACAGCTTCAAAAGTCTGTACCTGACAAAAAAATACTTAATGGGATAAGCTTTCAAAAAAGGTCAGTACTTGGGCACAATATTCCCCAAGTGTAAACTAAAAATAAAGTGCAAGTGAAAGTGAAGTGACATACGGCCAAGTATAGTGACCCATACTCGGAATTCGTGCTCTGCATTTAACCCATCCAACGTGCACACACACAGCAGTGAACACACACACACACAGCAGTGAACACACACACACACACACACAGCAGTGAACACACACACAGCAGTGAACACACACACACACACACACACACACACACACAGCAGTGAACACACACACACACCGTGAACACACACCCGGAGCAGTGGGCAGCATTTATGCTGCGGCGCCCGGGGAGCAGTTGGGGGTTCGGTGCCTTGCTCAAGGGCACCTCAGTCGTGGTATTGAGGGTATAAAGTCGTGTATAAAAGCGTATTACTGTGCCATTCCTTCTGTTCATTATTATTAAAATGTGGTTTTGTGTGGCTCTGTTCTTTAAAATTACATTTTGAATATATAGCCTATTCTGAAGTGTGCAAGTGTATTCAGCAGGTTCAATAACAGTAGGTTTCTGATATTTACAGTAGGGTACAACAGGGCTAAAGGCACACCCTAAGAAACAATGTGCTTTTCACTGCGCCCAAAGTGTATGATTGCAGAAAAATATATAAAGTTTTTTATTTTGTTTAAACATCTTATAAATGTATGAGGTGGCAACATACACGGGTAAATTTGATACAAATACTTCAGCTAAAATAATGTTTTTTAAAATAATGTCTAAGTTAATACTTGTTCAAAGCAATCACTTTAGTTTGTACTATTTTCTGCTTATTTTGATAAATAAAATAATATTTTTTTGTTCAATAAAAATACTGTTTTAAAATATGTTAATATAAAAAATATATTTAAAAATACAGAAACAAAATCATTTTAAAAAGTAAAGATTCTGAAATCAGTGAAGGAGATCCAATAATAATTGAATATATATTTACAGTAGTAACAACAAATTATATTTTATTATATGATATGATTAATATCGTGTTTTTAAATATGATGGTTTCATTCTAAACATGGTGATTGTCTCTAATATGGACACCCAACATAATATATGATATTTACCATCTGAATCTAACCATGTCATGTCAACAAATGGAGAAGTCAGCCATCTATTAATTATCATGTTAATTACTGTACGCCTTTAGCCCAACAGCAGAGGCGCTTTTTACCCCAAATACCATACTTTTACATAATCTTTTGTTATTTAAAAACTGTTGCTTGAAAATAATAAAGAAGACCTTTGTCTCAAAATGTATGCATTAATTTTAGCGATTCCCATTTGATACTTAAATCTACAACATTTTGAAAATCATCTTAATAATAAATAATTAAATTAAATAATAAATGAAAGGAAAAATGAGTGATCATTCTGGATGGCTGAGGTCAGTGTTTACCTTCTCAAAACACTGCACCAAATGGCCATAATAATGCTGATAAAAATAATAATAATACAAAAAATGCATCTACTTCATTAAGTATAATTCCAGCAGAGATCTCGGAGCCTCTATTAAACAGGAGCGTTTCAGTGGTTGTTGACCTCCTTTATAAGAATGTCAACAATCCTGGCAACAGTAACATCTGCATTTGCAGGAGGTTCAGGAGGGACTGAATCACAGTTCTGAGTTCTACATCAGTCTCGCTCTGTCTGATGTGAATATGGAGGGATTATACTTTGCAGTAGTGATGAGGATAGCCATCAATTCCACTTCTAAATAAATTACTCTCATTTCTGTTTTTAAGCTTTAAAGTTATTTGGAGAAATCTGTGCTCATAATGGGATATTTTGGCTGGTTTGTCAGCAATAAGAACTGATGAAAAAATACCAAAGCCATTCCCACAGACAGCTGCAGACATCATGTCCTCTCCACTGGTCTGTCATAGCTAAGATGGTAGAACATCTTATCTTTGCTAACTTTCAAAAAGCAACAGCATCCTAACGTTTATTGATGGCACCACTAAATGCATATACATATTTGTCATTATTTTCTTTTTTCAGTGAAACACAAAGGGGAACTTTTGGCAGAATGTCTGTGCAGCAGTTTTTCAAAGCTAAAGTAATGCTAAAAAAGTAATCCATTCAGTCGTTGTGCTATATTAGAAGTATTATGAAGTTTATGAGTGAATAGCAAAAATTAGCCTTTTTCTCACAAATACAGTATAAAAAATAAAAATAAAAAAAACCTCTCAGAAGATATTTCCACAGAAATTCACTCAGACTTTTTGGCATTTGCCATTTAAAATCACCACTGACTTTCACCGCAAATAGAAAATATCTTAATTTAATTTATTAATTGGGCTCTTTGATTCAGACTGGCAAATAGTTTGTAAATATCAATATAAACTATGTAGCCACACCCTAGCAAGTTCAAGTTCAAGTTTATTTTTTTAAATATACATGTTTTTATTTTTTAAAATTTAATGTAGAGCTGTTTTGCAACGATAAAAATTGTTGCAAAGCAGCTCTACAGGAATTTAAGTTTCCACAATATATTTATATATTGCAGAACCTTAATATATTTAATTTATGGCAAAATTTGGTAATTCTGTATGTTGTCTGAGCGTTGGCATCCTCTGAGGTCCTCTGAGGGGTTGGCATCATCTTTTCTCAGGTGTTCGGTCATCTCAGATCATTTAAGGGTTGGATCCAGACTGAAGCTTCTGCCATTCCTAGTTACCACGGGATGTTAATCAACAGAGAAACAAATAGAGACATAATTAGCGTTGCTGCTGTTCCATCTAAGCAAAAATGATTTGTTCAACCCAAGCTAAAGAATAATAATAATGTACATTTGATCAGATATAACTGCAGTACAAGATTATAAGATGCATTATGTGAATGCTTGGCTAAAGAGATGTGTCTTTAATCTAGATTTAAACAGAGAGAGTGTGTCTGAACCCCGAACGTTATCAGGAAGGCTATTCCAGAGTTTGGGAGCCAAATGTGAAAAAGCTCTACCTCCTTTAGTAGACTTTGCTATCCTAGGTACTACCAAAAGTCCAGAGTTTTGCGACCTTAGGGAGCGGGTTGGATTGTAGCGTGGTAGAAGACAAGTTAGGTACGCAGGAGCTAAACCATTTAGGGCCTTATAGGCAAGTAATAATATTTTGTAAATGATACAGAACTGAATAGGTAGCCAGTGCAGAGACTGTAAAATTGGAGTAATATGATCATATTTTCTTGATCTGGTAATAACTCTAGCCGCTGCATTTTGGACTATCTGTAGCTTGTTTATTGAAGATGCAGGACAACCAGCTAGCAGTGCATTACAATAGTCCAGTCTAGAGGTCATGAATGCATGAACTAGCTTTTCTGCATCAGAAACAGGTAGCATGCTTCGAAGCTTGGCAATGTTTCTAAGATGGAAGAATGCTGTTTTTGTAACATGGGAGATATGATTTTAGGACAAGCTGCTGTCTAATATAACACCCAGATTTTTGACTTTAGAGGACGTAACAGTGTATCAGTCTAGTTGTAAATTGTAATCCAAGAGATTTGGTGTAATGTTTTTTGGTCCAATAAGTAATATCTCTGTCTTATCTGAATTTAATAGGAGGAAATTATTGGTCATCCAATCTTTTACACTTTTTACACAATCTATTAGCTTAGATAGTTGAGAAGTTTCATCTGGTCTTGTTGAGATATATAATTGAGTATCATCAGCATAGCAATGAAAACTAATGCCGTATTTTCTAATAATATTACCAAGGGGCAACATGTAAATTGAAAATAGCAGAGGACCTAGGACAGATCCTTGTGGTACTCCATACTTTACTGGTGATCATTGAGATGACTCCCCATTTAAATGAACAAAGTGGTAGCGATCGGACAGGTAGGATCTAAACCATCTTAAAGCCTGCCCTTGAATACCAATATGGTTTTGTAGTCGATCTATGAGTATATCATGGTCTATAGTGTCAAACGCAGCACTAAGATCAAGTAATACTAGCAATGAGATGCAGCCTTGATCTGAAGCAAGTAGTAAGTCATTTGTAATTTTAACAAGTGCAGTTTCTGTGCTATGGTGAGGCCTGAAACCTGACTGAAATTCTTCATAGAGATCATTTTTTGCAAGAAGGAGCACAATTGAGTAGACACAACTTTTTCTAAAATTTTTGACATAAACGGAAGATTTGAAATGGGTCTGTAATTTGCCAGTTCATTAGAATCTAGTTGTGGTTTCTTAATAAGAGGCTTAATAACCGCCAGCTTGAATGGTTTTGGGACGTGACCTAAAGATAACGATGAGTTAATAATATTGAGAAGCGGTTCTTCTGCTACAGGTAACAACTCTTTCAGTAGTTTAGTGGGTACAGGATCTAATAAACATGTTGTTGGTTTAGATGCACTGATAAGTTTATTTAGCTCTTCCTGTCCTATAGATGTAAAGCACTGCGGTTTTTCTTTGGGTGCGATGAATGAAGCTGAAATACTAGACGCAGTAGAATATACATTTGATATTGCATTTCTGATTTTATCAGTAAAGAAATTCTTAAAGTCATTACTATTAAACTGTGAGGGAATATATAGATCGGGTGGCGTCTGTTTATTTGTTAATTTAGCCACTGTGCTAAATAAAAACCTTTTGGTTATTATCTATGATTTTGCGGATATGCTCTGCCCTGGCAGCTTTTAGAGCCTGTCTATAGCTGGACATACTGTTTTTCCACGCAATTCTAAACACTTAGAAACTAACCAAGTTAGTTTTTCTCCATTTGCGCTCAAGATTACGAGTTTCTTTCTTGAGAGAATGGGTATAACTGTTGTACCATGGCGCAGTACGTTTTTCTCTAACCTTTTTCAATTTGAGGAGGGCAACAGCTTCTAATGTATTAGAGAAGATAGTGCCCATGTTGCTAGTCATTTCGTCTAGTTCATGTGTATTTATGGGTACACAGAGCAGTTGAGATAAATCAGGCAGGTTATTTGTGAATCTGTCTTTGGTGGCTGGAACAATAGTTCTGCCCGGACGATAACGCGGAGCCATATAACTAATATCAGTAATACGCAGCATGCACGATACAAGGAAATGATCAGTAACATCATCACTTTGAGGTACGATATCTATATCGGTAAAATCAATTCCATGCGATATAATTAAATCTAGCGTATGATTAAAACGATGAGTGGGCCCGGTGACATTTTGCTTGACTCCAAAAGAGTTTATTAGGTCAGTAAACGCAAGTCCTAACGCATCATTTGTATTATCAACGTGAATGTTAAAATCTCCGACAATTAGCAGTTTATCAACATTAACCAATAGATCTGAGGGGAAATCTGCAAATTCTTTTAGGAAATCTGTATATGGCCCTGGCGGTCTATACACAGTAGCCAGAGCAAGAGATAGGAGAGATTTCTTTTGCATATCTAGCAGTGTAACATTAAGCAGAAGTATTTCGAATGAGTTAAACCTCCTGTATCCTGTTTTCTGAGTAACATTGAGAATATCACTATATACAGGTGCTGGTCATAAAATTAGAATATCATGAAAAAGTTGATTTATTTCAGTAATACCATTCAAAAAGTGAAACTTGTTTATTAGATTCATTCATTACACACAGACTGATATATTTCAAATGTTTATTTCCTTTAATTTTGACGATTATAACTGACAACTAATGAAAGTCCCAAATTCAGTATCTCAGAAAATTAGAATATTGTGAAAATGTTCAATATTGAAGATCCCTGGTGCCACACTCTAATCAGCTAATTAACTCAAAACACCTGCAAAAGCCTTTAAATGGTCTCTCAGTCTAGTTCTGTAGGCTACACAATCATGGGGAAGACTGCTGACTTGACAGTTGTCCAAAAGATGACCATTGACACCTTGCACAAGGAGGGCAAGACACAAAAGGTCATTGCTAAAGAGGCTGGCTGTTCACAGAGCTCTGTGTCCAAGCACATTAATAGAGAGGCGAAGGGAAGGACAAGATGTGGTAGAAAAAAGTGTACAAGCAATAGGGATAACTGCACCCTGGAGAGGATTGTGAAAAAAAAAACATTCAAAAATGTGGGGGAGATTCACAAAGAGTGGACTGCAGCTGGAGTCAGTGCTTCAAGAACCACCGCACAGACGTTATGCAAGACATGGGTTTCAGCTGTCGCATTCCTTGTGTCAAGCCACTCTTGAACAAGAGACAGCGTCAGAAGCGTCTTGACTGGACTGCTGCTGAGTGGTCCAAAGTTATGTTCTCTGATGAAAGTAAATTTTGCATTTCCTTTGGAAATCAAGGTCCCAGAGTCTGGCGGAAGAGAGGAGAGGCACATAATCCACGTTGCTTGAGGTCCAGTGTAAAGTTTCCACAGTCATTGATGGTTTGGGGTGCCATGTCATCTGCTGGTGTTGGTCCGTTGTGTTTTCTGAGGTCCAAGGTCAACGCAGCCATCTACCAGGAAGTTTTAGAGCACTTCATGCTTCCTGCTGCTGACCAACTTTATGGAGATACAGATTTCATTTTCCAACAGGACTTGGCAACTGCACACACTGCCAAAGCTACCAGTACCTGGTTTAAGGACCATGGTATCCCTGTTCTTGATTGGCCAGCAAACTCGCCTGACCTTAACCCCATAGAAAACCTATGGGGTATTGTGAAGAGGAAGATGCAATACGCCAGACCCAACAATTCAGAAGAGCTGAAGGCCACTATCAGAGCAACATGGGCTCTCATAACACCTGAGCAGTGCCACAGACTGATCGACTCCATGCCACGCCGCATTGCTGCAGTAATCCAGGCCAAAGGAGCCCCAACTAAATATTGAGTGCTGTACATGCTCATACTTTTCATGTTCATACTTTTCAGTTGGCCAACATTTCTAAAAATATTTTTTTTTGCATTGGTCTTAATTGATATTCTAATTTTCTGAGATACTGAATTTGGGACTTTCATTAGTTGTCAGTTATAATCGTCAAAATTAAAGGAAATAAACATTTGAAATATATCAGTCTGTGTGTAATGAATGAATCTAATATACAAGTTTCACTTTTTGAATAGTATTACTGAAATAAATCAACTTTTTCATGATATTCTAATTTTATGACCAGCACCTGTATTGTTGCCACACCGCCGCCACGACCAGTCTGATGGGGCTCATGTTTATAACAGTAGCTTGGTGGAGTACTCATTTAGACCAAAATATTCATTTGGTTTCAGCCAGGTTTCAGTCAGGCAGAGTACATCAAAATGATTATCTGTGATCATTTCATTTACAATAACTGCTTTGGGTGCGAGTGATCTAATTTTTAGGAGCCCAAGCTTTAAAAATTGTTTTTGTTCATTTATTTTGCGCTTTTCTGGTTTAATCACGATCAGATTTTTTCTAGATCCTGCATTAAATTTATATTTTGACCTCACTATTCGGGGAACAGACATAGTCTGTATAGATTGGACAATGCAAGTACTTCTATCTTTTAAGTGGGTAGAACAAAAGTTATCGTAGCAGTTATTTGAGAATTGGCTTACTAGTCAGATGGAGCGTAACTTGATGGAGCTCAAACTCAAAACACGCAGTCACAAATCAGTGCATGCAAACATTCAGAGCACCCTAGCAAACATATAGCAATGTGAAGCCATATCTCAACACTAGAGCATTCGCCAGACATGAGAGTTTTCTCTCTTACAATCACACAAAATACCCTAGTAACTACTTAGTGCTGTTTTACTATGGCAAGCATCACTGATATTTTCTTCAGAAAATGGACATATCTAGTTGTAATTAAAATGCATAGTTAAATATATATAAGACTATGCAATAGATTATAGTTTCTAGTTTGGTGTTAAATTTGAAAATCACACTACAGATATAGCGTAGCATAAACAGTACAGCACGATCTCTACTAGTTGATGTGTTTCTATGATTGCACAGTATTATATTGCTCAGCCCACTGATGCTTATCAACAGTGACTCAAGTGATATTTAATGCACACACACACACACACACGATGCACTCGCACTAGATGTGATAACACTGTGTTTTAAACCAGCTCTGCAAATCAGGCACTGTTTTATGTATGCTTTGAGCCCATGGTTCAGGCATTACACACGTTGTAAACACACACACAGGAAAGCAGGCTGGTGATGAGATTTACAGGTGAACACTGTGTTCTGGAAGAAGGCAGTGCTGTAATTCACATACTTTATATTTCTCCTCTGGAGCTAATGTTCCCTGTCCAATTTAAACACAAGCTTGACACTCCTGCATCCACTGCTAGAGCTCGTCTCACACTATTACTCTTCTGCATTTGCTTTATTCCCCATCAATGTTCATTTACTGGAGGATGAGTTAAAATCGGTACCATGTTCCATATTCTTTAACACTATAGCCTTAATGTACATACAATCCCTACATTGCATTCCTATTTTATATTCTGTATATACTCTGCTCAATACTGTATATAGCAATTCCACTGTATATTCTGTAAATCATATCTTCACTTACTCTGCACTTATATGTATATAAAACACTATATTCTTGCACTTCTGGTTAGATACTAACTGCATTTCATTAGCTCTGTACTTGTACTCTGCATAAATGACAATAAAGTTGAATCTAATCTAATCTAATCTAATTTAGGAAGGCAAACGTGGCCAGGTCTATTGGAATGTTGAAATTAGAGAAATAATAAGAGAGAGATCGCATATGTTCACATACATAACAATATTATTCAACAATGTCAAATTGAACCAAATATGGCTATAATACATATAACGCACATTGAATACATTGAAAATGTAATAGTTCTAGTTATTCAAATTTTACTTCACCATAACATTGCCAAGCTGATAAAATGACTCATTTTGGAATTTTATGACATCATAGTGCAACGAAAGACCGCCTCTGCAGAAGATCAATGCATGAAACAGCGTAATTTGTCCTTTGTCAGCTATAACTGTTGTAACTCCAAGTATCTAAACTTTGTTTAAACATTTTAACAACATAATGACATAAACAGCTTTCTGAAGCGTCTTCAGTTAAACTCTAATAATAGGCTACCTCACAAATACATAAAGAATACATATAAATAAAGATTTAAATAAAGACATATAAAAGTTTTCAAAACAATTCCACACATGTAATGACAGGGGCGTTGAAACTTTTTTTTTATATATGTGTACAGTGCATTATATGCTGAGACTTGAGGAGCATCACAAGCAATTTAGGCAGAGGCTACTTGCAATAAATAAAACCAGTAGATTTTCTTTGCAGTGTAATGGTGCAAGCTGATAGGTTCTTTACATAAATCTGATAGCCATCACATAATTTACTGCATGGCACAAACTGATTGGCCCCTGCTGATTCTGCAGCCAATGAGCTTACTTGCTTAACATTTGAATAGTCTGTTTCAGTGTTCAGTGTAAGCTGGTCTTGCAGTGCGGGATTGTTTTTCTTAATTAAATCCTCCACCTCCCCCAGTTCCACCTGTCCAACATATCTGACATGCTCACAGATGTGTTTCTGCTGGCTATAGCAAGTCCTTACTTGTGTATAGCAGATTTGGTCTGCCAAGACATGACATTGGGCTGTTTAATAAAGCCACATATGCACTGGAGAAAAGAAAATGTGGGTGTTTAACCTGAAAATGGCAGCAAATTGCACCAGTAGCAACGTATTTCAGACTTTGCAGGTTTTGAGTCTGGGTTTGTTAAAGCTTAAGAACAGAGGAGTGGGAGAGAAAGAGGGATTGATTCATCTCCTCAGATTCTCTATATTTCTATCTGTAGAGAACACAGGCTCCCATATCAGTGTCTCCTGAAGTGATTACGTGTCACTCCTGATGAGCGGGACGATGGAAAGAAAGGTGCAGCTGATGGATGGGTGAAAGCAGTAAGAAAGAAATCATTTTGATTTGAGTACATTTCAGTTGATCTAAGTAAATCTTGTGACAGCTTACAACAGACCGGAAGTCATTCGTTTCCATTAGTCACACAGGGCTGAGTCTCTGTGGATATGGGATTTATGGATCAGATTTGAGCTTTGACATGTTTACTGTATGTTTCTAAATCAAAACTATGAGCATGAAGTGAAAGCTATTATTAAAGTGTATCTAACCTTATCCTCAACCTCACAGGTTTCACAATTTCTCAATATCACAAAATTAAATGACTCAATTAACAAATTAATAACAAATCCATGTTTCAGGAGGTAGGGGTTTGCATGGGGTTTCAGAGGGGGGCGGGGTGGTTTGAGTTCAGGGCTCTCACAGCCTGGGGGAAAAAGCTGTTGAGCAGTCTGACGGAGCGGGCTCTGATGCTCCGGTACCGTCTTCCTGATGGTAGGAGCTGGAAGAGACTGTGGGAGGGATGGGTGGAGTCCTTCACGATGCTGTTGGTTTTGCTGGAGCATCGTGTAAGGAAGATGTCCAGGATGGAGGGGAGAGGGGCACCGATGATCTTTGCAGCTGTGTTCACTGTCCGCTGGAGGGTCTTGCGGTCAGCAGCACTGCAGTTCCCGTACCAGACAGTGATGCAGCTGGTCAGCACACTCTCAATGGTGCCTCTGTAGAATGTGGTGAGGATGGGTGGAGGGAGACTTGCTCTTTTCAGCCGGCGGAGAAAGTGTAGGCGCTGTTGTACACTCATACATACAGTACATCCACATACATACAGTAAAGCGATACATACTATGTATATAACAAATCTCAACTGACTGATTATAATCAACCTCTAATCTATCACCCAAAACCAACTGAAAGAACATGCATTGTGAAAAGCACTGTGCAAATTAATGTGGCTGGGCTTGACTAGACGAAACATCTGTCAATTATGTTGAATGTGGAGTAAGTGGAGGGTAAATGAACATGCAAACAGAAACACAAAAGTTCGTCTTTTACTGAACATGCAAACAGAAACACGGTGGCTTCACAAACAAACTGATGGTTAATTATGACTCCCTCCAGGGGAGAATTACAACAGTCATAAGGCAGCAAAGAAAATTAAGAGGAAGCCATAACCGCATTTAACACAGTGTGACTGTGTCTCTGAGACTGAACCTGAGGTGCTTTTGCGCTCTTATTGTGTATTGCAAGCCGATGGCGATAATAAGCGAATGCCGGCGGAGCAGCGGGTGTGTTTTTGACTGATGGCCTGTGTTCCTCGTACAGCCACAGAGGACTGACACGTCTCATGCTCAGAAGCCTCACCTGATCACAGCAGACCCTGAGGAGAGCTTTTAGAGAGGCAGACAGCGTGAATAATGAGCCTGAGGTGAGGCCGTTTGATTCCTAAAGCTGGTGTTTGAGTGCGGCCCGCTGGGCTCAGAAGAGCAGGATTTACAGCGGTGTGCTGCTGGAGGAGAATATCAAAGAGATGAGATCAACCGTCACTGCTCTTACCAACACACAGTGTGTTCCAGATCTGAATAAACCTCCAACCCTATAGAAAACCTAATGTGATGAGTGCGTTTGGGCTCAGATCATGTATGCTGGTACTTTACTGAGTGATAAGAGACACTAAGTGATAAGTTTTCCCCTGTTGAACTGAAAAACAGTAGGAGAGAGAAAAAAAAAACACCAACCAAAAAACGTTCTGATTTTCTGAACACTAGCATTATGACTGAGTTCCGCACAGGCCAACAACACCATTTTATGCAGAAAACATAATAATGCAGTTTCATTTTGTAATTAAAACATCTCTGAGTGAGTCTGGTGTGGTCACTAAAGTTAACAGGAAAGTTCTCTCAAAAATGTTGTGACTTTGATTTATCTTCACAAGTGAATTTATTTTTAATAGTCTCTCAACCTTTTTGTCTGTCCACTGAAAGTCTACGCAAACAAAACTTACACACATTAAAAGGAAAAAAAATTAGTGTAAATTTAATCCACATGAATCCAACAGTTTGATCCAGGTCTTCTAAAGAGACTATTGCTTTATGGGATTAACAAATTTAATGTAGACTTTTATTCACATATAAACATTGATTAACATGCACACACATCAACCACACTGAAAAGTAGCTTGAAGTTTGGAAGTACTTCTGTAACAAACTTGTTTAACCATCAGAACATGGGTTCTCAGTTAGATCAAACCACTCATCATGTGTATGTTTTAATGACCACTTTGAAGTGTCAGAGTTTTGGCTGTGTGGACTTTCAATGTAGTGACAGAAATCTCTCAGGTTTCTTTAAAATATTGTCATTTGTCATTTTTGGGTGAACTGTCTCTTTAATATGGACCATACTGGACCCAAATATCAGTCACATTCATTTGCAGGCAGTGTTTCAGCATCAGTGACATATAAATGACATTTCATCAGCATTAATGTTCACACACATCATTCTCATGTTCATGATTTCAGTGTTATTTGATGATGTATGACAGTCATCTGTGTTCACTGTGCTTAATGTTGTTATTGCATTTATTGCATTTTCATGAAGCATAGATGTCATGTATGTAAGGATATCAATCAGACGTGTGTTCTGTTTATAAAAAACAGATGAACAAGCAATGCCATCTGAATTTGTAGGACTGAATTATTGTGGACTGAAGTATTAGTTTTGATATTTTGACCTTGCACCAGTATATTGCCTCACCGGGGGTAAGCAGCTTCTGTATCTGCAGAATGAAGGAGAGAAATGCTGTTTATGTACATGACGGACCTTGAGCAATTTACTAAATGCTGGTGCAAAACATGAAGCATTTAAAGAGAAATTTGTGTTGCTGACTGATAAAATTGTGATATATGTCAAAACAAAACCAAGATGAATGAAATTTCCTTTTAATTATACACATGAATAGTGTGTTGTAGAAATGAGTTGACTTTTAGTCCATTTGATGTCCATTTGATATATATATGTACTTCTATTGTCCTCATTTGTAAGTCGCTTTGGATAAAAGCGTATGCTAAATGACTAAATGTAAATGTATATATACAAACCAAATTCCGGAAATGTTGGGATTTTGTTTTTATTTTTTGAATAAAATGAAAACTAAAAGACTTTCAAAACACATTCACAATAGAACATAGATAACGTTACAAATGTTTAAACTGAGAAATTTTACACTTTTATCCACTAAATGAGCTCATTTCAAATTTGATGCCTGCTACAGGTCTCAAAAACGTTGGCACGGGGGCAACAAAGGGCTGAAGAAGCAAACAAATTTGAAAAGATTCAGCTGGGAGAACATCTAGCAACTAATTAAGTTAATTGACATCAGGTCTGTAACATTAAAGAGATGTCTTAGAGAGGCAGAGTCTCTCAGAAGTAAAGATGGACAGAGGCTCTCCAATCAGTGAAAGAGTGCGTAAAACGATTGTGGAATACAAAAAGTTAAAACTTGAAGATTTGAAGATCAAGGTAAATTGTACTTAATTTGTTTTCTGGGAAACATGCAAGTATCTTCTGTTGCTTCCGAAGGGCAGTACTAAATGGGAGAAAAATATATTTCAACAAAATAAGAAACATTTGGACATCTTCATCCTGTTCTTAATGCACTGTGTTTCCTTCTGGAGCATCAGTGAATGCTTGAACCTTTTTTGATAGTTGTGTTTTAGTACCTCAATTGTCCTCAGTGTGAAAATATGGATCTCAAAATCATGCAGTCACTGCTGGAAAGAGTTCAAATATGCAAAATATGCTGGAAAACTGAAGAATCTGCAGGACACAGAGGATTTTTCTGAAGAACAGTGCTCAGTTTAACAAACAAGGAACTCATGAACAACCATCACAACACACACACACACACACACACACACACACACACACACACACACACACACACACACACACATACATACATACACACATACACATATATATATATATATATATATATATATATATGTCACGTGTTGGTTTCCTTTCAGTTCTGTTTTGCCCTTATTTGGTAGTTCCTGTCCTAGTTTAGTTAATCATTCATGATATTCACCTGTTTTGTGTTAATTATCTCGTTTACTCCTTTGTGCCTGTTCCTTTATAAGCACTCAGTTTGGTTTGAATCCTTGTCCTGCCTGAAAGTTGAATAAATGGAATAGTGAGTTGATGCAGCGTCATTGTCCTTATCTTTATTTAGCTTGTCTACAACCACATATCCCGTATACAGTGCCCTCCATAAGTATTGGGACAGTAAAGAAAAAATTGCTCTGTTGGCTGTGGAGTCAAGACATTTACAAATATGATTAAAAGATAAATAAACTGCAGAATGTCACATTTTATTATTGGGTGATTCAACACACAGATGTTTTACCAACTAAGAAGTTCAGCACTTTTATAGTTTCATCCCTCTATCTGATGAGAGCATAAGTATTGGAGCAGTTGCCTCACAGGTCTTTCTAAGTGATCAGCTGTGTCCTGTTGCATTAATTCTTCAGATATTAAAAGCAGGGAATGTGTCGTATCAGTTATATCCATTACTTCTGTATTCTGAATCTTGCATTCGATGATGACACACACAAACCAGGATGAAGACGAGGGAGCTGACTTTGAGCAAGATACACAGCAAGATGCAAACCTCTGACCAGCACCAAACATAGAAAGACAAGATTAGAGTTTGCAAAAAAGCACAAAGGTGAGCCAGAAGAGTTTTGGAACTGTGTTTATGGACCGATGAGACAAAGATGAACCTTTATCTAAGTGATGGGAAAGCAAAAATGTGGAGAAAAAAAGGGAACTGCAATGATCCCAAGCATACAGCCTCATCTGTAAAGCATGGTGGAGGTGGTGTCATGGCATGGGCGTGCATGGCTGTCTCTGGAACAGACCCTCTCAACTTTACTGATGATTTAATGTATGATGACAGTAGCAGAATGAATTTGGAAGGGTACAAAACCATCTTGCCTACCAATATTCAAGAAAATGCCACCAGATTCATTGGGAAGTGCTTCATATTGCATCAGGACAATGACCCAAAACACCCGGCCAGTTCAGTCAAGGAGTTTATAAGGGCAAAGAAATGGAAAGTCTTAGATTGCCCAAGTCAATCTCCAGATTTAAATCTGATTGAACATGAATTTCAGCAGCTGGAGAGGAGAGTAAAGGCAGAAACTCCCCAAAACAAGCAACAATTGGAACTGTCTGCATTAAAGGCTGGGAAAAGTATTTCAAAGGATGAGAGCAAGAGTCTGGTGATGTCTATGGGTCACAGACTCACTGCTGTGATTGTGTGCAAGGGATCTGCAACTAAATAATAGCTTTTAATCTTTTATATCTGCCTTATGTTCAACTGTCCCAATACTTATGCTCACGTCAATGAGTGGGATGAACTCTAAAAGTGCTGTTCTTTTTATTTGGTAAAACATGTATGTGTTGAAACGGCTAATAATAAAATCTGACATTCTGTAGTTTTGTCTCATATTCATCTTTTAATCATATTTGCAAATGTCTTGACTCCACAGCCAACAGAGCAATTTTGTCTTTCCTGTTCCAATACTTATGGAGGGGACTGTATCTATATATATTTGTTGTGGCCTCCCATTCATATAGCATTTTATTCTACTCTAGTCTACTTCTGAACTGTTTTATAATGTATTTATCTAAATATTTATTGAACATTTAGCTTTCAGTCACTGTATTTTGTCCTGCCTTAAAGTCTGGGTTATTTATTTGATTCTTAAATAGCCAGAACATTGCAATGAGCGGCAAATAATGAATAATGAAATTAAGGAATTCAATTTATAATTATGATTATAGTTCATCATCAGTGTGTCCTGTCCTGTTGCTGTCTTTCTGTTGCACTGTGGAGCTTCTGTCACTATAACAAATTCCTCGTATGTGTAAACATACCTGACCAATAAAGCTCATTCTGATTCTGATTCTAAACAACCTCTAAAGTGCCACTGCTTGAAAGCGCTGGAAAAGTGCTTAAATTTCACTCTTATCAAATCTATACAAACCCTGAATCTATTCAAGTCAAGTCAAGTCTGCTTTATTGTCAATTCTTCCACATGTACGGCACATACATACAGAGAACTGAAGTTGCGTTACTCTCAGACCCTTGGTGCATACAGTTAACATTAAACACGGACAGTAGACGTTCAAATACAGATAAATACAGCTTAAACATATGTACATACAACTATACAGATATACAATGAGGACATTGTAGAAAAATAAAAAGAGATAAAGTGGCATAAGGCACATGGCAGAATAGATAGTGCAAACCAGTTAAATAAAACAAAACTGTGCAGATATATGTGTAGTGCAAGAAGAGCTTATCAGTCTGTTAAAGTGACAAGAGAACAGTCTTTTTATCAGACTATCCGAAGAGGTAGTTTGCAGTCAATGCTGCATGAGTTAGTGATCAGTCCAATGCTGCACAAGAACATGTTCTTCAAATCCATACGTGATCTTCTGATCCGCAGCAGGAATCCAATACCTCACTCATTCCCTCAGATCAGCAGTCAGTCATCAAGCAAAACACCCAATCTGAGATACGTGGCTGTTTTCTTCCACCGAGCGACTTCAGCTTCTGTGAGTGTTAGAGCGATGAAGTACAGTGGAGTGTGATGATGATCTCCTGCACATGAGAGCTCTAAACACTTTGTTCTTTCTCCACCTTCATCTTGGTCTTCAGGGCCGAGTGGAGCTGATTTCAGCACTTTCACCATCTTTTCATCAGCAGGCTTTCGTCTCTGTGTCTCTGTCCGGCTGTAGCACTGAGCTTTGGGCCGTTCAGAGCTTCTTCAGACTGATACACCCTGCTGCCTTCCTTATGCTGTCTGTCTCAGTCTCACTCACCGTTTCAGAAAGAACCAGAAACACATGTTATTTAGAGACAGGTCAAATTTTGTTTTTTCATCAAGTTTATTTGAAGCATATAAGCATGTTTGAAATGTTTTATGATATTTTCTGTCACTGATTTTGCTCTAGAGTGTGTTGCAGTTGTTGTTGT
Organism: Barbus barbus; assembly: GCF_936440315.1. Classification (NCBI taxonomy): domain Eukaryota; kingdom Metazoa; phylum Chordata; class Actinopteri; order Cypriniformes; family Cyprinidae; genus Barbus; species Barbus barbus. The sequence continues at coordinate 27,794,989 of NC_136762.1, forward strand.
TGAATAATTCACTTCAGCTGCATCTACATCAGTGCTTCCCAAACCCGTCCTGGAGGACCCCCCTGGCCTGCACATTTTGTATGTCTCCCTAATCAGACACATCCAATTGAGTTCTTGCAGTCTCTACTAACAAGTTGATGAGTGGAATCAGGTGTGTTAGATAAGGGAGACATACAAAAGATGCAGGGCAGGGGGGCCTTCAGGACAGGTTTGGGAAGCACTGATCTACATGCAATATATACAGCAGTTCTTAAGACCACCTACAGTAACAAGAAATTATTTTTTTACAGTAAATGTATGATAAGACTTTAGATTAGGGAACACATATTCACTATTAACTAAGAAATATTCTATCTTGCTGGGTTTTCATAAAAAAATAAAAATAACAATGAACCACAAACTAAGCATTCGTTTTAAGTAAGGGAAAATACATTACTTATTTGAGTTACAACCACTATATCCATCTTATTCATTTTGTTGATAAAAGTTAAATGTTTATGGCTGGTGTGTTTTAATTAATAAGACAATAAACTACAAACTATGATCGTTTTAAGGTAGCCTAAGGGGAAATCCATATTTATTTGTGTTAAACGCGGGTAAAACACATCCTTATTAATTTTGTCAATAAAAGTTCAGTTTAATATAGGTGAATTTATTTCCCCCCGATTAATAATAATGAGCCATAAGCATTCGTTTAAAGCAAGGGGAAAATCCAAAAACCTTTCATCTACGCGGGTACATCAGTCTTATTCCTTCTGTTCAGAAAAGTTTTATGTTTAATATAAGCGACTTTGTCATTATAGCATTGCTGATGTTGTGTGTTTTTTTTTTTATTATTATTTATTTATTTACTCTTTATTAAGAGTAATATTGAATCAACCTTAAGCATTAATTTTGTTTCAAGAATAGGAAAAACCTAACCTTAAAGATTAAAATAAGCGCTACAGATGTTGAGAATGCGAGATTTGTTGCTGCTGAGGTACCTTAATAGACGCTCTCGCTTGTTCTCTTCTGTCTTTTTGCTATGTCTGTAGTGTAAATGGTTATTAATTCTTAATTTGGGTACGGCACGGACATGTTATAGGTTATAATATAGGCTAATCAAAAAATAATGGCAACAATTTTTTTTTAAGTCCGTTTAATAAGAAACCACTTTCACAGTCAGTTTGATTCAACTTAAGTCAACTTATGTTTAACTGTTGCATCTTGTCTTATGTAGGCTTAGGCTACTTTTTTCAATGAATTTTAATGAATATACCAATTTTTTGTTACAAATTGTTAATTCATTTATTTTTAACACCGCAACCCAGCACCTCCATTTTTCTTGGGCTACACTCCAGGGGGTGCTGCAGTACCCTCAGCACCCCTACTTCCTGCGGTGATGTTTAAAATATATCAACTTTAAATTAAATATTGACATACAAGCTATACATGCTTTACATGTGCTTCAGTGGTAGACAACACATCAAAATAAGTGTACTTAAAGCAAACTTTTTTTGCTGAGGCCCAGCAGACCAGCAGAAGTGAACTTGTTTGATCTGAGGAGTCGACCCACTGAACACCTCCAGCTCCATTGGGCAGAACACCATAGTACAAATGTGGCCAAGGCTTCATCCTTACACATTTCTTCCAATAAGCCTGATCCAGGGAATTCTAGTGAGAGTTTGCCAAGACCAAGAGCATGTCTGTTGTTCATAGCTCCATTCTGGCCAACCTGAGTTTGGTTCTCAGATCTAATGTCTCTCCTGAATGGTACTCCTTGGGACGTTCTATCCAGAGAGACCTTTTCTCTTAAGTGCAGGCTCGATTTAACAGCCCCAGCCGGAAATTTGGAAACTGTGGGTTTGGCCCCTGAGGGAAACCAGCTCATAGATTCTATCAACTGAGGTTGTTGAGATGATTCTGAGTTATAGAGCTCCCTTCACAAGGACAATTATTGCCTTGCATTGCCAGTTCTTTGTGTTGTGGTGTGAACAATGCCACCTGAACCCAGTCCGCTGTCCAGTTGGTACAGGTCTCCACTGTCCAGACCTTTCAGACAGCTCTACGCTCATGCTGGCAGCTATTTATGCTTTCCATATACCTCTGTGAGCTAGCCTCTGTGAGGGCATCTCAAAAGCTAGTTTCTCAATTCCTGTGCGGAGCCAGAAGACTGAGGCCTATCTGCAGATCACGTGATCCTTCCTGGGATCTTTCAGAGGTCCTGGAGGGTTTATTAGAAACCCTTAGAGTCAATCAAGCCCTTTGAGTCAGCCTCAGAGAAGAGCACGAGGCCCTTTGAGCAGTCTCCTTGAAGACCCCTTCAGTAGCCTCCTTTTTCTTGGATTTTGCCCCTGCAAACACTGGTGAAAATTTTTCTGCACCCCAAACCAAATTACATTCTGAAGGTGCCTTCTGTGATCGCTCTTCCAGTCATACTTAAGGCCTTCTTCCAGAGCAAGAAAGGTTTCACCTATAATGTCCAGCTCAGGCTCTTAGAATTTATATCTAATGCTCAGGCCAGTTGCGTAAATCCATTCAACTACTGGTCTGCTTTGGTGGATACAGCAAGGGATCTTTGATGAATGTGGAATGGCTTCCCCTGTTAGGTGTTAGAGCCCACTCCACTCGGGGTGTAGGGTCTTCTAAAGCACTATCCAAGGGTGCACATTTGTGCTGCGGTGGACTGGTTCTTTCTGCACACATTGCTAAGGCTCCCATAATGTTCCAGCAGTGTCAACGTCAGGATGAAGCATCAAGGTTAATCCCTAAGAAGGGAACAAGACATTGCATTGTGATGCCACACTTTGGGTATGCCTTTGTGTCTTCATTCAGATGATTAGCATCTGGAGATTCCGTGATGTAGGTGCCCTTGTATGCTTTAGCTGACACCACTCTACATAACCTTACCTCATATTGGCCAATAGAATTGGCGTGTTTCCAAACATGCTTCAAGGCAAGGCAAGTTTATTAATATAGCACATTTCATACACAGTGGTAATTCAAAGTGCTTTACATAAAAGAAAGTGAAATAGTCATTAAAAATAGTAATCACAGCAATAAAAACAAGGAATTAAAAATAATAAATTGATTTACAATTAATTTAAAACAGTTTAGAATAGACAATGATTATACATAAAATACAGTGCAGTCAGTGCAATATTAGATCTGTGCTTACAGTAGGTCTTAATATATAGGCTGTCTGTCTAATTAATGTTAATCAAATGATAAAAGAAAAGATTGTTGCTCTTGATTGAACTGCTTTTGTAGTTTTAATAATCAATTTATTTGGAATGATCACACAGAAGTGTTTTACATACTTGAATGCTTTCGTTTAGATGTAAAATTAAAAAAGTAATGCACTATTTGTTTCTTATATTTGTTCTACTGTTGTTGTTTTCTGCATCTGTTCTTATTTTTAATGGACGTTTTGATGTGTTTTCATTCCCCATGTGCTCTGTGTGACCTAGTTTTCCCTCATGTTTGATTGTGTCATTTAGTTAGGGTGTGTGTTATTAATTATCTTCCGGGTAGGGCCCTCAGGAGAGCTTCACCGTCTTTGTGGAGTGGGTGCTGGTGTCCTATAAATCGCCGCTCACTGTGGATATTGCAGAGGACGACATCAGCCCCACTCCGGACCCAGAGCCCAGCCCACCATCAACCCGCTGTGTGGAGCCAAAGCCTGAGCCTGCCGCAACCGACAAGATTTAAGATTGACTTTTTTTCTTAGTTACCGAGTCAAGTCTAAGTTTATTTCTATAGCACGTTTAAAAGCAACAGAGTTGCACCAAAGTGCTGTACAGCAAATACAAATACAATCCAGCAAAAAAAAAACAACAAAAAAAACAGAGCCATAAGCAGGCATTATTCAAAAGCCAGGGAGAACAAATAAGATTTAAGAGCAGACTTAAAACTAGCTAGTGAAGGAGCGAGTCTCACATTTACAGGCAGACTATTCCAAAGTTTCGGGGCTGCAGCTGAAAAAGCCCAGCCACCCTTGGTTTTACAGCGACAATGTGGGACCGTTAAAAGAAACTGATTACTGCACCTAAGAGCTCTTTGAGGAGAATAAGCAATCAGAAGGTCACTGATATATTTTGGTGCAAGGTCCGCTAGCGCCTTGTACACATAAACAGCTATTTTAAAATCGATTCTAAACTTTAAAGGAAGCCAATGTAAAGATGCTAGGATTGGAGAAATGTGATCCTTCTTTCTTGTTCCAGTAAGAAGCCTCGCTGCAGCATTCTGGACAGTTTGTAAGCGAGAAATCGCCGATTGAGGCAGTCCCCAATAAAGGGAATTACAGTAGTCCAAGCGAGATGTTATGAAAGCATGTATTACAGTCTCCAAGTCTTTATGAGGTAGCAATTGTTTCAACTTAGCAATGGATCTAAGATGGAAAAAGCTCCCCTTTACCACTGTACTAATTTGTTTATCAAATTTAAGAAACGAGTCAAATGTAACCCCAAGATTTCTTACATAGGGTTGAACACTAGCGGAAAGGGACCCTAAATTAAAATCAGATGAATATCTAGAGTGACCTAAAATCTAAATTTCACTTTTGCTTTCGTTTAATTGTAGAAAGTTATCAGCCATCCAACCTTTTAACTCCTCAAAACAGTCGTCAAGCACATCCAAAGAGCCACTGCCGTCAGTTTTTGCTGGAAGATAAAACTGTGTATCGTCAGCATAACAGTGGTAAGAGATCTTATATTTCTTAAAAATGGCTCCCAAAGGAAGCATGTATAGTGAAAAGAGAAGAGGGCCTAAGATGGAACCTTGGGGCACGCCACATAACAAAGGAGCCGATGAGGAAGAAAAATTCCCAATATTCACTGAGAAGGTTCTATTTTTAAGATAAGAGGCCAACCACTGCAGAGCGGTACCCTGAATACCCACCCACTTTTCCAGCCGCTGTAGCAGAATACTATGATCAATTGTGTCGAATGCCGCACTAAGATACAACAAAACAAGTACCGCATGAGAACCAGTGTCAAGAATTTGCAGAAGGTCATTACTGACTTTCAACAATGCAGTTTCAGTGCTGTGTAGTGATCTAAAACCCGACTGTGTCGGGTTTTAGTGTCCAGGACATTGGACAGTGTCCAAGGCAAGGCAAGGCAAGGCAAGTTTATTTATATAGCACATTTCATACACAGTGGTAATTCAAAGTGCTTTACATAAAAGAGAGTGAAATAGACATTAAAATCAATAAAAACATGGAAATAAAAATAATAAAAACAAGGAATTTTAAAATGATATAAAAAATGATTTAAAATAAATTTAAAGAAAATGATTATACATAAAATGTATTGCAGTCAGTTCGGACATATAGCACAGTGATCATTCAACAAATGCACAGTTAAACAGATGAGTTTTGAGTCTTGATTTAAATGTGGCTAATGTTTTAGCACATCTGATCTCTTCTGGAAGCTGGTTCCAACTGCGGGCCGCATAATGGCTAAAAGCAGACTCCTCTTGTTTTATGTGAACCCTTGGTATTTCTAACTGACTCGATCCTAATGATCTGAGTGGTCTGTTTGGTTTATATTCAGTGAGCATATCAGCAATATATTTAGGTCCTAGGCCATTGAGTGACTTATAAACGAGTAAAAGTACTTTAAAATCAATCCTAAATGTAACTGGAAGCCAGTGTAAGGACCTGAGGACTGGTGTGATATGTTCAGATTTTCTGGTTCTAGTCAGAATCCTGGCAGCAGCGTTCTGGATGAGCTGCAGCTGTCTAATGGTCTTCTTGGGAAGGCCGGTGAGGAGACCATTACAGTAATCCACCCTGCTGGTGATAAAGGCATGAACAAGTTTCTCCAAGTCTTGATTGGAAACAAAACATCTAATTCTTGCAATGTTTTTGAGATGATGGTATGCTGATTTAGTTATTGCTTTGACATGACTACTGAAACTAAGGTCTGTCTCCAGAATCACCCCAAGATTTCTGACTTGATTTGAAGTTGTTTGACCCCTAGAGTCAAGGTATGCATTCACCTTGAGAACTTCATCTTTGATTCCAAATGCAATGACTTCAGTTTTCTCCTTGTTTAACTGAAGAAAGTTCTGGCACATCCAACTGTTAATTTCATCAATGCATTGGCAGAGGGAGTCAATGGGGCTGTAGTCATTTGGAGATAAGGCTAGGTAAATCTGGGTATCATCAGCATAGCTGTGATAGGCAATTTGGTTATTCCTCATTATCTGACGTAGTGGGAGCATATACAGGTTAAACAAGAGCGGTGCAAGAATTGAGCCTTGTGGGACTCCACATGTCATGGCCGTCCACTTAGACTTATGCTCTCCTATACTCACATAATAACCTCTCCCTTCTAAGTATGACCTGAACCATTTGAGTGCCATCCCAGAAAGCTCGACCCAGTTTTCCAGTCTCTCTAAAAGTATGTTATGATCGACAGTGTCAAACGCAGCACTAAGATCTAGTAGTACCAGCACTGATATTTTGCCAGAATCAGAATTGACGCGAATATCATTTATTATCTTAATGAGTGCTGTCTCTGTGCTGTGATGTGCTCGGAAACCAGATTGAAAATTGTCCAGGTATCCATTTAACTTTGAGTAGTTGTTCAGCTGATTAGAAACTACCTTTTCAATAATCTTACCTATGAAAGGAAGATTTGATATGGGTCTATAGTTGCTCAACATGGTGTTATCAAGATTGCGCTTTTTCAGAAGCGGCTTAACAACTGCAGTTTTAAGGGAGTTTGGAAAAGTCCCAGAAAGAAGTGAGGCGTTCACCACTTCTAAGAGATCAGCTTCTAAACAGTTAAGCACATTTTTGAAAAAGGATGTGGGAAGTGTGTCAAGATAGCAGGTTGAAGATTTAAGGTGCTGTACTATTTCTTCCAAAATTTTGTTATCAATGTTATCAAATTAGTATGTCCAGGACATTGGACATACTAATGTAGGAATCCAACTGACTGTAGACGGCTCTCTCTAACAATTTTGAGATAAAAGGCAATTTGGAAATAGGCCAAATATAAAGAGTTATATATATATATAACTTCCAAAGAGTTATATCTAAATGATAGCTGTTACAGCCGGACTCAAGGTTGCAAACACTTCCTTAAATAGATGAGCTGGAATGACAGCAGACTCACAGGTGGACAATTTAACCTTAGAAACAATACCAGCTAGCTGTACAGAGGAAATGGGGTGAAAGCAGGTTAACAACTCTGTAGGTGAACTAACACAGTCTCATCCCAACTCGTCACATATTGACGCTTGGTTTTTGCGTCGCTTTTTGACGCTCAAGGTACCCCTTTCGCGTCACTTTTCGTCAATTTTTAAAAGTTCTCACAGGTCTCCCGAGATGGATCAAGAGACGGGGCAGGTACGGGATTTAGTAGCAGATCAAAAGTCTTAAACAGCATCCTCGGTCGATTCACATTTTCAGTAATAAGTTTAGAAAATAATTCAAACTTAGCCTTTTTGACTGATTTTTGATAACTAGCTAAACACGCCCTTAAACACTGATATGAGACTTGGAGTTTGTCCCTTTTCCATTTTCGCTCTGCCTTACGACATTCCTGTCTTAGAGCACGGGTGTTTGCATTTAACCAAGGCTGAGAAATGTTGTTTCTCTTCGCTTTCCTTGGCTTAAGGGGAGCAACAGAATCAATAGAAATGGAACAGGAATTAGTAAAAACCTGCAACATCTCTTCAGTGTTTAATTTGTCGAAAGAGGCGGCATCTGCAAAGTTTGCTAGATAGTGCTCTGAAAATAAACTGGCAGTGAGTGGCTGAATAAAACGAGAGTAGCTTACAGACTGAGAGCAAGTAGGGGTGGTGGAAACACAGACAAATTCAAACACAATTGGCAAATGGTCTGAAAAGGCAGCATCAATCACTCTCAAATTTGTTATTGGGAAGCCATACGACAACGCTAAATCTAATGTGTGACCCAAATTGTGAGTAGGGCTAGACACAAATTGTGACAGATTCAAGGAATCAATAAGGAGTAAAAACTCTTTCACCAAGGGTTTGGATGGACAACAGAGGTGAATATTAAAATCTCCTAGAATCAACAATCTATCACAACGAGACACGATATCAGCAAGAAACTCTGAGAATTGTTGAATAAAATCTTTTGGAGGCCTGTAAACCAGTGCACATAACACAGGGCCCCCTATATCAATTCTCATTAACTGTACCTCAGAGCTGGAGTACACATCAGTGTGCAATTTTTTTTGTTTTTAAAATGACTTTTAAAAACAGTAGCAACACCACCACCATGACCAGTATGCCTTGGAGTGCTAAAAAATTCACAGTCCGCAGGAGCAAGTTCACCAAGAGATAAAAAATAATTCTGTTGCAGCCATGTCTCAGTCACAAATAAAAAATCAAGCGACTTTGTAATGAAAAAGTCATTTAAAATAAATGACTTGTTTGATAAAGACCTTGCATTTAGCAAGGCCATCTTCACCGTCCGTGGCACAGCATTTATAGCATTTGACGATGATAACTTAACTGAACAGAGATTTAGTGGATTTACAGACCGGGATTCCGTCTTTGATGATGAACGACGTGAAGAAATTAATACTGGGATACTGTTACTGGAGGCGAACTGCGCGCCCTTACAAATACTGCGACGAGATCCTCGGTGGACATATCGGGGATGGCGCAGAACTTCCAAGGAAGCACAGGATTTAAAAAATTCCATGGGAAGAGGGTATGAACAGTTCAGTTTATGCAAATCCAAGGATGAGTAGAAAAGAGTCATAACTACCCAGTTATAATAATCAACATCCGAAGCAACAAGATAGGGAGAACTAAAAGCAGTAGCACATGTGCACCATACCAGAGCAGTGAGTAAGAAAGACTTCCTCCTTGCAGAATACCTCAGCGCACCAACTGGCCGAGAACAGTATACAAGCGCACCAACTGGCCGAGAACAGTATACAAGGCCATCACGAGTCGAACCTCGCCGCTTCCAGCGGCACAGCATTCAGCCGAGAGCAATATCCAGGCCGTCACGAGTCGAACCTCGCCACGTCCAGCGGCACAGCATTCAGCCAAAAGCGGCAGATCCCGAGCCATCGTGCGTCAAGCCTCACGAACCTCACTAGTCCATCCACCGCAAATGCCACATAAAATAGTTATTTGAATATTTTGAGGAGAGGAAAAGCAGGCAAACACTTCGAACGTGCAAGTAGATCCAAATAAGTCGTTAAAACGTTTAAAAGAATTAACCCGGGAGCAGCGGCAGACAGACACGCCAGCGTTCACTCAAAGCGGATTGCAAACTACAGGAGTCTTGTCATCTTCCTGTCCTGATACGGCCATGGAGGCCATGAATGAAAGGTCTGCCTGCTCTGAACTGTCTGCCTGCCCTGAACTGTCTATCTGCCCTGAACTATCTGCCGGTGCAATAACGACCACTGTCGCTGGCGCTCACTGTGCTGGAAGTAGCCTTGTGGTGTGTGTGGGCAGCACACACCGTTCCTAAGCCCCCTGAGCATCCTGAACTCCCGCTCACCCTTCCTCTCCTGCCTCGTCTTGTCATCCCTGCCTCAACTCTGCCACTGCTGCGTCCTGGCAGCCCCTCTGCTCACCCTCAGCCTACCATCTGTGCGGTGGGATCGCCGCGGGTTTGCCAGTCTCCATCGGCGTAGTGGCTGGAGGATCCCTTGTTTCCTCCTCCAGCCTCTGAGTCCCGGACTCCGCCTTGGCTCTTTGACCCAGCGGCTCCACCATGGCTCCTAGCTCCCTCCTCTCCACCGTGGCCTGTCAGTCCACTAGCTCCGCTGGGCTCCCTCGTCCCTCCGCCACCTTGGGACTCCACTCCTCTGGCTTTGCCTCGTCTTCATCCGGTATTGAATGTCTGATGTTGCTATACTCTGTGATGTGCTACATGTGTCTCCTGTCTGCCTTTGTGGATTTATCCTCATTTGAATTATATTAAAAACTGTTTGAATTCATCTCCTTTGTGTGCTCCTTATTCCACCGTAGCGTGACACAAACAGGTGTAGCTCAGTGATTTTTTTTTTGTCAAATTCCAGTAAATCATACATAATTTTGAAGATATTTTAAAGGATAATCTGAAAATATAAATAACTATTTGTCTTTTTAAATATGCTCATTTTGAAGCAAAACAATAATATTTGAAACTTTTTAAAGTTATAATTGTGGCCTTTTATGCCTCTATTGGACAGGACAGTACAAATCAGACAGAAAAGCATGGGGCGGTGTAAGCGGAAATGGGATCGGCAAAGGACCACAAGCCAGGAATCAAACGCAGGTCACCAGAGGCACAGTTGCGCTATATGCCGCATGTTCCCCAACAAGGCTGTCAGCGCAGACAATATTTAAGTTTTAAACTTTTTAAACTGTATCATATTTGGCCATATGATAGTTTTGGTCAACTATCATATGGCCTTTCTTATGAGGGTCGAGTTAATGTTTCATGTAAATATACACACGTTGTGAAGCATGACGTAAATGTGTTGCTTTTTGTAGCATCATCATTTGGGCACTCATTCACTAGCATTATATGGAAATTTGTGTTCATCTGAAGATGGAAAGACATCTGGGACAGCATGAGGTTGAGTAAATGATGAGAGAATTTTCATGTTTAGGTGAATTATCCTTTCAAATTTCAGTTCTTCATAATTTTAAGCATCCAGCTGTAGGTTCTATGTAAAAACTGCTTGTCCTTCAGTCTGACTGTAACAACAACAAACTCGTCCAAATGGCATCACTGACCATGTGTTCAATGACTGCACTCACCAAGGCGCAGATGTCTTCACATACCTATTAAAATATATTCAACATTTCCATAAACAACTTCTGTATGTGTCATAATCCTACAGACGCAAGCTTCTGCATGGATTCTCACACACTTAGTGTCCTTCACTGTGAATAGCTTGCAATGGAGTGAACGTGTGTCTGTTTTAAAGCATTCTTCAGTACTGTCTGCTGTTCTCAGAACAGATTTCACTCTTTGCGACTGGAATTGATCTCACCTCCAGGCACAGGAAGCATGTAGCTGCAGTGTTATTAGCCCATCTATCTGTCCTCACCATGATGCACCAAATTACACTGATAGCATCATGTTGGTCATGGTAATAAGGGATGTAATTTACATGCATATTGGAAAACTATCTCTCAAACAGATACATTAAGAGCTTCTAATGAGGTAAACAAATAAATTGGAGATTAATTTTGTTATTGCCAGGATGGTCAGAATTCATTTAAATATGGCTGCTTATCTGTGATGAACACAAGGTTAAGTCTAGGAGAAATTAGCTATGGAGACATGCATGTTTGGTTATAAAAGCTGGTGTAGTATGCAGACCAGTGCTCTACAAGATGCTGGTTCTCTGGCGATCCTTCACACAGACGGTTGCTCTTCATACAGACAGTCATGTGTCTTTTCTCAGTTATATTGCATTTAGATAATGCATTTGATAATGCAAAGCTCTATAGTCTGGTGTTCACAGCTCTTTTGTTTCACAATCTATTGTAAATAATGACTATGAGGTTATTCAGAAAATCTTCTAGTTATTGGAAAATTCACATGTAGAGGCTGATCACAAAGCAGTTGCATTCTTGATAGGTTTCATCTAATAGCTGCGTCAGAGTGGATACTTGTGCAAACAGTTCTAAGGTTGCACTGAACCAATAGAAAGCTGCTTGGTTTGAAAGTGATTTTTAAAAAGTTTTTCTTTTTTTCCTGTTTCATATGTCTCTATGCTATTGACAGTGAATAATGGGCATTTTTATGCACACAAAATGTCACTAAAATTTCGCAAATGTAACCACACCTTTACTTGTTTGAGGATTCAGAGCATCAGTACTCCTATATGTGAGTGTAATAGTAATGCATAATGCAATCAAAACAAAATAAACTTAAATAAATAATAATAATAATAAAATCTTGCATTTCAGTGTAGGATCTGCAAGTTTAGATTCCTAGACTGTATACACACACACATCATCTCAGAATTTCTAATGCATGCTGGTGACTCCACACACACACACGCATGCACGCACACAAACAAACACACACACTCATCTCAAGCGGCTCAGGGAAGAAATGAGGCACATGCATATTGCATAAGTTTTTCATATGGGTGAAGAAAGTCGTGCACTTTAGGGCTAAAACATACACTGATACACTACTCAAAAGGTAGTAGGTAGATATACATCAGTTGTCTATAATAGAAAACAGCCTTATTAGACCATACATGTTTAGCAAAAAATAAATACTATAAATCATAAAAGACAAAAAAAGCCAGAACAACATGCTAAAAAGTATATGTAATGCGCAAATTTTTGGATTAACAAATCAGAGTGTGCACATCAAACACAAAAATACCATGAATTTCTGAGCGTTAACCCAAATTGGTTGATTTTACTACCAAATTGCTTCTAAGTTCAAGTTCATGGGGTATGTGGGGACATACAATGTAACAAAATGTCGTGCCTCGCAGGACCACAGTGCTACATAAATACAGACATACAACAATGAAGTAAAAAACACTATAAACCTATACACAACTAACCGACTGACAGATTTAACTAGAAGTATACTATATATAAGTATTTACCCTATACAAACTAAAAAATAAAAGATAAAAAATACAAACTATACGAATGCTTCACAAATACTGTACATGTGCAAAGAGAAACATTTTGAGTCAAGCAGCTGGTTGGGGAACAGTGCAGGATGATTTGTAGTGCATGAGCATGTAAACATACATATATTGCTGAGTCTTTTGTGGGATTGTGTACACGCAGCAGTGTGTGTAAAGTGTCTAGTGCACATAGAGAGTGTGTTACTACAGGTGGTTTGTACAGGCCCACTCACCTGTGTGTAGCACACTTCCAATTGCACAAAAAAAAGTTCCATACAGTTTTTTCTTTGGTGTGGTAAGGTTTGGGGTGGGGGTGGTCCATGTTTCAGGAGGTAGGGGTTTGCATGGGGTTTCAGAGGGGGGCGGGGTGGTTTGAGTTCAGGGCTCTCACAGCCTGGGGGAAAAAGCTGTTGAGCAGTCTGGCGGAGCGGGCTCTGATGCTCCGGTACCGTCTTCCTGATGGTAGGAACTGGAAGAGACTATGGGAGGGATGGGTGGAGTCCTTCACGATGCTGTTGGTTTTGCTGGAGCATCGTGTAAGGAAAATGTCCAGGATGGAGGTGAGAGGGGCACCGATGATCTTTGCAGCTGTGTTCACTGTCCGCTGGAGGGTCTTGCGGTCAGCAGCACTGCAGTTCCCGTACCAGACAGTGATGCAGCTGGTCAGCACACTCTCAATGGTGCCTCTGTAGAATGTGGTGAGGATGGGTGGAGGAAGACTTGCTCTTTTCAGCCGGCGGAGAAAGTGTAGGCGCTGTTGTGCCTTTTTGGAGAGTGACATGGTGTTAGTGGTCCAGGTGAGATCCTCTGTGATGTGCACCCCCAGGAATTTAGTGCTGCTGACTCTCTCCACAGTCGAGCTGTCGATGGTCAGTGGGGGGTGGTCAACGGAGTTTCTTCTGAAGTCCATCACAACCTCCTTTGTCTTCTCCACATTGAGGGACAGATTGTTGGTGCCACACCATTCAGCCAGCTGTGCCACTCTGTAGTGCGTTTCATCGTTGTTGCTGATGAGACCTACCACTGTTGTGTCATCAGCAAACTTGATGATGTGGTTGTAGCTGAACTTGGCAGTGCAGTCGTGGGTCAGCAGTGTGAAGAGCAGCGGGCTGAGCACACAGCCTTGTGGGGCACCTGTGCTCAGTGTGGTAGAACTCGAGGTGTTGTGGCCGACACGGACTGACTGAGGTCTTCCGGTTAGAAAGTCCAGGATCCAATTACACAGGGAATTGTTAAGGCCCAGCAGGTTTAGCTTATTTATGAGCTGTTGTGGGATTATTGTGTTGAATGCCGAGCTGAAGTCAATGAACAGCATTCTAACATAGGAGTCTTTATTTTCTAGGTGGGTAAGAGCCAGATGGAGGGTGGAGGAAATTGCATCGTCCGTAGAGCGGTTTGGACGGTATGCAAACTGGAGCGGGTCGAGTGTGTTGGGGAGGCTGGTTTCTAAACCCATTGCCTTAAAAGATTGGTGAAGCTAAACAGATTAAACTGTATTAACATAGAACCTTATTTGAATGCGATAGATAAACTAAGTTTATAGTATAGTAGGGCGTTACTTAAAATCATTAGTTCCATTTATTTATTTTTTTTGCAGTATAATTTTTAATTTAAATATTATTCAAATAACTAGTTAACTAATAACTATTTGGAGTAAGTATCTTAAATGAACATAAACAACATAAAAATAGCAAATGTCACAATTTGTCAAATAATTTGTTAAAGTAATTATAGTATTTAGATTTAATAATTTTAGATTATATAATTAAATACATTGTTTACACTAAATTGAAAGGGAATACTCACTGTTGTTTGAATCGGGGATTCGTTTGGAGGCATGTGTTCTTCTTTTGTTAGCTATCCCTCCCTGTTCTCGCTTGTACTATCTTGACTTTGCACATAGACTTATGTGGAGTACACTTCAGTATGAAATGTATATCCTTTATATGGACACTGGACTGTGATGAACTCTTAAATTAGTGAAAGAGTACAGAAAATTACCATGATTCACAGTAAAAGGTTACTCAGGCAGTTTCACACTGCTGTGCATCCTGCGTTTTCCAGTGGATCTTAGAAAAGCAGACCTTAAGTGCATTAATAGAGTTAAATGTGCACAGACATTCTTACTGCAAGCAAGGAAATGGTGCAGTTCCACTGTATTTCACATATTTTAATCTGTAAAGTTTTGTGCTGTGCCGTCCAGTCATTACCCCATTTAAACCCCTACTGTATTCTGACAAGATATAAAGAACATAACCCATGACTGGCCATATTTACAAGTGGGTTTATGAAAAATCAAACCCAGAGCCACTCATAATCAGCAGACATGGCAATACGAAATGTCCTGCGCTGTATAAGGAGTGTTTAGCACTACAGTAGGTTTAATGTATGAAACTGTGAGACTGATAGTAATGTTGCTTTGCCCGACAGCTTTAGACGGCCACTGACATTTCATTCTAGTGATATACTAGCCTGTAAAACAGCCTTTCAAACATAAAACTGCAGAAACTGAACGCCAGCACTGCAGAAAGGAGGCCGTAACACAAGCGTATAGCATGTGTTGTGGAGTGTCCTGGGTTGAGCTGGATCCTATGGCTGTGTTTATGATGCAGATATGAATGTGAACTACAGATGACAATATGTTTGCTTTCTTTGGACTTCAGGGTGCTGAGCATCTTGAGTTATTTAACCAATCAAAACAGACAGAACAGACAGAAGGAGTAAAGGCACGAGTTAATCTGATGGTTAATAATTAGGACTGTCAAGAAATTAAAATTTTGTATCTAATTAATAATGTAATGTGCTGAATAATTAATCAAATGAATCACAAATTAATTTCACATCAATTTGGACTGAGAAACATATAATTTTAAGTCATTAAGCTGTTAATTAGAGATGCACTGAATAAACATCCCAAAAAGGTACAACAAACTTTTGATTCAACATGGCATAAATAATGATAATGAATGGGTATTAATAACTGAAATATCATTGTTAATGAAATAATACTGTAATTATGAAACTAAAAGCTCTAGTAGGTGGCAGTAAGTCACTGTATTAATGAGTCATTGAATCATTCATTCAACTGATTTATTCAAACAGCTAATTCATTCAGAAATTAAGCAAGTGTGTCAGCATACTTCTGCAAAAAACTGTATGCGACCAAATAAGTATGTCTGAATTCACAGTAATCATAAAAGAGTAGGCAAAAATACCTGGATGACCTACTACTTCTGGCGTGAAGTATGCATATGATGGATACTTTGTGGCCACAAGAGAGGATTTATGAATGGCAGTGATGCAACGCAACTGATGCTGGTCACGTGACAATAACAAAATAGCAAATGTAGTATGTCCACATTACAGTAATACCACACACATTCATCCTATACATACTCTTTTTGCAGCCGTGAAGAAATATTTTATTTTAAAAAGTACCTACTCAAGAGAGTATGTGATTTATTTATGAATGAGTC
This sequence comes from Barbus barbus, assembly GCF_936440315.1. NCBI lineage: Eukaryota > Metazoa > Chordata > Actinopteri > Cypriniformes > Cyprinidae > Barbus > Barbus barbus. The sequence goes on from NC_136762.1 coordinate 27,811,049, forward strand.
AATGAATCATTGATTCATTCAATAACGAATCACCGCTGTGTGTTGATCAGAGACACACAACAGTTCTGCTGTAGCTTTGATTGGAGTTATTTCTGTTGGCAAAACTAAAAAAACACAGACAATACTGACAATGTTGTCTTTAAAACAATATGAACTTAATGTTTATTGAACTGTTGCATGAAATCAAAGGTCAGTCGGACTCTTCTCACTGCTCTCTTGTTTTATGAACTCATCACAGACTAGCATCAGTAACAAGATCATGTGTGTTCTCAGTTTACTCTTGATAATGTAATTAAACAGCACAGAGGACGGCAGGAGTAGCTGAAGCTCTGAATGTTAAACAGGTTTTGAGGTTATAGAGTGAGAACAGCACCAGAGAGAGTTCATGGTATATGCTCAGTCATAAATTTTGACTGCAGGCTGAGAGCGAGAAGCCACGATTTTTAAAGCAACATCAATATTTCAGGTAAAAATGTATATTGATGTGGCTCTCTAAAGAAGACTGTGCATCTGATTGCCATTTCTTTGCTTTTCACCATTTTGCCTTCACTACGTGTATAAATGTCTTGCAGTGCCACAAATTAATATATAAAAGCACAGTTATTCCAAATAGCCTCTCAATTAATACGAGCTCATACTGTAAACTCTCCATTTTTAATTACTATACAAAAAATGAGCAAACTGCTGTTTTAAACTCCTCTGTGAACTCGCTCACCTCTCCTCAGTTGCTGTAGTTACTGTCGCCGGAGATACGGCTGTGTAGACGGGACAGCATATTTAACTCCATTACAGACACACTTGCATCTGTCACCAGAACATTCTGTCAAAGGCTAAATTGACTTAGGCCGCTTGTGAAGCCAGACCTGCCTATGAATTGAGTTCATGTCACTGCACCAGACTGACTAGTTTCTCTACAGTTAAAGAGGTTTACATGTCAAATTATTTACATTCACTGCTGTGCAATTATTATGATCGTACAAGATATATAAGGAAAACTCAATTATAGGTATGTTGGTGTAGTGAAATACACATATTTTCTCACTCTTTAATCTGTATAATGTATGTATGGCATTTATTGGGTAAGGCATCTAGATGTCAGGCAGGCTAAAATACAGGTGAGTTTATTCAGTGTAAGACCATCTTAAGAAAGGTGTAAAGTGTTAAAGGAATAGCTCACCCAAAAAATTAAAATTCTTTACATCCCCGTGTTGTTTCAAACTCGTATGGATTTCTGTGGAACATTAAAGGAGATGTTTAGTACCATATGTACCCTATAAATACCATATAACTGTCATAATATTAGTATTCTGAAGTCATGTGATGCTTTGTGTAGTTGTACACTAAAATATTCCCCTAAAAATTCTGCAGTGAAGTTTCCTGAACATTCTGTCCTGTCAATCATAAGCAGAAGCAGGTGAACCCATGAAATTTCACTGAAGTTTAGGATTTGAGCTGAGCTGTTTGAGCTGTTGTAAATATGCATGCATGATTGCTGATTACATGAGTTAGTTTGTGAGTCTAGGTTAAGTTCTGCTAGAACAGGAGCGTCTGAATAATTCTCCTACTGTCTCAAGGTGCACATTTGGGAAAAAGACTGACAAGACCTCCTTTCCGAAACACACACGAGTGCATGCATATGTATAGTACCTGCAGAGAGACACCTCCTCCTGCTGAATAATGCATGCGCCCGTCTCTCTCCGTCCCGCTGTGGGTTTCTGAAGGGAGAATGTGCTCGTGTATTGTTGCTTGAGTTTGCATTGATATTTGACTTTGCAGCTCTCCTCCAGGGCTCCTGCAGGTGAGGATGTAGATCACACTGAATTGTTGATTAATGCACTTGAAAACACAGCAGTGGTATTTCTGCATTTGTCATACTGGAGCTTCTCAAGCTACAAGTTACTAATAATTTAATGCAGAAGCTACAGTCATGATAGGCATCTTATCAAAAAAGATATTATCTGCAATAAAAGCTACTAATATAAAAAGTAGCTAACTACATTGACTATTTAAGGGGGTCATTTTTTGACAATAAAAAATGAAGATCTTAATTGGTATAGCATCAATATTATTAACTTACGGAATATTAAACACAACTGTACACTAAATACAACTAATACAACATTTACAGTGAAAAAAGTCATTTAAAGAGACATCTATATTTAGTGATTTTAAAGCACTTCACTACCTGGTGAACAGTACTTTGTGATGTTTTCTAGCAGGTATACTGTAATGAAGTCAGTTGATGGATGGTAACTTTAAACTCAGTATATCATTCTGAACAGACAAGGCCTTTAGCAGTAACTCACACACTACAGCTCACACATCTCCATCATCCATGCACACTATGAAAAGTGGCAAGTTGCAACTAGTACGGTACCTTCCATTCTAACCCTTATATTGCATTTTGTTGATGCATTTAGGTTGATTCATTGATGTTATAATATTTGTTCTACCAGGGTTATAACAACATTTCGTCATTATTGTAGCTTTCAGCAGTTTTACTGAATAATCCACTCAATTATTGAAAAAGACATTCAAAAATGACAACAGCTTTACAAAAACATGCATAGACAATAACCGACAACTCAAGATAAAAACACAGGGCAATATATACACAGGGTTAAACTAGACAAAGGTGAACTCAACTGGTAACCATACAAACAAACCAGGGAATATTAGAGATCAAATAAATTGAGGAAACCGTAGCCAAACAAAGGAAACATGAACACAAATATCATGAAACTAAATAAACTTCACAAAAAGAGTCTTTAGAAAGAAATTACACAAACAAGATTATAACTGGGGACGTGTTCCCCCACTTTTAGAAGAGTTTATTGTCATACTATACCTCCACTATTGACATCTCTTTTCCCACCAATCACAGAATGTTTCATTATCATGAGACAACACTTCCCCGCCAAGAACAGAATTTTCAGTGTTTTCACTGTTATAGACTCTGAGGCACTATTCTGTATATCTCCTGAATGAGTCTTGAATGTCATGATCAAAAAAAAGTAATGCGATCATCAACAATAAACAGTATATAAATGAAAACTGCCTAATGTCACCAAGTGAAATGTCAATCCAGGAGTAAAGGACTGTGCAAGCTTTAGGGGTGTTGATGGAAGCAATCTACTACATCTTTGCTTTGATAATAGTATGAATATGACCCAGAAGTAGTATTTGATTAAAAAATGCTATTTTCTCAGCTTTTTGCTTAAAATGTTGCAATTTTAATGAAACTTACCAACATTCAAGTGTTGATAAAAAAAAAAGAATGTTTGAAGCTAGAATAAAACAGATGTGTGTGTGTGTGTAAAGATAAATGCTCTCTTCTTTATTTTTATGCTTATATTATTTCTCTTATTTATTTTGTACATTCATACAACAAAATTCTGGGGGCCATGAAATTTTAGTGAAAATCACCAAAAATGCTGGCGGTGGCTGGTAACTTTTTTCAAAAACGCTGGCAGGGAAAGAGTTAAGGTGCAGTCACAGTTGCTAAATTTCACAGGTGAAGAAAATGGAAAGTGCTTTAACCCAGTGTGCATTTGTAAATAATTGGCTGAGCAGACACCATCACAATAAGTGTCTCATCCACTGTCAATAGTGTAGTGCTGTACATAGGCACTGTGATTTTTGGTGATGGCCTTGAATACAATGTAAACCATCTGAGAAATACTGCAGCAAAAACCTAAAGAAAAGCATTAGTTTTTGTGGACGATAATGATGATGTGATGATTTCTTGAATTGCTGGCTGGCTGAGAGGATAAGGAGCTCTGTCTTGACTAAGACGGGAGTATAAGAGTAGAGGACCAAGCACTGAACCCTGTGGTACCCCGTTAGATTAGCCCTCATTCCTCTAGGTCTCAAACCAGTGCAGTGCAGTTTTTGTAGTGTCCAGTTCAGAGAATGTACACAAAAGGAGATTTGAAGGCAATGGACAGTTCCAGCAGACTGAGGATGGATGTCCCCTCTGCTAGCCACAGCATTTCAGAATCGAACTGAAAATACTGAGAGCAGTGCTGCTTGACAGCTTGATTTGGTGTGATAGCCTTCCTCTTGTCCTTGACTCAACTAAGAAAAGCAGAGGAAAAAAAGACAAGGTGGTGGAAGAATTCCACAGAAGTGACACTTTGGGTCTGTTTATTCAAGGATCACATGAGTGTAGTTGTGCTAGTTAGTTTTTACATTCATTTAGTTCTCTTTACAAAAACTGTGTCCCAGTTTGGATTCTTGTATTAGTTTTATATATTCACCTGTAACAGCCTTAATGTATATTGGAATTATGAGAAAGTAAAAATAAAGTGATCCCGAAGAACTTTGTATTCATTAAGCACATTATAATGTATATAAACCTTGCTGCATGAGCTGAAGACATCTGAGATGGTTTGGGGTGTTCACATACAAACCCAAATCCTCACAAACTACTCTGAAACAATCATCCAGTCTGACAGAAAAGTTTTTGGATTGTTTGTATGGAAAGGTAATGGGTGATTCTCTGAATTGGGTGCCCTTCAAGTCCCCCAAACTTACTTCAAAGATTTTCAATTGAAGGAAATCACAAAATGCATTTTAACGCTGTCAATTAATAGAACCAGGTGCCTTTGCATTATAATGCAACACAATTGCTTTTTTATTATTTTAATTTAAATATAATGGGTTGCCTAAGTAGTAGACAACAAGCATGTTTGCATGTCCTCACTAACCATCATTACATTTTCATTGAATATCAAACAAATAAAAAGTGTAATGTATACCAAAATGTTGCTGCTAATATAATCATATGTTGGTCTACTTAAACTAAAATATATATATATATATATATATATATAAAAATGCATTAATTATATATGAAATTGCAATATTTATACACGTCCTCCAGTTTGTTTTCAACCCCGTCACGCCATACTATTTACCCCCCTATAAAAATAATGGATCAATCCCTGTGGCATCACATCCAGGCAGTGACATCACACAAGTCTCTTGAAGAACATGCTGCAAAGAAAGGCACTTGCCAGTATCTTTTCTTACCTATATTTCATGTTTTTCACTGTCAGATTAAGATTGTCAGGCTCAACATTTCAACTCTGTTATATGACTAAATGATAGTAAACAACGGTTTAAGAAGAATTAAATAATAGTTTTGCAAAACATTAAAATTTTATGATGTCCTAAATGCCATGTGGTGCTACTGTCTTAGCTAAGCTAACTGTTTTAGCTACTGTTAGCCAAAAATTTCAACCCCGTCACATTCAACCCCGTCACATTTTTTATTATAACAGGGTTGAATCGTTGTGACAGGGTTGAAAGTTTGACACTTCTTAGTAGATTACTCAATTGTAGACTTGTTGTATTGTAATGTGAACTGTCAGAAATAATCAATTATGGTATTTTATGTTCAATATTTCCAAATGGAAAGATCGATTGATATTAGTGATTAATTAATGCTTAATGCTTTTGATTTAATGTTAAATACTTACTAAAATGTTTGTTTGTTTTTGCCAACTTTAATAAAATAAAATGTTATTGAATGTGATATCATTAATTTTACAGGTAAGAAATCCATACTATATTGAAATAATGATCATCACTTCAACCCTGTTATCATTTTCAACCCCGTTATGCAGAGTTCAACCCTGTTATTTGACAGTTTTTATTAATATTTTCGTGATAAGAAGACAAATTAGGTCAATGTTTGTTTTGGTGTGTGCAGAATTTACAGGACAGTCGGAAAAAATATGAAAGCCTAATTAAATCCTAATGTTAATGCATATTTTGTGATAAGATATGAAGACCAATGTTAGATGCAGTTTTCATGACCTGATTTGGTATTCAAATGGTGAGTATTTAAAAATAAAATTCTACATGCAATAAATGATATCAAACAAGGGACATCTCATTGAAAAGCTTCTACAAAAATTTACTTGAAAATCTTTTTAAATCATATTTAAACAGGGTCCAAGTGGTCTGTGACGGGGTTGAACTCCAAAACAACTTTCAGTAAGAAAAAACACTCGATATCGATTAGAATTTCATGCCTGAGGTGGGAAAATGTATTTTCTTAAAGGTTTGACTAATCCACTATCACATGAAATGATCAGAAATATAACTATTTAAGGTATATAAAAAAAAAAAGGTATGACCCAAAAGGCACCCAATTCAGAGAATCACCCTAATACATATAAACCTGTCAGTGGAGATATGTGTGATTCATCATCTCAGCTTCATGGATTTTCTCTCTACTCACACATTCTCCGTTAACACAGCGCTGGACTTGCCAGAAATGGCAAAGACCGCAGAAGCTTTGCTGTGTATTAAATCAATGGAAGCATTAAGACGCTAACATCTTGACTTGTAACAATTAGTAGTCATCCAAGCCCAGTCCTGGCTGGTGTCCAGTTTTGCTCCTGGAGGCCCACAGTCCTGCAGAGTTCAGCTCCAGCTGAAAGCAGCTAGTCAGTGTCTTCTGGACTACGGGCAGCTGTGTTTAGAGAAGGGTGACACTACTGTCCAAACTGATTATTTACTAAGCTACTGTCATTTCTCTCCTAAGACATAAGGAAGGACAAACAAGCTTTCAGTCCAGTACTCTAGTAACGCAACATCTGTGTTTGCTTATGAATTTAGGTGGATAATCTCAGGTTGTTCCTCTGGGTACTGCATGAGGATCATGCATTATCATCAAGCAGCTGCTTGTTGTGTGTCGTTATAATAATTTCCATAAACTCTACAGTATATCTGATCTCATAGACAGAGGTGTAAAATACTTGAGTAAGTTTACTTAATTTTAAGCATTTTTGTTCTTTTCTCAAATTAAATTTTAACTGGATACTTGCACTGTTATTTAATTGCTCCAAAAGACATGCAACTCATTCACATTGCATTGACAATCTCCTTTTCTCTTGTTTTTATTCTTGCAAGGTAACTTCTACATTTACTGCATATAATTTAAAGCTTTAATTTTATACTTTCACTGAAGTATGTTATTGGTTATGTACTTGGGCTTTTAATTGAGTAAAGGTTTCACTCAGTATCCATACGGTCATGTAGTGTTTTGTGTATGTCTACACCCCTGCTCATAGTGCAGGTCAGGTTAGAGAACGATCTAGAGGTTTGTCTGTTCAGATGTGTTTCTGTGGTATAGGACTGTTGGAAATATCACCGCACTGGGAAAATCAATGCTTATGGTCAATTCTAATTATGCTTGTAGTTTTACATTAAGAAATAGATCTTGAATGTGCAGTGCTAACCTTTAAATAACTGGACTTCAGTTCTGCACCAAATAAATGGCACTTGGGAAATAAAGGATTTAGATTTTTCTTTATTTCATTTTCCCTTGGTTTGGATGGAAATACAGGGTGATCAAACACAGGCTCAGTGTTTTGTGAGTATGGAGGAGATAACCTTCACCGTACGAATGGTCCTGTGCTGTCAGAAACATCAGGCAGATCTGCATATCGCACATTAGGGATCGCTCCTGATGAATCCTCCACTGAAATAAACAAGCTCATCCAATCTATATTCATATTCACTGTCTCTAACCGTCAGAGGAGCCGATTACACAGAGAAAGAACAAAGAAAAACAGGCTTGACATGTAAGATCAAATGTTTGTTTTTGCTCTCTCAGCAGACTGAGTCTCCATTCAGTTCTACAGAATTCACTCTTTAATGCTGATGATCATATGATGATGTCACGTTCTTAACCCATTTAATCCCACCAGTCACAACAGTTACTGTAAAGAAGGTTTTCATTTATAAAGCTCTAAAAATCTCACTGACTGGTGTTTTAGTGCATTTCCTGCAAATATGGAAACAATAAAGGGTCTCAATGAAATATGTGCAGAGTCACATGGTTAGTGCAAGTTTATGTTTCTGTTTGCACCATGAGAAGATGATGACTGCATCAAAGCTCCAAAACAAAAGGCTAGTAAAGTATGTTAAAGATATGACAAAGATTTTTGGTACATGCTATCTTTAAGGTGTCTAGTATTAATAAATGAATTCACAGTTATTCAGTTTTGTTGATTGTGGTCACAGAATGAGTAAACATGTTGATGGTCACAATAGTGACTGCTGGGATAATACAGTGCATGTAGGTATACATGTAAATCCAATTGCAGTTGTTAGTGAAGGCTGCACTAAAATGTTTTTGTAAATGTAAAATGTTTTGGGTTTTTTTTGTCTTTTATCTCATTATTCCTATCAGTGTTGTATAAGGGTTTTTATTCATGATAGTAATGCTGTAATGTGATGAAACCGAGTTTAAAATAGCTGAAGTGAGATATATATAAAAGTTCTGATGACTGCAGAAATATGTTAATTCAGTTTACTTTACTTACTTTACTTTACTTTACTTTTGTCATTTAGCAGACGCTTTTGTCCAAAGCGACTTACAAATAAGAAAAAGTGACTAAAACTAAAAAGTTACAACTCTATAAATACTATCTACCCACATATTTAAGAAAATAAAGAAATTAAATCAAATTAACACATGCATATAACAACAACATTTCAATAATAAACATATCAATGAAAAAATTTAATAAAAAGCTACTACTATCCCTTGCCGGTGTCCCTGCCCGGTGGAGTCGCACGGTAGAGTCGATGGTCTTTACACTCTTTGGTCTTCACACTAGGAGGGCTTCACACGACGACTGCCGCGACCGCTGCCGCGGTATAATAACCTTTATTATACCAATCTAACAAATGATCGTTTCAATTCAGCTGGTCCCACTTTCCTGTTTATCAACTACAAATGGCCAAGCAAGTGCACACACTGACAAGATACACGATACAGTACGAGACCAAACGCGATTTCAGCAACTCTCATCCTAGTAAACAAAATAAGCGTTTCCTAGCAACGGCAAATGCGCTAAACACTGAGACAAGTAAATACACTTACGAGCTGATTTTAAACTTCCGCTGATAGACTGCTTCTCTTAAAGACCACTTCCATTACACTGCCTTCTGCTGGCGCTTGAACCCACTTTCCTGTTTATCAACTACAAATGGCCAAGCAAGTGCACACACTGACAAGATACACGATACAGTACGAGACCAAACGCCATTTCAGCAACTCTCATGTTTACACGCTATGCCACCGTGACCGCCCATAAACACAATTTTAAACACACTTTTCCAAATAATTAAAAGAATAAATAAATAAAAAGATTATTTTAAAGGGCTACTGATGACTACTGATTTTCATAATTTGGATATTTTCATGTCTGGGAAAAATTTGGGATTAAATGGGTTGATTACAGTTTATACTAATTACCATTAGGATTGACACGAAACAAAAGCTATTTTTTTCATGATATTTTATCAGGGTTCAAATCCAGTCCTAGGGAGCCACTGTGTGAAAAGTGTGAAAGGCAAAAAAAAACAAAAAAATATATTATAATATAATATTATAAGAAAATAATATTATATTTTGTTATTTTTCACTATTTTGCTACTATTTCGCACTATTTTAATGTGGCCATGAGGAAAAAAGTGGCCTAAAAGTGCCAGCATCAAAAATTATATTTTGTTTGTGTGAAAAAAATCAAGCGTATAGCGTTATTTCTGGCAGGTCACGTGAGTCAAGTTTGCATCGGCTGACTCTCAGCTGATCCACATCTACCTATAGGAATACAACACCTATCACAGCATTCCTATATAAGCTCTAGTCAGTATTAATCAGCAGCTTTTTACCATTTAGCATCTTTACCCTCCTCCATCCCCAACTGCTCCTTTCGCCACAGTCAGGACTTGGCTTTCTGATATTCTTTGTTGAATCAGACTTATTTTATCTTGAATAATGTGTTACACTTAAATATCATTAAGTACATTAATATCTACTTAGTTCTGTTCTGTTACACTATGCTCACTCATGACAGGCTGCATGGATGGGCAGCGAGTTTTTGCCCAGAACAGAACCATACCACTAAACCAAACTCTATTTATTTATTTTATTTATTTATTTAGTCATTTAGCAGACACTTTTATCCAAAGTGACTTACAAATGAGGACATAAGAAGCAATCAAAACCAACAAAAGAGCGACAACGTGCAAGTGCTATTACAAGTCTCAGTTAGCCTAACGCAGTACAGATAAATATTATAATTATTTATTTATTTATTTTTAAATAAAAAGACATATAGATAAAATAGAATTAGAATAGAGAGTGCTATAGTTAGAGGGTCAAGTAAAGATGGAACAGATGAGTTTTTAGCCGTTTCTTGAAGATGGGTAAGGATTCGGCTGCTTGGATTGAGTCGGTCAGGTCATTCCACCAGATGGGAACAGTTCATGTAAAAGTCTGTGAAAGTGTTTTTGTGTATCTTTGGGATGAACAATAATGCGTCGTTCACTTGAAGAACGCAAGCTTCTAGAGGCACATAAGTCTGAAGTAATGAATTTAGGTAAAGGGGTGCAGAGCCAGTGGTGGTTCTGTAGGCAAACATTAATGCCTTGAATTTAATGCGAGCAGCTATTGGTAGCCAGTGCAAATTGATGAACAGAGGCGTGACGCGTGTGCTTTTCGGCTCATTAAAGATTAATCTTGCAGCGGCATTTTGGATTAATTGTAGAGGTTTAATAGAATTGGCTGGAAGACCTGCCAAGAGAGCATTGCAATAGTCAAGTCTGGACAGAACAAGAGCCTGAACAAGAAGTTGTGTTGCATGTTCCGAGAGAAAGGGCCTGTATGCTAAGTGTCAATCTTTTTGATTATAGTGGTCCTGAAATAAATATTTAGTATCACTGAATCAGTTGAAATACATTCATTTAAACCAACAAAAGTTTATATTGGTTAAGTCAGGTAGAAATAGCTCTTAACAGCTGCAATCTAAGTGCTGCCATTTACACACGTGATCTTACAGTGTCTTTGTATGATGAACCGTAAGAGAGGAAATGTTTGAAATGATGTGAATGACTAAAAACAGTGAATCTGGGGCACTTTTAAGTGGTCTGTCCTACAATTTTACTGTTTCTGGGAAATATCATATATTTAATTCAGTTTCTGCCTGGATATACCATAGAAAGAATATGAATGTGCAAATGAACTCAGGAGAAACTTGTTCAGGGGAAAATTAAACAATGTTAAATAGTAATGGAACAGATAATGGTGCCGTGTGTTTTAGGGATGCTTTTATGAACCAAATGAAAAACAGGCCTTTATGTCACACATCATTTCACGAGTTCGCCCTTGCGTATAATGAACAGAGTTTAAGGTTTATGCGTATTTGGCGTGCTGTCCGGGGAGAGGGCTCCGAGCTCTGTGAATTACTCCCGAACCCGGGGCACTCCTCCTGTCCGGGGAGAGGGGTCCGAGCTCGGAATTTAGCCCGGACCCAGAGCGCTCCCCCCCGAGCTCCTCCCCACGCTGGGGTAGGAGCGGGCTGATGGTGAGGAGTTGGGGTGGAGGTGGGATGCTGAAAACTGTAGAGAGAATGAAGGTAAGATGGCTTGGTCTATTTATAGAAGTTCTCTCTCGGCTGATGGGATAGACTGAGTGATTGCTGATGGTGAATTGGCCGTGTTAATTATCCGCGCGTGCTCCTCCCGAAATTTGTTAATAAAACATCACTTCACGAGTTCGCCCTTGCGTATAATGAACAGAGTTTAAGGTTTATGCGTATTTGGCGTGCTGTCCGGGGAGAGGGCTCCGAGCTCTGTGAATTACTCCCGAACCCGGGGCACTCCTCCTGTCCGGGGAGAGGGGTCCGAGCTCGGAATTTAGCCCGGACCCAGAGCGCTCCCCCCAAGATGCGATTAGCGCGGGACAGCAGCCGGAGTGGGGCGTTGATAACCCCCAAAATTTGCAAGGCTTCAGGATGGAGAGGCGCTGGACGTCGCTTGGAGTGGAAATGTTGCGGTGGCATCTGAAAGAGAATGTGGCTTCTGAGGAAGCGGCTCTGCTGCCGCATCTGGAAAGAGAATGCAACTGAAAGGGAATGTGGCTTCTGCGGAAACGGGCATTGCTGCGGCGTCTGAAAAGGAATGCGGCTTCTGCGGAAGCGGGCACTGCTGTGGCATCTGGAAGGGAATGTGGCTTTTGCGGAAGCGGGCGCTGCTGTGGCATCTGAAAGGAAAATGCAACTGGAAGAGAATGTGGCTTCTGCGGAAACGGGCACTTCTGCGGCGTCTGAAAAGGAATGCGGCTTCTGCGGAAGCGGGCACTGCTGCGGCGTCTGAAAAGGGAATGTGGCTTCTGCGGAAGCGGGCACTGCTGTGGCATCTGAAAGGGAATGTGTCTTTTGCTGAAACGGGCACTGCTGTGGCGGTATCGAATGAATAGGGCGCTACTTGTAGTATTTGAAAGAGGATGTGGCTTCTGCGGAAGCGGGCACTGCTGCGGCATTTGAAAAGAGAATGTGGCTTCTGCGGAAGCGGGCACTGCTGTGGCCTCTGAAAAGGAATGTGGCTTCTGCGGAAGCCGGCACTGCTGCGGCATCTGAAAGGGAATGTGTCTTCTGCTGAAACGGGCACTGCTGTGGCGGTATCGAATGAATAGGGCGCTCCTTGCTGCATTTGAAGAGAATGTGGCTTCTGCGGAAACGGGCACTGCTGCGGCGTCTGAAAGGGAATGCGGCTTCTGCGGAAGCGGGCACTGCTGCGGCAGTATCGGACGAGCGGGGCACTGCTGCGGCCTTTGGAAGAATATGGCGTCTGCGGACGCGGGCACTGCTGCGGCATCGGAAAAAGAGTGTGGCTTCTGCGGAAGCAGGCACTGCTGTGGCGTCTGAAAAGGAATGTGGCTTCTGCGGAAGTGGGCACTGCTGCGGCGGTATCGAATGAGCAGGGCGCTGCTGCGGCGTCTGAAAAGAGAATGTGGCTTCTGCGGAAGCGGGCACTGCTGCGGTGGTATCGGATGAGCGGGGCACTGCTGCAGCATTTTGGGACAGAAAGTGGCTTCTGCGGAAGCGGCCACTGCTGCGGTATGTGGAAAGGGAAGGAGGCTTCTGCGGGAGCGGTTACTGCGGCGGAGCGGGAATACGCGAAGGCTCCTGTGGGAGCGGGGTGCTGCTGGGATGGTTTGGAGTGGAGGTGAGCAGCTATGGGTGGATAAGGGGATCAGCTGATGAGGGTTTGTTGCGCTTCTCTGATGAGGAAGCGTTCTGACCGAATGTAGGTCTTGAATGCCTCTGATGTCCAACGGCCGAGTGTCTGGATCTGAGGCTGGGAGAGGCCTTTTTGGGCGGCTGTGGTAGCTGCGCCTATGCGAAAGGAGTGGCTGGAGTAGTGATCTGCTGGGATGCCGGATAGTAGTAGGACGGACTTGAGGTGTTTTTGGAACCAGAAGCGTGTGGCAGGGCGATTTGAGTCGTCGACGAAAAGCGGGTCGGATGGGAGTTTGGCCTGCGGGCTCCTGTACTGTAGGTAAGCTAAGAGGGTTTGGTATGGTTGGATTGGTGACTGGAGATTGAAGATATAAATGACGTGGCCTCTTCTCGCTTGGTCTGTCTTGCTTTGCTTGATGAGATAGGAGATTGCTTCGGTGTCTGGTGCTGATAGGTCTGAAAGGGTTGGATGGATTTTTGGATTGAAGTTGGATGTGATGGTGAGTTCCGAGCATCTGAGAAAACCGAAGAAGGCCAAGATGAACATGGCGTCGAGCGTGCGGGCGGTGTGCGTGGAGTGGTAGCCTCTGCGGAGGGTGGAAATGCATTTAGTTAAGGTTTCTAATGTTATTGGCTGTCTAGCGTCTGGGCGGGTGGGTTGGGCTCTTTGGATGCCCTTAATGAGCATGGATGTCTGCGGGCTGGTTATTCCTGGGGAGGGTGAGCCGAGCATGAGCTTGTGGAAGAAATGGATTCCGCTGAGGTAGCCTTTGATGGAGCTGGCCTGGAGGTTTTTGGTGATGTTGAGATGGGAGATGAACGAGGTGATGGTGAGTAGGGAAAAATCGGGGAAAGGCAGGTTGTAGGTGCGGTGGAAACTTTTGAAACTATTCCAAGCAGTTAAGTACGATTGGAGGGTCCTGGGGGAGACGGCATGGAGGATGGAACTGAGGGAGGCATCTAGGAGGGTTCTTAGAGGGTGATTTACGGGAATATCAGCTCTGAATATGGAGGTACTGGCGTTGGGAGTTTGTCGGCATCTGGCACCAGCAGCCTGAATTTCTGAAAAGCAAACCGAGAGAGAGAGTCAGCTATTTGATTTTTGGACCCGGGGACATGTTTTGCATTTAGAATGAACTGGCCGCATGTCGAGATCCAGATGAGACGTCTTAGAAAGGGCATTAATGCAGGGGAATGAGACCGGCCTTTATTTATGCAATGCACGACCGCTTCGTTATCGCAATGCACTACGATGCTTGCGGTGGACCATTCTTTCCCCCATAGAACCGCTGCGGCGACAAGAGGATATAACTCAAACAATGCTGAGGATGACAGGGACTGCGGTAAATCTGACAGCTGGGGGGGCCACGTGGATGCAAACCAGTGGCCTCTGTAGAATCCCCCGAAACCGCAGGAGGGGGCGGCATCCGTAAATAGTTGGATGTCGTCGGGGTGGGAAACCATGCTGTTATAGAAGAAGGATAAGCCGTTCCATTGTTTGAGGAAGTTTATCCATAGCCTGAGCTCGTTGCAACACGAGCTGGATAGGGATAGGTGATCCTCCAGCGCGTGCACGGAGGACGCGAGGGATAGTAGGTGAGAAATGAAGGGGCGGCCCTGTGGGATGATGCGCATTGCGAAGTTTAGGTGACCGAGGATAGACAACAGCTCGCGCTTGGAACAGTTTGGGTTGTCTAAGAGGGCGGAGGCGACCAGGATCGTTCTATCGATTTTCTCTTTGGGCAGGGAAGCCTGGAATTTTTTCGAGTCTAGTTTGATGCCTAAAAATTCGATGGAAGTGGTTGGGCCCCGTGGTTTTGTCCTGGGCGAGCGGAATCCCGAGTTTGGAAAAGACTTCCTGGACTGTTGAGAGGTGTGCGGCTGGGATGGAGCCGGGAGGCGAGATGAACAAAAAATCGTCTAAAAGGTGGATGAGGTATGGGATTTCGTAATTGTTGGAGAGGATCCAGCAGATAGCCTCTGACAGCGTGTCAATTTTTTTTTTTTTTGACGTCCTGAAAAGCCTGCGCGGCCTGTGGAGGCAGACTCAAGCTAGTGTGTGCTGTGGGAGCTGGAGACCACTGAAAAGGAAAAGGATTTGGAGTAACGGGAGAAAAGGACTGAGATGTGAGGGCATGTGTTGCCAGCATGAGCAACTTTGTGCTCGTTTCAGCTTCTGCAGCTGTAGGCCGTGGAGGCTTGTGATATTCGGAGAAAAATAGCTGGAGAGCCTGTGCAGCCTGCGCAGCTAGCGGAGGCGGACTCAAGCTAGCGTGTGCTGTGGGAGCTGGAGAAAAAGAAAGAGGGGTTAGATGTAGCAGGAGAAAATATGGCGGCTTTTAACAACTTTTAAAAAGTTTTAAAATGATGAAAGTACGTTTTTCCTCTTAACCACATGAGAAGAAGAAAGTATTGGAGCAGCTGGCCAGGCAGGCCGTACATCGGTTGGTAGAGACTTGAAGAGAGGTGCCTAGTCGTATGCACGACACATGCAAGGTGGGTTGCATTGTTCAATAATGGCATGAATGGTTCTTTATGATACACCTTAGCTGTTAGTTTGCACCTGTAATTGTTCATTTAGGCACAATGATTTCCTTAGAATTAAGTTCAGACAATCTTTTACACCTTATCCGTCTATCGGAGTAATGTGCAATTTAAAATGCATGTAAAGTGCTGGTGAAAATTAATACAGAAAATGAATCATTTCCTTACGTGATCTGCGCAGTTGCGTCATGGTTACTGAAATGACATCACGTCCATAATGTTATCACATTGTTTGACGATTTTTTAGCAACAAAAGACTTGCCTTCACACAAAAGTTTGTTTGCAACGTGGCCTGCGCCGCTACCGGAGGCAGCCTCGCGCTGACTGCTACGAGAGCTGGAGGTCCGGCTACGTACGGCGCCGCGGCCGGAAGAACTGCGGAGAAAAGAAGAGCCGAGTGAGGTTTTGCTCGTTTGAGGCCTGCCACTGCGACCCAATGTTCTAGGAGAGCCGGGTCTTGTACGGGACGATGATGGTGGAGAGTGAGGCAAGATCGTGGCTTTGCTCGATCTTTTGGCCGCCTTTGCGCCTGGAGTGGATTTAGGAGTGAGGTTGGCTGATTTGCAGTGTAACGAACGGATCGCACGTATCCGCTTTGTTTGCCCTCTGCGAGAATGATTCGTCAGAATAAATCAGCGTTTGCTTCGGGCTTAAATACAGACTCCGATCGGAGGATATATTGGAATGGCCAAATGAGACGAGGATGTCGGTTGAGGCGAGGTTAAACCTCGGCATTGTTGAGAGCGTGTGGCTGGTCTAGCAGAGCACCTGCTGCGATGAAGCCTGGTGCTCGGCGATGGTGACTGACGGAAGGGGAGTGAGCCTAGAGCTTGCAGATTGCGATGTGATACGAAAATCTCCGGTCCAGGTTTTTCATTCTCCAGAAAAAGATGCGTCTGTGATATGATAGCAAAGGAGCAAAACCGAATGCTGAAAACTGTAGAGAGAATGAAGGTAAGATGGCTTGGTCTATTTATAGAAGTTCTCTCTCGGCTGATGGGATAGACTGAGTGATTGCTGATGGTGAATTGGCCGTGTTAATTATCCGCGCGTGCTCCTCCCGAAATTTGTTAATAAAACATCACATATGCAGACAAGATTTAAAACAACAAAGACGTCATCTGACATTATTAAAAGATAATTATTAAAGCTTGTGTAATGCCTCATGGGGAATACGTGAGAAAATAATCACTCTCTCATTAATGAAGGCAGACAATGACATGCCTGACATGCCTCACAGTTAGTGCATTACAGAGCTGTTGAGTTCAGACACACATCATCATCATCATCATCATCATCATCACCAGTCAACATGGCTTGTCTCTGTGTGCAGAGATCAGGATTAAAAGATCAGATCTGGACCACCTTTCATCTGTATTAACTGTCGACCTTTGCTTTGTTTAACATAATGCTGAAGATGGCATAAAGAGCTTGAGTGAGGACACAGCTGTATTTGACCCCACACTCTTAAATGGCTCCAGAAAGAAGGTTTTCACACTAAGAAAAAATGCTTCTTTCTCTCTCCCCGCCAGCATTTTTGAAAAAAGTTGCCAGCCACCATCGGCATTTTTGCTGATTTTCACTAACATTTCATGGCCCCCAGAATATTTTGTATGAATATCTGAACACGCAATGCATCAAAATAAAGATCAGACTCCTTTTGTTTAGTTTTTATCAACACTTGAACCAAGTTTCATTTAAAAAAAAATATACATTTTGAGCAAAAAGTTGAGAAAATCCAATTTTTATCAAATACTGGATCATATTCAGTAATATTATCAAAGCAAAGATGCAGTAGATGGCTTCCATCAGTGCTCTCAAAGCTTGCACAGGCCTTTACCTCTTCCTGGATTTACAGTTTACTCTGTAACATTAGGCAGTTTTCATCAAAGACGGTTCACTCCTATTCTTATGAATGGGAGAAACTGCAACGTGCAATATGGCGGGATAGTCCCACCTTCTAAATGAAAGAGCCAATCATTGTCACTGCAGCGGCTGTTAGAAGCTCCGGTTCCCATAGAAACCTGAGGCTGGAGCAGCCGATGCGCATGTGCAGTCATAAGAGCATTGGAGCTAAGCATGCGCATTAGCTGGTCTAGCCTGAAAAATAAGCTTTTTAAACGCTATTTGAGCATAAGAAACAACATTCATGGGGCAGTTCATGTCAGATTTTGTTGCAGATTTGAAATATGTAATTTAATCACGAGTTCAGCAAGCAGTTTTTGAGATTTCAGGATTCCCCCATTCATTTAGATAGGACTGGGTCTTGTTTGAGCTGTCTGGAGGTGTTACAAATATAGCAGTCGAGTGAACGGACTTTCCTTGGTTTACATTTATATGCGGTTAATGTTGATGATCGCATAATTTTTCGTATGCATATGCTTAAATATGAGATTGCTCGTTTTTGCATCTTCCTGGTCTGTGTTTTTGATCGGGACATTCCAGATTCATTCAGGAGTTGCGTAATAGCGCCCCTGATTGTGTATTAGCAAGAACGCAGAAACCCAGAAAATTCTGTTTTTGGCAGGGAAAGAGTTAAGAACTGTTCACTGAGAGATTGTTTGGGGAACCAAAACTGGTTCGTTGGCATCGCTGTGAAACCCCCCTTTTGGAGCCTTTATTTTTAAGCGTGCAGTGTGAATGTGAAAGGCATCTGGAAGTCTTTCTTTGAGTTTTCTCTGCCTGTCTGACCTGATTGGATCGGCCGGGATCCTGCCCCACACCCTCACAGCGACTGTGTGAAAGGCCCCAGTGAGACGGGTGAAGGCAGATCTCAAGCCCGTGCTCTTCTCCTGACACCTTTATCTCAGGTGTTGGGACAAAGATCTGGTCTGGCGTGACCTCAGTCCTCACTGGCTGTCTGCGAGGACGTCTGCCAGAGTCTCCACACTAATCACAGCGGTCCGGTGCAGTCACACCTCTGGATCACCTGCTGGAAAGAAGTACACTTTAGAATACTTTAAAAACAACACTATTACAGAAATAATATTTAAAAGAATATACATAGGTGAGCTCAAAAGGTAATGTTTTCAGACACTTGATTGCATGCTAATTGCGATTAAATTAAAATGCATTATAGTTTAAGTTTATATTAAATGCAAGTAGATGACTTTAAAGTGATTTTTGACCCAATTAAGCAGGGCTTCAGTACATCTTTATACGTAATTTCATAATTCTATATTTTTTTTGTTTGCTTGTTTTTTTTAAATATGGTATTTTTGAATGTGCTGATTTATAATGATACATTTATAATGAACTAAAATATATTTTAATGTAATTTCTATTGAAACTTGTTTGTCATGTATTCAAATGTATTTGTAATTAGATATTTGTAATGATGACATTGCAATTTAGTGCAATTAAAATATTTTAACTTGTAATATGAAATAACACACTACAGTTAAAAATGTAAGCAAGTTAAAAATGTTTGTTAGTATCAAAACAAGTGGACATTTTAAGATTACTTAAAATCTATTTGAAAGTATTTTTTTTATTTGATAGTATGACAGTGTGCTTTTCAAAAGTGTGTTAAGAAAGTCATGAAAGTGCCTCACTTTAAGTCACTTAAAGGTGCACTAAGCGATTTTTGCCAAACTGTTGATATTTGAAAGCACCAAATCAAACACGTCCATAGCCCAATAGGACCTCGCCCATATTTTGAAATCTCCGCCCCACACGTACGTAGGCAACCATGGCATCGACGATCGCAGAAATAAGCGAAGAAGACACACACGCATATTCAATCAAAAGCCAACACGGATAAGTTGTGTGAAACAAAGCCAAATCAACGTTACTCATCTATCAAGAGGAAACAACCCAACCTCGGCGTCCACTTCCAGGCCCCCCCGCTCCTTGAGTTCTCTCCACGGCTGGAAAGCTGCTCCCATATTTATGAGGGTCCCACCTCTTGCCTGATCATAACCCTTCTTTTTAATGTTTTGTTTCTCTGATATTTTCCTCTTTTTTTATCTGTCATCTCCCTCTATCTGTAGTCGATCTGCTAATATCAGTGCACTCAAATTGAGTACTCTCTTCTCTCTATCATAAGAAACGCCCCTTTACTGCTGATTGGCTACAAGTGTGTTTCGGGACTCGGTCCGACAAATATTTGTCAAATATTGCTAAGTGCACCTTTAAGTGGCTCATGTTTATCAAGCAGTAAAAATGGCCCTTCCTGCACCTGAGACTGAAACAAGCACTGGTGGGACAGCTTCATTGTCCTGCTCCACTTCACAGACCATGAGTGGAAATTAACTTTTTACTGTCATGACACAACAGTCATGACACTCACGATTCAACAACAACCGCTTGCTCTGTGCGTCATACGCCATTACGCTCTCATTAAGTCTTTGCACAAATGCAGAACTTTCTAGTTTTAGTTCTCAATCTGATCAAATGTTTGTATTGTCCTGTTGAACAGATTGGAAAATAAACCAGCCCTTAAAATTTCAATCAGACTTGGCCAATTCATTCTGACTGGTGTGCTTACTTGTGACTTTTTTTTATTTTTTACATTTGGACTGGTTCTACTAGTCCAATTAAACATAGCTACTATTTGAAGTCCACTCCAGTTTTAAACAAATTATACTCAATCTGTTATACTTAATCATTCTGGCTTAGATTAAAACTCAGTTAACAATACAATCCATTGCACGAAGTTAGAAATAAGGTTAGGGTAAGGAGATAGAAAATACAGCATCATGAGGCTGGAACAAATACAAAGAGCAAAACAACACAAAACATTCTTCATCACTATCTTCTCCTTGTTTTCCAAAAATACATGTACATCTAAAAAAATAATAATATAAGAAAATCAATTAATTAATAATTAATATCGTGAAAAAGGTAATTTTTTCTTGTAACTTATTTCACAATAATGGAGAAGACTGCTGACTTGGCAATGATCCAGAAGATGAACATTGAAGTCCTCCACAAAGAGGGTAAGTCACAGAGGGTCATTACTGAAAGCTGTGGCTGTTTACAGAGTGCTGTATCAAAGTATATTAAATGCAAAGCTGACTGGAAGGAAGAATGTGGGTAGGAAAAGGTGCACAAGCAACAGGGATGACCGCAAGCTTGAGAATACTGTCAAGCAAAGCTGATTCAAACACTTGTGAGAGCTTCACAAGGAGTGGACTGAAGCTGGAGTCAGTGCATCAAGAGTCTCCACGCTCAGACGTCTTCAGGAAAAGAGCTACCAAGCCACTTCTGAACCAGAGACAACGTCAGAAGCATCTTACCTGGGCTGTGGAGAAAAAGACCTGGACTGTTGCTCAGTGGTCCAAAGTCCTCTTTTCAGATGAAAGTCAATTTTGCATTTCATTTGGAAATCAAGGTCCCAGAGTCTGGAGGAAGAGTGGAGAGGCACAGAATCAATGCTGCTTGAAGTCCAGTGTGAAGTTTCCACAGTCAGAGATGATTTGGGCTGCCATGTCATCTGCTGGTGTTGGTCCACTGTGTTTTCTGAAGTCCACAGTCAACGCAGCCATCTACCAGGAAATTTTAGAACACTTCATGCTTCCTTCTGCTGACTAGCTTTATGGAGATGCTGATTTCATTTTCCAGCAGGACTTGGCACCTGCCCACACTGCCAAAGGTTGTCTTTGTGGAGGGCATCAAAAATTGACGCCCTCCACAAAGAGGGTAAGTCACAAAGGGTCATTACTGAAAGGTGTGGCTGTTTACAGAGTGCTGTATCAAAGTATATTAAATGCAAATCTGACTGGAAGGAAGAATTTGGATTTTGTCAAGAGGAAGATGAGAGACACCAGACCCAACAATGCAACGCTATCAAAGCAACCTGGGCTTCCATTACATCTGAGCAGTGCCACAGGCTGATTGCCTCCATGCCACGACACATTGATGCAGTAATTCATGCAAAAGGAGGCCCAACCAAGTATTGAGTGCATAGAAATGAACATACTTTTCAGAAGCCTGACATTTCTGTTTAGAATATCCTTTTTTTATTGATCTTATGTAATATTCTTATTTTCTGAGACACTGAATTTGGGGTTTTCATTATCTGTAAGCCATAATCATCTAAATGTATAGAAATAAAGGCTTGAAATATTTCACTCTATGTGTAATGAATCTATATAATATATGGGTTTCACTTTCTGAAATGAGTGACAAAAAATATTGACCTTTTTCATTATATTATTTTTTTATGAGATGTACTTGTATATGTAAATGTTTTTAAAGCTAGATGCATTCACTGGAAAAAAAAGCTTGGAGTTTAACTGATGTGAAAAATGTTGTGCACAGAGTCAGGTCTGGGTAGATGAACAGCAGTCTCTCTCTTTCTCTCACACACACACACACTGTGTAGCAATATTCCCTCTCTGCTCCTACTGACAGTCTCACAGAATCATCCAGCAAACATTTCTCCTCCGGCGCTATCATACACACAGCTGTGAGGGGTGATGCTGTAGCAGTCAACCGATATATTGACAAGGC
The DNA here is from genome assembly GCF_936440315.1 of Barbus barbus. NCBI lineage: Eukaryota > Metazoa > Chordata > Actinopteri > Cypriniformes > Cyprinidae > Barbus > Barbus barbus. The sequence continues at coordinate 27,833,098 of NC_136762.1, forward strand.
CGATATATCAGCTGATATTTGGCATTTTTTAAATTATAGGCATCAGTCAAGAATTTGCAAGATTCTGTGTACTGCTTTTGGTCCAATAAGTAATTTCTCTGTCTTATGCATCTTTATACACCAAATTTACATCTAAAAACATCTTTAACACAGATGAAGTTTCATCTGATCTTGTTGAAATGTAAAGTTGAGTATCATCAGCATAACAATATTAACTAATCCTGTGTTTCCTATTAATATTACCAAGGGGCAACATGTCTATTGAAAATAGCTGAGGGACTAAGACAGATCCTTGTGGCACTCCATACTTCACACACACACACACACTGTGCATCCCATCAGGTCACTGCAGTGTCTCAGATTCAGATCTCTCAGGACAGCTGTTTGAGTCTGACTCTTTGTTTTAATGGTTTGTTGCTCTGCTGCTTCACTGTGATGTTGTTTCAGAGTTACTGGACTGTTAGCGTGTCTGGCTGTGGCCTCAGCAGGTTTAGTGGATAATATTGGCAGAATGCAGGACCTCTGCTGTGTGTCTGCTAAACGCTCAAATACTGTTGGAGTGAAGCGAAGCAGGCCACTGTTCTGCAAAGTTTAGCTCCAAGCCTAATTAAACACATCTGAAGCAGCTAATCAAGCTCTTACTAGGCATAGTAGAAACTTTCAGGCAGGTGTGTTGAGGCAAGTTGGAGCTAAACTCTGCAGGACATCGGCCCTCCAGGACTGAGTTTGGACACTCCTGATGTATATAAACATGAAGCACACACAGGGAATCTTGTGTTGTGCGTGCATTTGGGCATTATGATTTCAGTGATGCAGGAAATGTATAATCCAGACTTGAAAATGGAATTCACTGTATAATGCAGAATATCACAGAATTTGACAAAATTTTAATAAATCAAAAGTAGAACTGTAATGTAATGATGTAACGGTATGAAAATTTCTTATCACGATTACAGTGACCAAAGTTATCCCGGTTATCAGTATTATCACATTATTGTTAAAATGTGCTGGAAATGTTCAAAAAGTACCTACACATAAACTGTTTAACCAAGTTTTATATTTAAAATCAACAAACAACAAATAAAATGAAAATTTTATTTGCATAAACACTAAAACAATAACATTACCAATTATGTAAAAGGGTTAAGTCAAAAATGATAATTGATTAATAAATGATGTATGATGATATATGTATTTTATCTGGTCCATAAATAACTCTAGATAGCTTATCTGAATGGTTTAAATGTGTAGAATCCACACAAGCTTGTTTTTCATCAACCGGTCATAAATTACAGCAGAGCATGTAAATCCGGTCAGTGTTTAGTCCAGACAGAAACTGCACACAGACTGAATGTGAACAGAGTCTCTGTAAATCCCCTCTCTGACAGCAGGTGGCGCTGATGAAGCAGCAGAATTACAGATACTGTACTACTGTATTACTGGTTTCACACAAAACGAAACTACTATGCATGCTGTGCTGTTACTTAAAACTGTGCTTTTTGCTGGATAGTATTTATTTATCCTGAGTTGTTCAAATCATGGCAATCGAATATGGTTTTAATGATTATTAATATATGAAATGGTAATACTAACTGTGGGGAATTTTATTGATTTATCATCAAACCGGTAATCGTCACATCCCTATTGTAATGTATAATAAGTCTTATAGGAAAATGACAGATGTGAGATTCTCACAGATATGTTTATGGATCATATCAAGGTGAAGGCTTGGCTAATGAATATTAATTCTTAGCAGCGTTGATAAATATTCATTAGCTCAGTCTTTGCTGTACAGTGATATCACTCCAAATCTGTTCTGATCAGAGGCTGAACGATCAGAAGAGCAGATTTAGTGGAATGTGCGTCTCTGTTATCGGTAATGTTGGCTGGTTAGGGATGATTGAGCATCTGTCATCATGTGTTTACTGATGTTTGTTCTGCGCTGCTCTTGGCTGTTGTTAACAGCATTTATTAAACGAGTTAAGCCAGCTGCTGGTGTTTATGTGCTGCGAGCCGCAGGAAACAAACGCCGTCCTGATGGAACGTTGCAACCCTTCAACAAACACAAACCTGACGTTAATCTGATTCCATTCTGTTATTCTCTTAAGTACTGTGTTGGAAAACAAGTTTTAATCAAATTCTACATCACTGAGATGTTAAACATGATTTTACTGTACAGTATGTTGCTCAATTTAACAGTCCAACATGAACACTATAAAGACTACAACAGTTTCGGTGAGAGATGGAGACTCGTGACTCTGTTGACTCTGTACTGTTTGTCACTTATATACTAGAGGAGAAATTCATTACTCAAGTGACTGTGTGTACACAGGGCTATATTAGATAGGGCTGTCAAGCAATTACATTTTGTAATCTAATTAATTACATGATATGTACATTTATTAATATAATTAATCACACATTTGAATGGGCTGAGAAAAGATAATTAGAACTCTTTTTTCTGTTAAATGAGAAAATCCTTAAATAGACATTATAGAAAGAAGCTTTAGAAATGAATATTTTGCTTTAACATAGTATTTAATGCACATACAATTTTAAGGCTTAAATGTGGCAATAATATTGATTGATGAATATTGAAATATGAAATGTTTTTAAAAAATTAAATACTGTACCACTCTCAATATGAAACTAAAAGCTCCAGTAAGTGGTAGTAAGTCACTGTTTTAATGAGTGAATTATCTAATCATTCATTCAACTGATTCATTCAAACTGCTAACTCATTCAGAAATGAAGCAAGCGACTGTCAGTGAATTATAACTTGATTCATTCAAAACCATGTATTCATTCAGTAACGAATCACCGCTGTGTGTTGATCAGAGATGCTCAACTGTTGTGGTTTTGATTGGAATTATTTTCATTTGTGAAATTGAACTAAACTAATTGTGTCTAAAATTAAATAAAATATTAACTTATTGTTTACTGAACTGTATAAAAACATTAATGTCACATTTGCAGTGCTGTAGATATTGGGGAAACAGCACTCTTGCTGATGTGATATTACTAAACTGTATTATATGATATAAATAAAAGAGGGTGATTTTTTTGCCCTCATATGTTAAATATTAGTCTCATATAACTGCATTAATAGACTCCATCATGCAGTCAGTCAGTCGTCCTGCTGCATGATCATCAGACACTGCAGTAGATGACAGACAGGTCTGGACAGGGTGCTGCATTAAATGCATTAATCATTTCAATGCATTATTTTTTCCATAATTTCTATTTTCTTCAGAACATCAACACTGAATGTAAATCAGAGGGTAAAATCTAGTTTGTACTGCTGTTGTTCATCATCTCTTTGACCCTCCTATCTCTCTCTCTCTTTTTCTCTGTATGTGTAGCTGACTGGTGTCCAGTTTAATACCGTACAGCCAGAGGATCTCTCTCTCTCAATCACACACACACACACACACACACACACACACACCTGTCTTCATCTCTCTCTCACTCACCTTCAGACTCTGTGCTACTTTAGAAAGGGTCACCATCACACCTACAGTGAGCTCTACACACACACACACACATAAATCGCTTGTGTAGTTTCCTCTCTAATCAATGCAGTCTGCTTGGATTTGCAAAAGCCAAAATGAATATAGATTTGCTGTCCACTTGCGCACTAAATTATGCAAAGCATAGTGTATTATTTCCTGGTTCTTTGGTTGTTTGTGTGAGCGAGGACACATCGGCTCATATCACATTCTTCGCACTCACTGTGACAACTGAATCTCACTCTGATCCGAACCCGATATCCGCTCCGTTCTCTGAAATGTAATGCAACTCTATTAATACACACATGCACATACACACACAAATGTGAAGCTTTCGACACAACACAGTCAACACAGTTGATTTGAGTCAATGGTTGGTAAAATAACAGCTGAAATGGTCTTCAATATATATTTCATGACTTCACATGTCATTTTTAATTAAGCAGGAAGGCAAAATGGTTGTTTTGATAATATTGGGCCTTTTTTAAATGTATTATTACTATTATTATTATTGTTGTATTTTTAATCCTGCTTAAAGGACCTGCAAATAGTAGGTTTGATAAGTATTTACAGGTAAGTGTGTTGGCTTTTATAATTAAAAATTAATTTATTTGGCTGCATTTATTGATTAAAAAAACACTACAAACATTAATATTGTGAAATATTATTAGAGTTTAAAATAGTTGTTTTCTATGTGAATATATGTTAAAATGTAACAGAATTTTCAGCATCATTACTGCAGTCTTCAGTGTCACATGATCTTCAGAAATCATAATAATATACTGATTTACTGCTCAACAAACATTTCTGATTATTATCAATGTTGAAAACAGTTGTGCTGCACAATATTTTTGTATATTTGATGATTTTTCATCATACATTTTATTTTTTCAGGATTTGCAGATGAATAGAACGTTCAAAAGAACAGCATTTATTTGAAATATAAATCTACTGTGACATTATAAATGTCTTTATTGCCACTTTTGATCAGTTTGTGTCCTTGCTGCTGACTAAATACATTTATTTAGTTAGTGTACTGTAGATTTGTGTGAGTTTTGGTGCTAATGTTGTGTGTGGTATTTCAGCACAAAATCGTGCATTTTATTCACTAACCATCTGAAATCTTGTTTAATGGTGCTAGCAGGCTAACACTCTGAAACAGCGCTGCGCCATTAGCAATAATAAAGTCGCTGGCATTTTTTTCAACACAACACGTCTCATTTATTTTAGGCTCATTACAGATCGTGCCTTATTCACAGAACTCAGCACTATTAGCCTGCTGCTATTAATGGTGTGCTATTACTGTCAGGCGGTAAACAGAATCTTATGTAAAATAGATGTTTGTATACAGCAGTAATTTACCAAATAGCACGTCATGAGCGTGAGATGAAGTCTAGAGCACATTCAACATTTGACTGAGGCCATCAGGTCTGAATGATGCTCTAGGCTCAGTAAAGTATGGAAGATTGTGGTAAACCGCAGTCCTGAGAGCTGGAGAGTTGTGTCACGCAAACAGTTTTCAGTTGTGACCTAATGGATAGAGAGTTGGGCTTGTAACCTGAAGGTTGTGGGTCCGAGTAGGGATTGTAGGTGGGGGGAGTGAATGTCCAGCGCTCTCTCCACCCTCAATACCACGACTGAGGTGCCCTTGAGCAAGGCACCGAACCCACAACTGCTCCCCGGGCGCCACAGCATAAATGCCCACTGCTCCGGGTGTGTGTTCACTACTGAGTGTACACTTGGATGGGTTAAATGCAGAGCACAAATTCTGAGTATGGGTCACCATTCCCTTTCCTTTCCCCTTTCATTTGTGCTCTTAACTGATTTGCGAAATTCCTTCATTACATCAGGTGGCAGAACAATGCAGAATGCAGTTTATCTGAGCTGTAGGCTGTCACGTGGAGTCTGTTTTGAGGTCATTTTCCTGCCTGTTTCAGTTTCTCGTTTCTTCATGTAGTTAGTTAGTTCTCACACATGTTCCAGTATCTTTAACGTGCTTCTGTCTCCGTTTTATCACAAAAAAAAAACCTGTTACATAGACAGGTTCAGAAATGAACTTGATTATCTGAGGCATTTGGCATTTTCACCATTGTAAGGGCAAATTTTATAATTACTTTATTAAATATATCTTTTTTTTTTCAAATATTATGTCAAATTTAATCCATCACTATACTATACACTATTACAAATAAAATGATCTTCAGCAAAAGCCATCTTTACAATGCAAAGGTGGAACAGTATTTATCTAACATGCATTTATGTTTATTTGCACAGACTGTTTAATGCTACTCATGTACATGCATTTACGCAAAAATTACATAATATAGCCTTAAATTTGTAATATCATGACAAAATCTTTATTATTGCTCTTAATATTGTAATATGACAATATTAATATTACATCATGACAGCCGTAACAGTTCTAGTGTAATTGTGCTGGGGCAGTTTTGTTCATTATTCCTGACCTTGGCTTTGGAAATGGAGGACACTTGCACTGATTTTATTGTTTTTGCACTTTTTCTCCTGTCTGTGTCTCTCAGGAGCTCCAGACATCCCAGAGGATACAGTGTTTGAACGACGGAGGATACAAACTGCAAAAGTGAGTATTGTGTGTGAACATGAAACAAGAAGAAGCTGGCAAGACAGTGGAGTTTCTGTTATGAATGAACATTATTTTAATCTTAGTACAGATGTGAGGGCTCCCTCTAGTGTGCAGCTCAAGTGTTACAAACTTAACAGATTTTCTTTGTTAACCATTTATTTGCCTCAAAGAGAGATTTCCACCATTTCACATATCACAAACATGTTCTCTAACAGTTTATCCCAGTCGTTTAATTCCTGTCTAGTTGGGTTTCAAACCTGTCTTTGTAGAGAGAAGCTGTGAATTAATAGTTCGGTGTCAAACACACAAAACTGTAGTGATAGGAGAAAAACACCTTTTTGAAGCTTTCAATCAACTGAACCAATTGCTTCACAAAATAATGAACTGTTTCGAAGCACTCAAAACACCAGGCACTGGTGATGCCTGCTGGTCAAAACTGTGTACATGCAACCACAACATGCAGAAAAATAGCTTTTGCAAACCCATTGCAAATGTTTTATTGAAACTATAATATATTACATTCAATTAACATCATCAAATACCATTAAATATGACATGTCTATATATTATGTGTTCTTTTATTCATTTGCAGGGCTTGTTTTGCTTGATTTATGGAGGGCTTTTCTACACAAGCCATTAAGAGACTATTATCCACTATTCTTCCTTTTAATTACATAAATGTGTCATTACAATGTCTACAAATTGAGAAAACTGATCTGAGATCAGGTAAAAACCATATATAATGAACAGTGTTGGGAGTAAGGCGTTACAAAAGTAATGCATTACAGTAACGTATTACGTTTTGCTGTAACGCAGTAGTGTAAGGCATTACTAATCAATTTTCAGTAATATTTTACTCTGTACATGTTCAGTAACGCTTGCATTACAACACACTTTTAGCCCCCAATTTTATTTAATTTTTTTATTTAATTTAAAGTCGGGCTCCAACTTTTTTATGTCCCTAGGGCCGGGCTTTGGGCCAATATTTACGTCATAGTTCAGACGCGGGCTGGTCCTCGGGCCTGTTTTAGGCTTCTCCTTATCTTTATATTTTAGACATCCATCAATTATTGATGAAAAAATTGCGGCGCTGGTGGAAATAACATGAGTCCGTGCTGCCGTGACTGTCAAGAGCGACTCAACGGTGTTTAGTGTCCCGCAGCAGCAGCGAGCCGTCAGCACAGATGAACGCTCCTGTTCAAGATAAAAGAACGACGTTTTGTTGATATTGTGAGTGCAATAAAAAAAAAAATAGACCCTTTACAGTTCTGAATGATGTATTACTCTTATGAGCAAAAATTACGGTGTAAGTTGTTTCCATTGAAAAAAAATTGCAATTGATTGTGCTGGTGCCTCCATGTCCTGCGTTTTAGCTTCCACTCTCCACACAAACTACTGGATGCAGCGCACATATATCTAGGTTTAACGTTTAAACATTGTTATATGCTTGACCTGTTTTAGTAGATCTATACATTTTATTTTAGGCAAGTCATGATGATTTGAGAAGGCTACATTGATCAGACATAGGCTATGATCAGCCTGCCGGTCTGCCGCTGGCCGCCTGGTCGTTACTTTAAGAAAGAAAAAACTTATTTAATGAACAAAAAATGCTCCAAACGTTTTTTCTAAATGAACTTAATAAAAAGCCGGAACGAAATATAAACACTTTGCCATTAGGGCAGGGCTCTAGTACATTTTGTCATTTTAGTATGTTAAGTTCTACTTCTGTAGATATTTTGGTGAAAGTAACTCAAAGGGAACCATTAGGGAAGTCGTGACCTAATGGTTAGAGAGTCGGACTCGTAATGGAAAGGTTGCGGGTTCGAGTCCCCGGCCGGCAGGGATTGTAGGTGGGGGGAGGGAATGTCCAGCGCTCTCTCCACCCTCAATACCACGACTGAGGTGCCCTTGAGCAAGGCACTGAACCCCCAACTGCTCCCCGGGCGCTGCAGCATGGCTGCCCACTGCTCCGGGTGTGTGTGTGTGTGTGTGTGTGTGTGTGTGTGTGTGTGTGTGTGTGTGTGTGTGTGTGTGTGCATTTGTTCACTACTCACTGCTGTGTGTGTGCACTTGGATGGGTTAAACGCAGAGCACCAATTTCGAGTATGGGTCACCATACTTGACAATACGTCACGACTTTTTTTTTTTTTTTTTTTTTTAAAGTAATACAGGAGTCATGTAACGCATTACAATTCTGAGATAGTGATATTGGAAGGTAAGGATCGTAAGGAATTACTTTTAAATAACAGTAACAAGTAATCTGTAATGTATTTCAGTTTAGAAGTAACTTGCACAACACTGATAATGAAGACATAATGAAGCTTTGTTTGCTGAAATTGAATGATTTTGGCAGTTTGATACACACTCCAAACCACTGGCTCAAAACACATGGATTGCATGAAGCAGTGCTTCGAAAAACCCATCACTACAACACAGACAAAAGAATAATTTCACTTTAGTAGCATTATCACTAATTCATAGCAGTAATCAGGATGCTAATCTAGTGTGCATAGAGGTGAAGAAACAGATCTGGCTCACTGTCTGTAATGGATGGAGCTGGAGATAGGATAGTGCTGTCTTCGGTTGGATTAAATCAACATGCTCCTCCTGAGCTCCATTTAAAGTCAATAAATTGTGTAACCTATATATATATATATGTGTGTGTGACCCTGGAGCACAAAAGCAGTCATCAGTAGCACAGGTATATTTGTAGCAATAGACAACAATACATTGTAAGGGTCAAAATAAGTGATTTTATTTTTATGCCAAAAATCATAAGGATATTAAGTACAGATCATTTTCCATGAAGATATTTTTTAAATTTCCTACCGTAAATATATCAAAACTTCATTTTTGATTAGTAATATGCATTGCTAAGAACTTCATTTGAACAACTTTAAAGGTGATTTTCTCAATATTTAGATTTTTTTGCTCCCTCATATTCCAGATTTTCAAATAGTTGTATCTCAGACAAATATTGTCCGATCATAACAAACCATACATCAATGGAGAGATTATTTATTCAGCTTTCAGATGATTCATGAATCTAAATCACTGGTTTTGTGGTCTAGGGTCACACACACACACACACACATTATATATATATATATATATATATATATATATATATATATATATATATATATATATATATCTAAAATTATAAACGCAACACTTTTGTTTTTGCCCCCATTTTTCATGAGCTGACTTTTTCTATGTACACAAAAGGCCTATTTCTCTCAAATATTGTTCACAAATCTGTCTAAATCTGTGTTAGTGAGCACTTCTCCATCGAGATAATGCATCCACCACAGAATGATTCTTGCACAGGTGTGTCTTAGGCTGGCCACAATAAAAGGCCACTCTAAAATGTGCAAGTAATGGTAAAAAATAAGAACAAAAAATGCCCTTGCATGTGTTTGTGTGTTGTTTGCATGTTCATCTCTGTGTGACAGTGGAGCTGTATTCCAATGTGGTTTCCCACCATCTGTTCATTTGACTGTGAAGTAAACAATACTAATTTCAAATATGAAAAAAAAGTTAAAGATAAGAAAGTTAAATGTCAACATCATGAAAACACTAAACAGATCTTAAAAATATGTTTTTTTTAAATAATAATAATAATAAATAATAATTTGTGAAATATGCTTGTGTTGTGTGAATGTACTTGTTTCAGTCATCAGATGGCGACAGACCTGGAGAATAACATCACAGTGAGCACACATCCACTGGAGAGCACAGTACTGATGTGAGTATATGATCAATATCTCCATCACTTATTCTGCAGATATCACATTGCCATGGGTTATTATCATTACCCGTACTCCACTGGAGATTACAGATAATACAGTGGACTCAATTATTGCTATCACTTTATCATGGTATTCCTTTGTTAATTTGCAATCAGTTATTATGAGCAATTATAGCTATTATCAGTAATTTCTGTATTTTATTGTTATATGTGATTATAGGTATTTTATTATCAATACCTCCACATGGAAATAACTCACAATTACACTTCATTTTACATTTAACATAATATATATATATTTATTATAGTAATAACAGTATATTATGCATAATAGCATGCATTAAACCCTAAACCAAACCCTACTGTAAGCAGGCCTACAGGTTGTGAGCGCAGAATTACGCTGGAAGAACGCACACCTTAAAACAAAGGGTTTCACTTCCTAAGGTGTCCTTGATACAGTGGAATTACATTTTTATAGGGTTTGGTTTAGGAATAGTAGCTTGACATTACCAGTTTGATGATAAATCATGGAAAAATTCCCCACAGTTAGTATTACCGTTTCATATTTTAATTATCATTAAAACTGTGTTTGATTACCGCGATTTGAACAACTCATGATAAATAAATGCTATCCAGCATAAAGCAGAGTTTTCAGTAAAGCAGAGCACACAGATTAGTGTAGTTTTGTGTGAAAACATGGCAGAAAGCTGCAAGGTTTTAAACGAGTGCTGAGGGAATTATACAAATGATTATATGAATTAATTAATTATACCTCTGAAGGTTTTGACTGTCTTCAGAAAAGATTCAAAGGTGTTTCGTTTTTATCTTCGCTCCATGTAATACCTAATAAAGTAGTGTTCTTTACGGGAAACAGCTGTAATTCTGCTGCTTCATCAGCGCCACCTGCTGTCAGAGACTGGATTTACAGAGACTCTGTTCACATTCAGTCTGTGTGCAGTTTCTGTCTGGACTAAACACAGACCGGATTTACATGCTCTGCTGTCATTTATGACCGGTTGATGAAAAACAAGCTTGTGTGGATTCTACACATTTAAACTATTCAGATAAGCTATCTAGAGTTATTATTGGACAGATAAAATACATGTAATCATTTATTAATCAATTATCATTTTGACTTAACTCCTTTCTTTATTTAAAGGCTGAAATGTGAAGTTTACCATTTTATGAAGCTTTTTCAAAGCTTTATTTAAACATTTCATAAATTTTTTTTTCATTCAACATAAACAGTTGTCAGTCATGATGTCATTTAAAATCCAAACATCATTGGTAATGTTATTGTTTTAGTGTTTATGCAAAAAAAAAAAGTAATTTGATTTGTTGTTTGTTTATTTTAAATATAAAACTTGGTGAAACTGAATCATTTCCAGCACATTTTAACAATACTGCGAAAATACTGTTAACCATGATAATTTTGGTCACTATAATCGTGATAATAAATTTTCATTCCGTTACATCACTACACTGTAAAATAGAGTGTTAGCAAATAAATCATATCTTTACTCATGTTATCCATCAGCATCCAGCATGACTGGCGAGACTTCCTGCAGACACAGGATATCCTGGAGAAGAGAAGCCCCTCCCCTCCCTCTCTGTCCTCAGACAAGATGAGCGCGTCTATCAGCATGACCACCCTATCAGATGGCAGCACCCCCGTAAGCCCCGCCCTCTTTCCTCTTTCGCAAGCTGATGGTGTAGATGCAGGAGTTTGAGGTGTTTTAGGTCAGTTTGTTCTGAAGGTCATGACGTTGTGGAGCATCACATGCATTTGGTAATGCTTGTTTTCATACATGTTCCCTGGTAGTAATCAAGGTATTATTTTACATACCTTTGACATACCCATTATGTAAATAAGGATATGGAGCAGTTGTTCTTCCATGCTGAGAAGATTGTGACTGTTTTGTTGTTTAATGAAATCTTATGGAATCTGAGTATCTCACACTTGGTTGCATATTTCATATGTGACCAGTAGAGGGATCTGTTGTTCAGGCGTTAGTGTACAGTACAGCTTAACACAAACACACACACACACACACACATTCACACATGCACATACACACACACACATACACGTGCACACGCACACACACACACACACACACACACATACATGCACGTGCACACGCACACACACACACACACACACACACATGCACGTACACACACACACACACACACACACACACAAACAATCACACGCACACACACACACACACTGCATCTTTTAGCTACTGTTCAGTTCAATTGTTTATGGCTGTTTTTACAATATAAGTAGTTGCAAAGCAGCTTTAAAAGAACAGTCCATGCCGTTTGCAGGTTATGGATGGAAATGGAAAAAAAAAATGATTTTTGACCACACAGATGAGAGCTTATGCACACAGGTATGGCTGCGGATAATAAGCTCAGATGGGAAACACTGTACCTCGCATTCGTTTCATACAGATTACATAATCAGAGAATATTTGTTTTTGATTTGAATTGGTTCATTTAAAAGTAGACACTTGAAGTTTTCTATAGACATATTTCTCATGCCTGTGTGTCAAGTTTCTGTTCATTTTCGTTTCAGACACATTTCAGAAAGAAGTTCACGCGAGACGGCAGAAAGCGCACTCTGTGTGTTTTCTTTATTTTACAAAAGCACAATGTTTTGTTGTTATTGTCAGTGTACACAAATAAAAGTAGACCCTTTACAGATTTGATTGATTTTAGTCTTATCTGTATCTGAGTCTCATAGGGTCTTTTCTCTGTTATCAGGAATAACTGCAAGTGAACATACCGGTGCTCAGAGGGTTAAAGAGGCTTCACTCGAAGATAAATTTAGATTTCAAGTTCTATATTGATTTTAGAACTGTTTAAATTATTTACAGTATATAACGAAGTACTTTATAATTAAATTGCCTAAACAAGCAACAATAATCCCTTTAAACCGTTCCTTAAGCCCCCCCTCCTTCCCTCCTGGGCGTATGGCCCGGGTCACTGAAAGCTGACTTAGAAGTGTCAAGAACTCAAGTTACTATACTTACATTTTGTGGTTATTATAGCTTAAGAAAATATCATTTTAACCTTTTCATGTTTAGTATCTTTCTAAAGGTCTCTGTGCAATTGGTAAAATGGTCTCTATTTCACATTAGTCACTTATATTATGAGTAATATTATGTATAATTCTGTTCTGCTGCTGAGGGGTGTGTCCTCCTCAGGGTCTGTGGGAATGTTTTCCTATCTCTGGTCAGGGTCATGAGAACCTAACAAACCAAAAGGTCTTTTATGTTTTAAATTACAACTGTTTTGAAGATTTCTTTGTTCTGGTCTGGATATATAAGTGAAATGGCAAAACACTATCTGGGGATTCTGTAACCAGAAAACACCCACACAGTGTGAGAGAGTGAGAGATGCGTAACTGACAGCAGAGAGACACACAGCAGTGAGAGTAAGAGTGCAGAGCTCCAGAGACTCTAAGATTCATCTTTGTGCAATTGATGTTATCTGTTTATCTGAACTGGAACTGAATTTAATTGTGGATTGGCTTCTAATTGTTTAATTATGTAATTGGCATGATACATTTTTACCTGACAAATAAAATGTTTAATTTATTCTGATCTCTTCTACAAAAAAAAAAAAATATTTCTATAGATTAATGTGCAGTCTGGTGTTTCTGCAAATCTGCATCCAGGATAGATCATACTGAAGTACCAATGAACATGGGGGACATCTTTATGGAATTCTGATTTCTGACTGTCACTGGCTTAACAAGTTACAGTTCTCGTGATTAGGGAAAAAGTACACTTTTTGTAATGGGCTAGCATGGTGTGGCATACTTATAGGTATCTAAGAACTGGTGAGTTTGTGTTGTGAATTCACTAAATGGCAGAGTGAAATTCTGTGCGATGCCAGGTCCTTGATGAACGAATAATTGAAAGTATGGGATTCCCAGAATAATCAAATACTGTATCTAAATTAATACATAATCGACATACAGCCTAATTTTAATGATCACTTGAAATTGGAGTCAGATGAACACGGAGCTAGACTAAAATTGAAACTAAATCCTGATAAATTAAGTGAACTTTGCAGAAGCGCAAGTAAAATACCTACATTATACCTTCGCCCACCAGTTGGATTCCATTTTTTGGCCAATCTGGATGGATCCTTACAGATCCATTCCTAAACTCAACAGACTTGTGTGTTTCTGGTTATAATGCGCAGCGCTGTAAAATCGCGTAAAAAGAATCATAGCGCAACATTGAGCAGATCTAAATTTTATGCTGCAGTCAACACTTTTGATTTCATTTTCATGTCATTCGTGACAGCCATAATGGATTTATTTTAACTGTACAGCAGCATTTGGGTTTCTGTGTTGCCATAGTTTCTACAGGCAGAAACCAATAGTGCGGATATTACGTCATCGATAGGCGACAATGACCAGGGACTAGCCTTTATTTAAAATTGTAATTTCTCTGGATTTACAAATCCTTGGGAACATTTGAGATAACAGAATACACGAGTGCATGAAATATATCACATCGTGCAAGTGGTTTTTGGATGTTTTATTACGAAAATCATACATATTGTGCCTTTAATGGAAAAGGTCAGAGAGAGGATGAAAAATGCTCATAAAAAGTAGTTTTTTGGAGAAAGAAACCTTGACTGACATTAGTGGACAAAACAGTATTTATAATTATTACTTGAAAGTTTCTTGTGTGCTTCGATCATGTGATACAGTCTAATATGGGCTGATGTGAAGTTGTAATAATTCCACTAGAGATCAGTACGGGGCTGTAACTGTAATCTTCCCATATGCCATGATCATCATCATCACTTATCACCAGTCCATGAATATACTGCATGTATTTATAAATACAGTTCATTTGTTTTGTTTTTTTATGTGTTTTCGAATATTGTTTAATCTTTGGTTAAGGGTAAAACCGTCTCCCTGTCGGTAGAGCACAGTGAATCTACCACATGGTCAAGGATGTAAATGTTGGCTAGTTAGCATATTTATGTCACAAAGGAAATTACTGTGTCTCGCTCAGTCTATTTCTCATTTGGTGTAATTGTATTCTGCTGTCCTGGTGTTAATTAAAGCACCAGACGAGAACAGATGAAGGTTCATCTGCCTCTTTCTCTCTCTGTCTTTTAACTTCATGACACTCAACATTAAATATTTAGCGGCTGTAGACTGCGTCAGAACGAGGCCTCGTGTGTGTCCGTAATGTGCATCGATCTGATCTCACTCTCGTGTGGTTGGGGACGTAGCCGATATTAAAGGTTGATTGATATGATTATGATCGGGGCTCTATTCATTAGAGCCGTGAGCATGATTGTCTGTTCAGAGCCGCTGGGAATAAAACACGCATTACTGATTCATCACGCGTCCTGCACCGCAGAGGAAGACGAGGAGAGACGGATGTCCTCAGGACGGAAAGATATGCCGTGCATGACTGATCAGAGACCGTGATCATTAATTATCGGAAAGCGCTTAAGATGCAGTTGATGTAAAGACATCATTTCAACTCAAATAACTCAGTGTGAGGTGAAAACAAAGCAGCTCAGTGTCTGGGTGTGGTCCGGCAGACCGAAACACTCCAGATATGGATTTTATGGCATGAATAGATGTATTTTATAGGGATAATTGAAGTGAAAATGCAGTTATTTATTCACCCTCATGTTGTTCCAGACCTGTATGACTTCATTCTGTTGAGCACAAACAGATGAGGTCAGGATGAACTGTTTTTATATGGAAATGTGACCAGTAGCACTGCTAAACATTCAGCTGAACATCTCCTGTTCTGTGGAAGAAAATCTGTCATGCAGTATGTAGAAAAAAAGAGGAACATTTTTAAAGGCTGAAAACAGCATTCACACTTCTGTAAAATGTGCCTGCTAATTTAACCGTAGATGTTAGTTAGGGTAGGAGCCACATTTAAAGGTTTTCCATTGGTTTTAGCCACTGAATTAGACCATCTCCACATGCCCGCTCTGAAAAAAAAAATAAATGAATAAATAAATAAATAAATAAAAACTTTACAGAACCTTTAGTTGAACACAATTGATTGCAATTGCAGTAATAGGTAGGGGGCGCTCTTAAACAACCACACCACTCCAATTTCATTAAGATGGGGATCCCAAACTGTATAGAAGTTTTCAAATGAATAAATATGATCAAGATGTGATTATCATAACTGAATAATAATCTTTTTATTCCAGGCTGGTTATAATCATCCACAGCTGGGTTGAGAGTACAGATGCCCCCTTCCAAAGAAAAGTATTTTAAAAGTATAAAGGAAAAGAGGTTATAAAAGTCAAATATGCTCTGCATATTTGCACCCAGATCTTAAAACCTGACAAAAACACCAATACACAGCATATATGCTTAGGAATCACACTCCATTTCCCAGCCAGACCTAAAGGTTAGGAACAAGATATTTTTCCCACACTTACACTAAGCTAGCCCACTAAGAAAGTAAATGACATTAAACCAAAGAAGAAAGATGTAGTATGATGCTTGTTCTTGGCGTCTGTTTCCATGGTGACTCTTCTCATAAGAATGTCTTTGTGTTCACCTTGAACTCTTAGTTTCAATCAAATGAGTTTTAATCAGCTGAGTTTTAATCAAGAGTTCAGGGTTTATGTGATGCCCATCAGCATATCCAGCTGCAATTATGGATATAAATGGCATTGACACAATTATACTGAACGTCCACAAGTCAACTAAACAAACTATGTCTGGTTTGTCCATATCTGTTTAGTCAACACAGAGATGGCAAGAAATAATTTTACCAGTTTTATTTAGCACTCATTAATCTGCCACATTTAGGTTCTTGTCAGGATGCCAAATCCCAAATCATCAACACCATTGGGGGCAAAAACAACAGAAAAATCCACAGACAGGAAGAGATCAATCAGGAGAGCAGACAGCCCAAGGAGTGGCAGAAGCAGATTCAGAGCAGGTGAGCGGTCAGGCTGAGAGCAGATCAAAAGCCAAATCCAGACCATGTACACAGTCACCAGGACACAATATCGATATGCAAGAGCAGAAGCCAGGTACCATGCCAAAGGTCAGAACCAGAATGGGCAGTCCAATTCTTTGAGAGACACATGAGAATAGAGCAACAAGTCTGACAAGACTGACTGACAGGCAGGGAGTACAAAATAAACTGATGAAGAGAAGAGTGTAGAGATGTAGCAGTAAAATCAAGATAATAATGAAAACATGAGGGATATTCAGCTGTGAGCAGCCATCATGTGGAAAACAAAACCAAAGCAGAAGAAACAAAGAGGAGGAGAAGAGATAAAACCAGAGTCCTGACAGGTCTAGTGAAATTAATCCATTGGTTAACAATATTCTTCCGGCAATATTCCAACGAGCTTGAGCTCTGAACCATGCATTGGTCTTGACAGGGGCATTTTCTCTCTGTGGTTTGATCTTATACATAGTGCCCATTTTATTAGTCCAGTTAACAATCATATACACTAATATTAAATCATACATAATTGTATTGAAAGAATAATTTTGTGGTTTCCATACAAAATTGGCAGGTGGTTGAATGCATACTGAATCAGGGCATTTGGTTCTATAGTTAATGACCACAGTCTCCATATGCCTTCTGGCACTGGTAGAGATCGAGATCAAGTACTCTAGATGTTGAAAAACACAATCTGAATTGAGGCAATCTCCTTACCCTACTTTACTACTACTAAGAAAACTATCGACTGGTAACTTAAAGGGGTCATATGATGCAATTTCTTGTTTTCCTTGTCTTTAGTGTTTTATGTAGTTGTTTGTGCATGTATACGATCTGCAGAGTTACAAAGCTCAAAGTCTCCCACAAAAGGATTTATTCTATCTAAAAGAGAAGGCTGATCAGGACCGGGCTGAAATGCCTCATTAAAACACGCCCCCACATGTCTACGTCACGATGTGGATATATTTGCATAATGCCGCCCAAATGTTCACACAAAGAAAGAAGGCGTGGTTTCAGTAACCGCAGTAGTGTTGATGCAGTCATGTCAGGGAGACAATGTGTGTTTCTAGGCGAAAGCAAAAGCACTTTATTTGGCCTTCCGAAAGTAGATGCATTTAGGAATCATTGGTTAATATTTGTTTACAACAGAACAGCAACCCAAATGTTCAAATTTGTGCAACGCATTTTATGGACGACCGTTTTGTGAACCTTGGTGAGTACAAGGCTGGCTGTGCAAAAAGGCTATTTCTAAAAAAAAAAAAGAGGGTCAATTCTGACTAGGCTATGACAATCTGGCGCTTCTGAATCAGCGACTGTAAGTATGTTTTGCTATTAGTTTAAGTATTTGCTATTGACTATTCAAATGCAAAGTTATGCGCAGTGTAGGGTTGTAACAATATACCGGTATAACGGTCTATCGAGGTTTGAACGTACACGATTATCATACCGTAAACATTTGCATATCTACGGTTTAAAAAAACATTTATGAAAAAAAAAATATAATAATCTCACCCGTGCATATGCAATTTATTTTGGCTGCTTCACTCTGCTGAAATGACAGACACTGTATCTAATCTCCATCCCCCGCTGAAAAAAAGTTTACATTTGCAGTATGGGAATACTTTTGATATAAAAAAAAAAACACGAGCGTGGGGTTGTCCTTGAAGACGAATCCAATTTGCAAAAAATGTGGACGCAAAGTGGCTGCAAAAGCAGGCAATAAATCCAACATATTCACGGACATCATCCCTCCGTGCAGATAAAGGTATGTCGCATTTATAACAAGTTATAAGGCCGTATAATTTCCGTGATGCAGAGGGAATCCCGGTGCCGTCGTGAACATGGGATTTACAGAATAACGTTAACGAGGTTGCCACTTAAAACGCGCAATCTGACGGATGGATAAATCAAAAGTAGATATGAGTGCCGCTGTTTTATCTACTACATACTGAAGTATGCATGCATGATACTAATGGTGTTTTCAGCGTCTGCATAAATATGAACATCAGCAGAGCTGCTCTGAGAGAAAACCAGTTTTATTTGAGAAAAAAACATTGTCAAATACTCTAAACACAAAGGTCTGCTACAACCCGTCAAAATAAAAGTTCAATTTAACTTGAAGTCCTGACAGAAATAAATTGTACAAATCACTTAAAAGTTGTGACAACAATAATATTCTTTATAATAATTAGTTTTAAGGAATATCATGTTTGTCCATGTTTTTACTTAGAATACATCTGTTGTGCAGCACTTTGCCAAAAATAAGTGTTGTTAAATTTTAATTTGATAACATTTTAAAACATTAATTAAAATGTTAAAGTGTGATATAGATATACATAAGGCTTATTGTCACGTATTCTGTGGGTGTGCCCTGGTTGGCCACCAGATGTCACTGTCTTGTCTGAGCACATGGGTTGTGTTGTGATTGTTCCATGTGTTCCCCGGTTGATTGTCTAACTCCGCCCTCTTGTTATCTCGTTATTGGTTTAGTGAATTCACCTGTTCCTGCTCGTTTGTGTCCCTATTTATGTTCCTGGTGTTTGCAGTTCTGTTCGGCCACGTTGTTACATGTTGTGTACGGTCAGTCGTGTGTGTTTCCTGATTCTTGTTTCTTGTTTCTGCCATGCTCTGTTTTCCCCCTCGGGGTAATTTATGTTTCGGTTTTGTTTCTTTTATAATTAAACCACCATTTCCCTGCACTTGAGTTCTCGCTTCATTTCTCTGCACGTATCATGACAGAACGTGGCCGACATCAGAGAACTCAGCGGGGAATGGATTCTTCCCATCCTCCAGCCCCTAACGTGAGGAACCCCACTTTTTTACGGATCCTCCAGGTCAGGACGCTGCACTCTCTCCGTCAGAGGGGCACTGACGTCAGGATGTTTGCCTGGACGTTTTGTGAGGCAGCAGAGGGTTTGGGATACAACGAGGTGGCTCTCAAGGACTTCTTCAACCTTGCCCTTGATGAGCCCCTCGATGAGGAGTGGATGAGGGAGTTACACCACTTGACTTTTGGGGAATTGGTGGAGTTTTTGACGCTTCTCCAAGCGGCGGTGCCCGCTCACAGCGCTCCCGAGGCGGCCGTGCCCGCTCACAGCGCTCCCGAGGCGGCGGTGCCCGCTCACAGCGCTCCCGAGGCGGCGGTGCCCGCTCACAGCGCTCACGAGGCGGCGGTGCCCGCTCACAGCGCTCACGAGGCGGCGGTGCCCGCTCACAGCGCTCCCGAGGCGGCCGTGCCCGCTCACAGCGCTCCCGAGGCGGCCGTGCCCGCTCACAGCGCTCCCGAGGCGGCGGGGCCCGCTCACAGCGCTCCCGAGGCGGCGGTGCCCGCTCACAGCGCTCCCGAGGCGGCGGTGCCCGCTCACAGCGCTCCCGAGGCGGCGGTGCCCGCTCACAGCGCTCCCGAGGCGGCCGTGCCCGCTCACAGCGCTCCCGAGGTGGCGGTGCCCGCTCATAGCGCTCCCGAGGCGGCCGTGCCCGCTCACAGCGCTCCCGAGGCGGCCGTGCCCGCTCACAGCGCTCCCGAGGCCGTGGTGCCCGCTCTCAATCCCCTAGTGGTGGCCGAGGATGCCGCAGCGGCGCCCCGCTCCCGGAGACGGAGGAAGAGGCGGAGGAAGGCCTTCTCCGTCCCACAAGGCCAGGAGGCTACCCAGGAGCTCACTGCTGGCCAGGAGGTCGTGCCAGAGCCACCCGTGCTCCTCGCCCTGCCGGCGCCACCCGTGCTCCTCGCCCTGCCGGCGCCACCCGTGCTCCTCGCCCTGCCGGCGCCACCCGTGCTCCTCGCCCTGCCGGCGCCACCCAAGCGCCTTGCCCTGCCGGCGCCACCCGAGCTCCTCGCCTTGCCGGCTCTACCCGAACTTCTCGCCCTGCAGGCTCCACTCGAGCTCCTTACCCTGCCAGAGACCGTTCCTGAGCTCACTGTCTGCCCTGTCACGGCCACAGAGGCCGTTTCTGAACTGACTGTCTGCCCTGTCACGGCCACAGAGGCCGTTCCTGAGTTCACTGCCTGCCCTGTCACGGCCACAGAGGCCGTTTCTGAACTGACTGTCTGCCCTGTCACGGCCACAGAGGCCGTTCCTGAGTTCACTGCCTGCCCTGTCACGGCCACAGAGGCCGTTTCTGAACTGACTGTCTGCCCTGTCACGGCCACAGAGGCCGTTCTTAAAGTCACTGCCTGGCTTGTCCCTCCGGCCCCACCCTGGCCGTGCGCTGGGGTTCCTGTTGGGCCGGAAACCCCCTGGTCCGTCCCTCCGGATCCGCCCTGGTCTCCTGCTCGGCCTTGGTCTGCGGGCCCCCTGCCTCTGCACGGGCCTGGCCCACCATCCCTCCCCCTGATCTGTCTCTTGCCCACCTCCCTTCTTGACATTTTGTATTTTCATTTTTCATGTTTTTGTGTTCTTAGTGTTGCAGGTGGAGCATCTGGGAGCTGCTCCTTTGTTGGGGGGTAGTGTCACGTATTCTGTGGGTGTGCCCTGGTTGGCCACCAGATGTCACTGTCTTGTCTGAGCACATGGGTTGTGTTGTGATTGTTCCATGTGTTCCCCGGTTGATTGTCTAACTCCGCCCTCTTGTTATCTCGTTATTGGTTTAGTGAATTCACCTGTTCCTGCTCGTTTGTGTCCCTATTTATGTTCCTGGTGTTTGCAGTTCTGTTCGGCCACGTTGTTACATGTTGTGTACGGTCAGTCGTGTGTGTTTCCTGATTCTTGTTTCTTGTTTCTGCCATGCTCTGTTTTCCCCCTCGGGGTAATTTATGTTTCGGTTTTGTTTCTTTTATAATTAAACCACCATTTCCCTGCACTTGAGTTCTCGCTTCATTTCTCTGCACGTATCATGACACTTATGGCTTTATTTTGTAATTGTTTTTTTGTTTTTGTTTTTTTTCCTCAGAAGGGAAGCTTACTTTCATTAAAATGATTTCAAGTTTATTGCAATAAAGGATTTGTTCACTCAAATAACTTGTTCTTATTCTTTTAAGAGTCATTGTTACTGATAAGAATTATTGTTTAATATATACCGTGAAACCGTGATATTTTCTGAGACGATTATCATACCGTGAAAATCTCATACCGTTACAACCCTAGCGCAGTGTAGAGTAACGCGATATGTGTGTGAGAGAGAGAGAGAGAGAGAGAGAGAGAGACAGGGTCACATCACAGTGGAGTCAACGGTCTTAACCGTGGCTTGTGTGCAAACACATTCGAGCATTATCACTGTGTCTGTCACACGACTCTGTTCTCTCTCGGGCTTGAACTGATGGCAAAATTAAGGATGTTATTAACTGTCTTTACACTCACCTAAAGGATTATTAGGAACACCTGTTCAATTTCTCATTAATGCAATTATCTAATCAACCAATCACATGGCAGTTGCTTCAATGCATTTAGGGGTGTGGTCCTGGTCAAGACAATCTCCTGAACTCCAAACTGAATGTCAGAATGGGAAAGAAAGGTGATTTAAGCAATTTTGAGCGTGGCATGGTTGTTGGTGCCAGACGGGCCGGTCTGAGTATTTCACAATCTGCTCAGTTACTGGGATTATCACGCACAACCATTTCTAGGGTTTACAAAGAATGGTGTGAAAAGGGAAAAACATCCAGTATGTGGCAGTCCTGTGGGCGAAAATGCCTTGTTGATGCTAGAGGTCAGAGGAGAATGGGCCGACTGATTCAAGCTGATAGAAGAGCAACTTTGACTGAAATAACCACTCGTTACAACCGAGGTATGCAGCAAAGCATTTGTGAAGCCACAACACGCACAACCTTGAGGCGGATGGGCTACAACAGCAGAAGACCCCACCGGGTACCACTCATCTCCACTACAAATAGGAAAAAGAGGCTACAATTTGCACGAGCACACCAAAATTGGACGGTTGAAGACTGGAAAAATGTTGCCTGGTCTGATGAGTCTCGATTTCTGTTGAGACATTCAGATGGTAGAGTCAGAATATGGCGTAAACAGAATGAGAACATGGATCCATCATGCCTTGTTACCACTGTGCAGGCTGGTGGTGGTGGTGTAATGGTGTGGGGGATGTTTTCTTGGCACACTTTAGGCCCCTTAGTGCCAATTGGGCATCGTTTAAATGCCACGGCCTACCTGAGCATTGTTTCTGACCATGTCCATCCCTTTATGACCACCATGTACCCATCCTCTGATGGCTACTTCCAGCAGGATAATGCCACAAAGCTCGAATCATTTCAAATTGGTTTCTTGAACATGACAATGAGTTCACTGTACTAAAATGGCCCCCACAGTCACCAGATCTCAACCCAATAGAGCATCTTTGGGATGTGGTGGAACGGGAGCTTCGTGCCCTGGATGTGCATCCCACAAATCTCCATCAACTGCAAGATGCTGTCCTATCAATATGGGCCAACATTTCTAAAAAATGCTTTCAGCACCTTGTTGAATCAATGCCACATAGAATTGAGGCAGTTCTGAAGGCGAAAGGGTCAAACACAGTATTAGTATGGTGTTCCTAATAATCCTTTAGGTGAGTGTATATTTACTTTGAAAGCTGAAGCTCGTGATTATGGTAAGGGGCGTTACATTTCCAACGCGTGCTTGTGCTGTTCGGCCAATCACAATGCACTGGGTCAGCTGGCCAATCAGAGCAGACTGCACTTGTCGGAAGGAGGAACTACATAGAGGAACTACAATTATATACAGTATTTGAAAAATAATGTGTTTTTTGATCATTAAAGCATGTCATCATATTCTGTTTTGTTTTTTTTTTTTGGAGGGGGGGGGGTTGTCTATGTCTATTCGATGCTTTTCTCATTTAAGACAATAATAAATGATCTTTTGATGATAATTTCTTAGCCTAAATTAATGTGTGATTAATTTGCAATTATTTAGATTAATTAATCAACACATTATGTAACTAATTAGATTGACCCAAAATAAAAAGCCATTAATCCAAGGATCTTTCAACGGTTTTAGATCAGCTTTTCTCCAAGGAGAACAGCATCAATTGTTGATGATTCCACCACATGGAGAGCCAATTCAGTTGGTATTTTCTGCATTAAAATGAACAAAGGACCAGGGATGCCTGGTACAGTAGATGTTGTTTTGTTCTGTGGGATTATACGGGAGCATAGAAAGCACATCGGCTTAATTGAAGAGGGCAAACTGGGAAACCCAGCATTGTTCAGTTGCTCCCAACTTTGTAGAACTCCAAACTTCATTGTCCCTCACTGAGACTTTCAACCCAGAGGCTTGACCCTTAATCACCAGATTGCTATTGCTTCTAGACTACTCCCTTCCAACTCTTTCATTATTACCCCATAATAATCCCATAATTTAATTTCCCAACCTTTTTCCTTTTATTCTTATTCTCCTCTTTCTGTATTTCCCCCTACTACTGTCCCCTAGTGCACTTCTCAACGTTCTGTTTAATGCCTGGGGAAGGGATTTTCTGAGAGGAAGGAGAACTGTAATTAGTCAGAGGAGCAATGGAAGACGCTCAAGAGGTTAAGGGAAGACCATACTATTTTAATTAAACCAGCAGATAAGGGGTATGAAGTAATCATCATAGATAGGGAACAGTGTGTGAGAGTGAGTTCTTCAGGCAGTTGGAAAGGCCCACTTAGGAATCTATGGAGATTATCAAATGAAACATTGAGGGATTCTATAAAGTATGTTTCCTCACAGAACAAGTGCATTATAAAACATGGCTAGATACACCTAGGTGTAAGAGATTTTACATTCCCCCAAAAACACATAATGACCATAGGCTGTTCCAGATGTGTCCCCAGAAAGACCAATAGTGTCAACAAACTTTCGTTTTAGCATCTTCATTCTAGCATCTTTTTAAGGCCCTATTTGGTTGGTTTCCAGAGATATTGGAATTTCAATATGGCTCCAGGAGTAAATTGTTAAAGGGGTCATCGGATGTCCATTTTCCACAGGTTGATATTATTCTTTAGGGTCTCAATGAAAAGTCTATAACATACTTTGGTTAAAATTTGTCAATGGTAGTGTAAAACAACACCCTTTTTACCCTGTCAATATCAGCTCTGTTCACAGCGACCCGTTTCGGTGCATGGGCCTTTAAATGCTAATGAGCTCTGCTGACCCCGCATCTCTCTTCCATGGGTGACGTTGGCTTCGTTCTTTGAGATTGTTAACGTTAGCCGCATTCATCATGGAACTTTCTAACTAGCACATTATTAGGAAATCGATTTGCAGATTCATTAAAAAAACCTTATACTCACTTTTTC
Organism: Barbus barbus; assembly: GCF_936440315.1. Lineage (NCBI taxonomy): Eukaryota > Metazoa > Chordata > Actinopteri > Cypriniformes > Cyprinidae > Barbus > Barbus barbus. The sequence continues at coordinate 27,858,164 of NC_136762.1, forward strand.
TGATGACTGCTATGTTCATTGTTACATCCAAGAACAGAACACTGGAGTCATTCTTGTCTACACCTGCTCCGGTGTCGAAACAATGGCGGACTGATGACAGCTCACTCAGGATGGAGTCTGTGCTAAAACACCAGTCTCAATCAACAATCGTGGGAGGGGCCTGGGTCTGTGTGAAACCACAATAATTAGAGAATGGCTTGATCTGAGGAAGGGACTATTCTTCAAAAAATAAAATAAAAATAATAAAAATAAAAATTCTTCATAAAAAAAAACAAAAAAACATGGTGTATTTTTATCATTATAGAGTGGTTGTGTACATACACTGCCAACACACATTTATGTTCAAACAACATATAAAAGTGAATTTTTCATCTGATGACCCCTTTAAATTGCACACATTTTCAGTGGTCAAAAACCAAATGTGGGTCACTTTGCCAAAATATGCTGCTTGTTTTTTAAAAAGGAATGTCTGAATAATGTTGAAATTAGAAATGTATCTTGTTTCCTTCTGTCAAAACAATTGCATTGAACATACCTGTCTGAGCACCATAAATATTCTTTTTTTTTTCTTTTTTCAAAGTTTGTATTAAAGTATTAAAGGTATCACAATATGATTTTAGATTCTAGTTTCTGAAATTTGGTTGATTTGACAAGAGAAACCTACCAACTTCTTCCAGCAGCTCTATAACCACCAGAGTCAAAAACAATTTAAACACTGCCATTGTTATATAAACAGGAAATGTCATATGTAAAGGGTTATATGTAATTGAAAGGGAAATTGTCACGAATCTGGTCCATGCTCTCCTGGTTTACCACCACCAGAGGTCACCCGCTCACCACATTGACTCTCACACTACACAGCACACTGGACTACAGTTCCCACAATGCATTGCACAGATCACAGCTGTCACCATTCACTCATCACACACACCTGATGCTCATTTCACAATCACGCACTCACTATTTAACCTGGGACTTCCTCTTGCTCTGGGCCGAGTATTGTTAGCCTGTCTACTTTACGAAGCGTTTTCCGGTCATAGTGTTCCTGTTTGTTTTCCTGGTTCTGATTCTTGCCTGGGTTCCTGGTTTATTCTCTCTGCCTTGCCCTCTGGATATTGTACGCTAATCGTCGACCCACGCTTGCTCCACGGATTGCTGTGTCTTGCTTGCCCTTGCCATACCTGTCTGCTGTTGATTGACCCTGCCTGTCTTGACCATGATTTACAATAAAGCTTTGCACATGGATCCGCACGTCTCACGTCTCGTCAGCCCCGTAACAGAATACTCGGCCACAAGAGGATCCAGCGGCTTTTCTAGTAGACATTGGCCAGGTATGGACACTGCACGCCTGTTGTTAACCCTCGAGCAGTGTTCGAGACCGCACGAGGAATACATACAGGAGTTTTTAGATCTTGCATACTTTTCTGACCTGCCGGACTATGCTCTAATAGACTTCTTTTGTGAGGGCATTAATCAGCCGCTCAAACAACAGTTAATCCGTGAGGGTCCCCGTGCGTCACTCACTCAATTTATGGACTATCCTTTGCTGTGTGTGGGCTCTTCATTCACTGTGGGTGTTTCGGAGGAACGCAACACCGCACTCACTCGCAAAATGGCGGTAACAACAACACCCCTTCACGTCTCCGCTGTCAAGCCAGAGTCACAGCACGTCTCAGTGCCCCAGCCAGAGTCACAGCACGTCTCAGTGCCCCAGCCAGAGTCACAGCACGTCTCAGTGCCCCAGCCAGAGTCACAGCACGTCTCAGTGCCCCAGCCAGAGTCACAGCACGTCTCAGTGCCCCAGCCAGAGTCTCTTCACGCCGCAGCTCCTCAGCCAGAGTCTCTTCACGCCGCAGCTCCTCAGCCAGAGTCTCTTCACGCCTCCGCCGAACTGCCAGAGGCTGTTACCACAGATTCAAGGTCAGTCCTTCGAGTTCTGATATCCAGTGTGATGGACCCACCACTGATGTCGGTGCGAGTAGCTGGCATTCCCAGGGCCTCAACCCTGGCTGTTACAGAGACTGTTCCCCTGACCTCAGTGCTTCCCGTTATGGCGGTCGCCATTTTGAGTGTGTGGGCTGCACACTGTGCTCCTGAGGCCTCTCCTGTCCACGAGTCTGTTCCTGAGGTCTCTCCTGTTCACGAGTCTGCCCCAGTGCCTCCAGAGGTGGCGGCTTCGGCTGCAGAACCTCTCGAAGTGGTGGCACCTACACCCGTATCCCGAGAATCCAGTTCTCAAGTCACGGCCAGGAGTGCCGATCCCGTATCCCGAGAATCCAGTTCTCATGTCACGGCCAGGAGTGCCGATCCCGAATCCCGAGAATACAGTTCTCATGTCACGGCCAGGAGTGCCGATCCCGAATCCCGAGAATACAGTTCTCAAACTACGGCCATGAGTGCCAATCCCGAGAATCCAGTTCTCCAGTCACGGCCGGAAGTGCCGATCCAGATCCCCGAGAATCCTGTTCTCCAGTCACGGCCAGGAGTGCCGTTCCCGATCCTCAAGCGTCCGCGCTGCAAGAGCGCCCTCAAGCGCCCGCTCCTCCAGAGCGCCCCCTAGAGCCCGCTCCTCCTGAGCGCCCCACAGAGGCCACTCCAGAACTTCCGGTAGCTCAAGTCACAACTAAAGTGGCCGTCTGTGAACTCACGCTCTGTCCTGTCACGGCTAAAGAGGCCGTCTGTAACTCCTTGCCCTGCCCTGTCACGGCTAAAGAGGCCGCCTGTGAACTCACGCCCTGTCCTGTCACGGCCAAAGAGGCCGCCTGTGAACTCACGCCCTGTCCTGTCACGGCCAAAGAGGCCGTCTTTAACTCCTCGCCCTGCCCAGTCACGGCTATGGAGGCCGTCTGCGAATCCTCGTCCTGCCCTGCAACGAAGACTCTCCCAGTGTTGTCTGTCTCTGCTCTCTCTGTGTTGTCTGTCCTTGTTCTCCCCAGATCCCAGTCTCTGTCATGGGTTCCTGCCCTGTCTGCCTCCCTGTGGTGGTCTTCTGCTCGGGTCTGGTGGTTGTCTGCCCCGCCGTGGTGGTCTTCTGCTCCGGTCTGGTGGTCCTCTGCTCCGGTCTGGTGGTTGTCTGCCCCGCCGTGGTGGTCTTATGCTCGGGTCTGGTGGTCATCTGCTCCGCCCTGGTGGGCTCTGGTCTCGCCTGCTCCGCCCTGGTGGGCTCTGGTCTCGCCTGCTCCGCCCTGGTGGGCTCTGGTCTCGCCTGCTCCGCCCTGGTGGGCTCCAGTCTCGCCTGCTCCACCCTGGTGGGCTCCGGTCTCGCCTGTTCCGCCCTGGTGGGCTCCGGTCTCGCCTGCTCCGCCCTGGTGGGCCCCGGTCTCGCCTGCTCCGCCCTGGTGGGCTCCGGTCTCGCCTGCTCCGCCCTGGTGGGCTCCGGTCCCGTCTGCTCCGCCCTGGTGGGCCTCTGCTCTGTCAGTCCTAACCTGGCCTCTGGCTCCGCCCTGGTTTCCTGCTCTGCCGGTTCTGCCTCTGTCCCCGGTCTTCCCACTTCCTCAAGGACCTGGCCCTCCGTTCCCTCCCCCTGTTCCGCCTCCGCTCCACCGCCCTCCTGGACTATATAGGAGCGTCTGGAAGCCGCACCTTGGGGGGGGGCTATGTCACGAATCTGGTCCATGCTCTCCTGGTTTACCACCACCAGAGGTCACCCGTTCACCACATTGACTCTCACACTACACAGCACACTGGACTACAGTTCCCACAATGCATTGCACAGATCACAGCTGTCACCATTCACTCATCACACACACCTGATGCTCATTTCACAATCACGCACTCACTATTTAACCTGGGACTTCCTCTTGCTCTGGGCCGAGTATTGTTAGCCTGTCTACTTTACGAAGCGTTTTCCGGTCATAGTGTTCCTGTTTGTTTTCCTGGTTCTGATTCCTGCCTGGGTTCCTGGTTTATTCTCTCTGCCTTGCCCTCTGGATATTGTACGCTAATCGTCGACCCACGCTTGCTCCACGGGTTGCTATGTCTTGCCCTTGCCATACCTGTCTGCTGTTGATTGACCCTGCCTGTCTTGACCATGATTTACAATAAAGCTTTGCACATGGATCCGCACGTCTCACGTCTCGTCAGCCCCGTAACAGAAATAGTTTAATTTAGCTCAAAGGGAATCATTTATGATTTTATAGGGAATTTAAACAGACTCACTGTTTTACGGCTGATCACTGAGGCGGGCGGCAGTGATTCATTGACCAAGCCGTATAACAGCAACTCTGCACTGGATATTAATCCAAAATATAGTGAAAACACTATTTAATAGCACAGTAACAAAGATCGGCAGATTAAAACATTAACTTGTGAGCACAAAAAACAAGACACTTCTCTTTTCAATATAAAAAAGATTTTATTTATATAAACCTAAGACATAAACTAATCTAACACATGAACACATGCATTCACATATTCACACGTTGCAGAAAACTGCAAGTGAGGAAAGGATGAGTTTAAGAGAATGAGGTAACACTTTAGTTAAGGGGGCACAAATTACCATGAATTCATGCATAAATTCATGCATGAATTATGCGTTACTTCATGCATTAATATCTCATGAATTATCAGGAACTAACAAGAATTCAAAGTATTTCTATCATGACTTCATGGATGAACAACACATTAAGACATAACTAAGATGGGTACATCACCATGATTTATGATTTATTACACATGATCATGATGTTTTCTTTGTTCACCAAAAAAATAAAAAAGGCATTTACTATCCATTGTGGATAAATCTTTACTTTTGGTACATGAATCATCTTGAATTCATGCTGAAGGAGTGGATGCCGATCTACCATACCCTTCACAATAATATTATTTCATTATTTCTTGTGTGTTTATTAATCAAGTTATTGATCAGTATTTAACTGCAGGCTATATGAGGATGACATGAACATGCTTGAAAACTCATAATTAATGAAAAACATTAGTTCTCACATTAATTGACATACTGTTCTAGCCTGTATGCATGCATGGGGTAAGTAGTCTTACATGCACAAAGTTATGCTATGTTTCTATGCATTGTAAGGGAATTGACGGTTAAAACCCAAGGACCAGGTGTTGAATGAAGACCAGGAGTCAGAGATGTGATCAAAAAGCATCCAATGACGAACTTCTCCACTTACTCAGGAAAAGATGCCGACACACACATACACAGACAACACATATCTTCTGTTCAAGGTGGCCTAGCTCTGGCAAGAGTCTTATCAGCATGCAGCATGGTTCATTACACACACACACACACACACACACACACACACACTATGCTTGGCTCTTTTTAGAGTGTAAAAATACAGAATAACGCAGGATTATTTAATATCGATTATGCAAATACCAGTTAAATTTCTCAGTAAGCAAGTTGCAAACAATATCATAAAACAGCAGATCACATAAATGTCACAGTTGTCCCAATCACTGTTGCTCATGTAGATGGGAGGTCACCCTGACCTAATCATGGCACTGTGACCCTATGAACAGAATAGACTTCAGTATGGAACCAAGTCAATCATCAAATAATCTAGGAGGCTAAATACTGATCAATAACTTGATTAATAAACACACAAGAAATAATGAAATAATATTATTGTGAAGGGTATTGTAGATCGGCATCCACTCCTTCAGCATGAATTCAAGATGATTCATGTACCAAAACTATAGATTTATCCACAGTGGATAGTAAATGCCTTTTTTTTTTTTTTTTGTGAACAAAGAAAACATCATGATCATGCGTAATAAATCATAAATCATGGTGATGTACCCATCTTAGTTAATGTCTTAATTAATGTGTTGTTCATCCATGAAGTCATGATAGAAATACTTTGAATTTTTGTTAGTTCCTGATAATTCATGAGATATTAATGCATGAAGTAACGCATAATTCATGCATGAATTTATGCATGAATTCATGGTAATTTGTACCCCCTTAACTAAAGTGTTACCGAGAATGAAAATGTGAATTCCCAAGTTTACAGCAATATGTGCTATTGCATAGACCTGAACAACCATCAATCACTTAAATGCACCAGCTCAGCAAAATTCTGGAAGTTACTTGCTTGGATTGCCTGTGTTAAGGGGTTCCCTTGTGTCATCGTCGTTGCAGAAAGGGGGTTCCCCCGAAGTTGCTGATTGGCTGGAAGTTCAATAGTCTTTGAAGTAACGTCTTGGGCATTGGCTGAAAATGCGGAGTTGGTCTGGTTGAAGTATGAAGCTAGTGCAGTCGGAGCTGAACTTTGCAGCAAACTTACATTAGAACACGAAACTCCACGGAAAGAAAAGAAACTAAAGTAAAAAGAATAAAAGGATGTAACGAGACAAGGTGGGTTTTCTTTTCATCGTGGTGTTAAGTAGCCACTGGCATGTAGGCCAGAGCATGCTGGAATGGCACTCGGAGAGCAGCGTCAAAACGCAGTGGCAAAAGTTGAAGCAACCAGAGAAGAGCAAAAAATAGAAGAGAGAGATTTGATGGTTTTTAAACTCTGCTTTTTGACATGTCCCAATGCATGTCTTGACCAATTAGAAATTATCTTAGCTAGGGGTGTTGCTCTGATTCTCCACCCAATCAATAAATTAACATGTCGTGGTCAGTCACATTGTCCGAATTTTACACGCTCTTGTAGAATATAATTTTGGACATGATTTCTATAACACGACTATGATAAATTTGACAAAGAATTGATTGGAAGAAACATTTAAAGTATGATTTTTCAAACTCATACATACCAAACACGCATATGAATCCTTCAGCTATTCAATAATGATAAAAAACATGCATAATATTTGATTAAAACATGATAATCTAATGTGTGGGTTACATACATAATATGGGGTTCTGCATAGAAAATAATTAGTTGCTCATAAGTCCTTTTAAGATGATTTTAGGTGCATATGGAAAAGACAGTCTCTGTGTAGTTCTATGGAGAACAAGAAGGTCAAAAGGGGTTTGGAAGGAATTTCAGTCTGGTTCTTTGTCTTGGGTGGGGGAAGACCTGCCCTAGAGAGTCTGTAGCTCGTGATTTACAGATTTACATGTGACGGCCATCTCTTTTCCCATTAGTCTTGATTACTTGCCCCAAATTTGACGATCTCCTTCCTGAGTTGGACTTATCAATAAGTATTATTTAGTCTTAATGCTGTGAGCTGCTCAAAGCTGCTAGTTGGACTTGCTTGCTTCAGACTAGTGGGAGCTAGGGATCTGATTTACAACGTCCTGTTGCTTTGGGGCCTCTTTGGAATTTCAGCTCCTCATGTTTCTATCTTCTGATCGAATCTTAAATTTTTCTGATTCGGTCTCTGATATCCTACACATATATGAAGAGTTATGCCTTGGCATGGCAGCTCCACCTATCGGCTTGGCCACACACACACACACACACACACACACACACACACACACACAGAAAATTACATATAATTTGGAATATAGATGTAAAAAATATTTTTTGTACTGTAATTTATTGGGAAAGATGTATGATGATTGTTTTGCCTAAATGGTTTACATTAAAGTACATATTGTGTTAATTCATGTCAATATGCTGTCTACAATGAGTCTCGAGCATATAAGGTTAACGAATATAAATGATTCAACTAACATGACTCACTGTCAGTGTGAATTAGTTCACAATCAGTTGAATATGAAATTATGCAAATGAATGCACAAATCGACTCACGTTGTATTATTTAACACAATCCAATCATTCGTGCATTGTTTTAGGTATGAAGAAAGCAGCTGACTGAAGCATAATCTCCATTATCATGCCAAGATCTCTGTGTGTGTGTGTGATTAGTTTCACGCTTGTGACATCATCATCATTAATCATGTTGACTGACCTCAGCGGCGCTCTGAAAGCATCTGATTGTCTCTTCTGAGCATCTGCTAGCACACTGCTGTAGAGATGCTGATGTGTGTGTCTCACCAAAGATCACATTCCACCCCAAGATGAAACAAAATGAAAAATGAAACTATATTTTGCCTAATGAAGCTGTTTTAGGACCATTGAGATGCAATGTATGAATGTGTGAGAATAGAGCGAGAGCAGGGCATTGAGTTCATTTCTAAATCTACTCACGTTCTTCCTGCTGTCATTAAATTATTAACATAGCTCTGTGTCTGTATGTGTGTCTGTGTGTGTGTTCAAGTCCAGTGGCCTGTTTTAATAATATTCCCAGGATTATAGTGTTATGGCAGCAGCATATATGAGCCTTTGGTGTCCCCTTGATTATTGGTGCCCTACACAAACTTCCTCATCTGCGTATAGGAAACTATAATATTGCCGTCTTCACTATAAGCTATAGGACCTCAAGGAAAACACAATGAGCTCAAGGGAGGCAAATGAGACACTGTTTCCATCTGAAAGTATATCTGGTGAGAAATGAACAATTTAGACACTATTTCATCACATATTTTATAATATTTATTTTGTTTATATTGATAAATATTTCCTCATACATTTTTATGGAAACAGTGCATCTTCAAAGGAAACCTACTTTTGTTAGGCTGAATGATTACGGAGGTTATGTGCTGGAATTACATATGATCAGAGAACATTTGTATAGTTGACCATATAGGAAATAAATAAATAAATAAACTTCACTGATGTTCCAGCTGCGGAGTTACAAGCATTTTTATTTGTGTGCCCCCTATAGCCAGAATTTGACAACTTGCTGTGTATCCTCAGAATGTCCTCTTGTATATGTGTGTCAAGTTTCGAGATTACGTTTGGCAAATTTAAGTCAATTTTTTAAATTGGGTAATTCCTGATATTTTCACATTGCTTTGATGTATAAAAATTATGTTGATACATTTTTGTCATTGTCACGAATCTGGTCCATGCTCTCCCGGTCAACCACCACTAGAGGTCACCCGTTCACCACATTGACTTTTTCACTCACAACACATTGGACTCCATTTCCCACAATCCATTGCACTGACGACATGCACAGCTGTTCACTATCTCGCCCACACCTGATCCTCATTTCACAATCACCACCACTCACTATTTAAGCCTGGGACTTGCTCTTGCTCACGGCTGAGTAGTGTCTAGCCTAGCTACATTACAAAGCGTTTCCCTGTTTTCTGAGTTAGTTTTCATGTGTTTTGATTCCTGCCCGTGTTCCTGGATTATTCTCTCTGCCTTGCCCTGTCTGGATATTGTACGCCGATCGTCGACCCACGCTTGCTCTAGGATTGCTCTTGTGTCTTGCCCTTGCTATACCTGTTTGCCCCTGTCTGACCCTGCCTGTATCACGACCATGTTTGCTAATAAAGCTTTGCGAATGGATCCGCACGTCTCACGTCTCGTCAACCCCGTAACAGTCATGACATTCTTCAAATGATAGGTACAAAGTTTGGTGCGAATTGGATCAACGGTCTTGAAGGTTTCAAGAAAAACATTATAATAATAATAATTTGGACTCTTATGGTTCCACACATATGACCTAAAATGCTATTTTTGGAGCCATCCCACCAACTCTGAGATCTCTACGACTCACAGTCTCTGATGCCCAGACACGTTTAGGGCAGGAAAAGAAAAAATGGCAAAACGGTAGCAATGCCTTTGATCCTTTGACCCCTAAAATGTTTATGTGAGGATTAGGTTTAGAGTCAGAGTACAGAAAAAATCATAAGCACAATATTATAAACCATAAAGGTCAAAGGAAGGACCCCACTGCGAAAGAAAAACAAATAAGTGTGTGTGTACTGATGAATTTTACATACAGAGCCTTTGGCCTGTAACTGTAAGTTGGTGAAGTGGATATTCCTTCATGCTATGTTGCTCTAATACTCGAGAAATTTCCAAATCCTGAAGAAAATGAACCCAGCCGATCAAACTGAGCAGATCAGAGAAACTCTCTTATTCACTGGGAGTCTTGTGTTGAAAATGAAGCAAAGACTAAAATAAGATTCTGGTAACAAGATTTACACTTACATGGTGTATTTCACTATGTTTACTCTTATAATGTCTCACACCTCTTATATGCCCACTGAAAGTTTGACCAGAATTTCAGATTTATCTACTCATTTATAGTTGCATTATATATTAAGCAGATGCTTTTATCCAAAGCGACTTACGGTACAACAGAGCAACTCATCACATAGACAACAATATTCATAGTTTACAGTGCTGGTTTATTAGAAGCCTTGATTTGGAAACAAGCTATATATTCAGAAAAGAAGAAAAACATTGTGTGTGTGCCTTGATTTATGGTTGTGGAGTAGTAAAATGCTTGTGGTAGAGGTGTGTCTTCAGATGCTTCTTGAAAGTTGTGATGAAAGCTGCAGTTTGGGTGGAGGCTGGCAGCTCATTCCATCAGAGAAGAACAGAGAGAGTGAAGGTGTTGGAAAGTCACTTTGAAGAAGTGCTATACCTGCCCAAGCCAATTTGACTGCAGACTGCTGAGTACACTCATCACAATGTTAATATGTGTGGATTTTAGGGTTAGAAGATGTTGTACAGGTGAATGGATGATGCTACTCAGAATGAGATCATATAGTTTCTGAAGTTTTTTTCATGTACTTGGAAATTTCTAGAGCTTTGACTGTTGTTTCCTCTAGCAGATGAACTTCATGATGGTAATCCACAGTAAACGAGTGTTTGAGTTTGAAGATGAGGCTGGTAATACAGCTGCTGCTAAAGCACGAGTCCACTGAATACACACAGTGTGAATTACTGCCTGAAGGGTGACAGACACGAGAAGAATCGGCTTGTTATTCAAGAAAGTGTGTGTGTGTGTGACTACAGTAGCGTGTCCGTGAGCGTGTGTTTCCCACATGACAGTGTTAGGACAAGCAGAACGCAGTGCACTCAGCTGAACATGATTACACAGAACCAGCCAAGATCAGTAAGAGTTACGCATCAGTGACCATATCTGTGTAACTGCTGTAGTCTGGGCTGTGTGATTTTTAATAGAGAAACAACTGTTGGACCCCCTGGGTGTGTTGGAAAATAATAAAAGTTTATTTCAACATGCAAACACTCTTTATTTTCTGATGATTGTGCTTGAAGGAGTTTAGCAATTAATATCAGAGACACATTATTATTAGTAGTAACATTTATAGAGCACTTTACATAGTGATGACAGCCATAGTGCTCGCCATACTACTGCCTGATCTCACACAACCATCAGTGACTGCTAGCCTAAAAAGAGCATCTAATACATCAGAGGATGATGTGATATTAATAACTTGGCTTCACTAATCTACAAAAGCATACAACAAAACATGCAGACTACAGAAGTATGAGGAGATGCAGTCAAGTCTTTAGACCAAGCTGTGCCTGTGCTTCTCGTAGAATGAGTCTTGATCCCTATGGGACAAATCAACCCACATGCATAGCCTGAGCTACCCAGTGACATATTGTCTGCTTTGAATCCATTCATGCTTTCTCTGAAACGGATGAATAACTCATCTGTGGTATTTGGGTGTTCCATCCACATAGATGCCTGACGCCCAAACCGGGCAGAGCAAATGCAACAGCTCATCCTAGAATGAGCGAGGAGGAGGAGAGAAGCCTTGCAAAATCTCCACCTTTGGGATTTTGGAGCAACGCATCCAAAACACTGGATGGAAACGCCAAGATGCGCATAAATTCTAAACATGTGCATAAAAAACGTATGTGCACAATTGAGTAGGATACACTTTTTATCCATTAAGAAAAAATGTGCATAAACTATGTTGGAAACACATTAACCTAATAAATTCCACAATGTGCATCGAAAAAGTCATGTGACTTTGCGCTATGAGACGGGATTAACTTGACTAGCAGCGGACCGATCTCGTTCACAGCATCTATGTGTTGTTTTGGTCGTTCTGAAATCCCTGACCAAAGACTGTCGTCAAAGTATTTCTGTACAATTGTCTTACACGACTGCGTTCCCAAACATCAGCATCCACCTCTGAAAGCAATGACTTAATTTATTGTGTTTCATCTGCTCGCTCTGAGGCGCAAGTCATTTATCATATATGACCCTGGAGCACAAAACCAGTCATAAGTGTCAATTTTTTTAAATTGAGATTTCTACATTATCTTAAAGCTGAATAAATAAGCTTTCCATTGATGTATGGTTTGTTAGGATAGAACAATATCTGGTCGAGATACAACTATTTGAAAATCTGGAATCTGAGGGTGCAAAAAAAAATCTAAATATTGAGAAAATCTCTTTTAAAGTTGCTCAAATGAAGTTCTTAGCAATGCATATTACTAATCAAAAATTAAGTTTTGATATATTTATGGTAGGAAATTCACTAAATATCTTCATGGAACATGATCTTAATATCCTAATGATTTTTGTCATAAAAGAGAAATGTATAATTTTGATCCATACAATGTATCGTTGGTTATTGCTACAAATATACCTGTGTTACTGATGACTGCTTCTGTGCTGCAGGGTCACATATATGAAAATTGTTATATTCAGTGGCTTCTCCTACTTTTCTTAGAGATATTTGGTGTCAGTTTATCCGGAAGTGACGATTTTGTTCTCTTTGACTCCTTGGATGGAAACAGTGCTTTATTCGCAAATGTTTTATGCTATATTCCAGTTTGAGCATAAGTTAAATTCGCAACTTTAGATGGAAACATAGCTAGTGTGTGCTTCCACTCACCGTTATTTCAGTGGTTTACTGTAGATATGCTTTAATTTGTGGCGTGTGGAATGCAGTACGTATTAGATGCACAAAACTCATGTACTGACAGACTTTCACGTGGGTTTTGTATTTGGTGTCCTGAAGCTCGATCATGGCTGCGGTTAAATGCACTTGCATCTCTGAATACTTTTATGATATGAAATTGATATAAACACAGTCAGTTATGTTTTCAGAACAGGACAAAACATCCGATACGTGGAAATAGATCTGTGCATTAGTGTGAATGAAGCTTATTAAAGCTGCCTAATAATCAAACGGCAATAATGCTGAGGAAAAAAAGAAAAACCCATAACTATGATTGTCTGTAAAACTTTCGAATACTTAAAGCAATCTCAGATACTGAAAGTAATTGTTTTTCCCCCCTTTATTACTTTATATTTGCTTGTATGTTTTGATGTTTTAATTAGTTGGTTAAATTCTTAACTGTTAATTTGATTTATTATTAATTTGTAATTATTTTAAAAAGTAGCCTGCTTATGTAATTTAATAAAAATGCTCAAAATAAATTTGATATAAAATGAATTTGAAAATGTACCCATGTGTCTTAATATTAAAAATTGAGTATGCAAAGCATTGTGATGCATCGTGATATCGGACTGAATCAAATCATTGACATGATAATAGTAATCGAATTGAATCGAATCATGAAACCAGTGACAATTCACACCCCTATCTGTAGAGGTCAACAATTCCTCTTCCTCAGGGAGGAAATCCACAGTGTAAATGTGCAGTGTAAAGCTTGTGTGCGTGTTATATCTGTGCATCAGATTGAGAACTAATACATCAGGTTTGTGAGGGTACGTACGTGTAATGTAACACATCCTCATTAGTCTGTATTCTAGAAATCTCTCTGTAAGCTCAGTGAACCGCGAAAGTCTCTGAAAATCTGAAATGTCTCTGTGGCTTGTTTGAATTGATTCTCTCAGACACTTTTCCTCAGAGTCGTCAGAGTTCATGAACTCAACTTCAACTCTTCAAACGTTATCGCTCTGAAGTCGGCTTTCAAAAGAAGTGTGGAGGTTGCACATATGCTCTGACAACCTGACACTTGTTCTCTGGCTTTTCAAAAGCATGATTTATACAAGTGTATACATTTTTTTTTACATAGTACTTCCTTGAAAATAATCACAGGTAAATATTGTATTGATATTCTGCATTCTAGATTTGAAGTGTTTTATGTCTTAAATTAAAATGGCATGTGTTTGTGCTACAAATTACATTAAGAGAGTGAAGCAGATAGCACGAGAGCAGGTGAAAAGCATTGAATCAATGTTAAAAATAGTTGATTTGTCAGTGTTAATGCTATTGAATTAATATCACTTTTGCACCCGCAATTAATGTTGAAATTTCAACAAACCACCATTATTGTGATTAGTGTTTGCTTTAGTTGGGTTCTTTATTCTTGCTTAATTCTCTTTCAGTGCTTACAATAGTATTTCAATATAAACACATATGCATTAATAATGAAACAGATGTTTTCAATTTGAGTTGGAGTATAGACTACTTTTTGTGATGGGTGTCAAACTGTAATAAAGTTGAGAAATAATACTAAAACGCGTTGAAGGTCAGTGTTTAGTCTTTCATTACTGATGTAAATGTTCTGTTTCATAAATGCAAAAATACTGTGGCGAAATGTAAAGGAAGATTTAGACATCATCACTCATCATACAAACCTCAACAATGGTGACAGTCATCAAACTAATTCAGATAAACAGATCAACTGCAATGCATGCTGGGAGTCATGAATGAGTTTTGTACTATGTTGATACCCAGCATGCATTTCAGCATAAAATTATATTTTGTTGATTGTCACCAGAGCTGAGTTTCATACGCTGTCTACTTGATTCATCAATTTAATGAGTTTCTCTTTTTTTTTTTCTGTTAATTCATATAAGTATGATAGTTGTGTCAATGCTTTAATCTCGCACTGTAGTATCACACATTATTCACACATAAAAACACAACACACCTGTGAGCAATTATATAAATAACCTCCCAATGATTACAGTCATATCACCTGATCCTCATGGGTCTTAGTTTTCATTGCCTCAACAAATGTATTTTACAAGTGACAATGAAAAGCTAACATCAAAGTACAAAGTCGTGGCCTAATGGTTAGAGAGTCGGACTCGTAATCCAAAGGTTGTGGGTTTGAGTCTCGGGCCGGCAGGGATTGTAGGTGGGGGGAGTGAATGTCCAGCGCTCTCTCCACCCTCAATACCACGACTGAGGTGCCCTTGAGCAAGACACCGAACCCACAACTGCTCCCCGGGCGCCATAAATGCTGCCCACTGCTCCGGGTGTGTGTTCACGGTGTGTGTGTGTGTGTGTGTGTGTGTGTGTTCACTGCTGTGTGTGTGTTCACTGATGTGTGTGTGTGTGTGTGTGTGTGTGTTCGTTCACTGCTGTGTGTGTGTGTGTGTGTGTGTGTGTGTGTGTGTGTGTGTTCACTGCTGTGTGTGTGTGTGTTCACTGCTGTGTGTGTGCACTATGGATGGGATAAATGCAGAGCACAAATTCCGAGTATGGGTCACCATACTTGGCTGTATGTCACGTCACTTATCAAAAAGTCAAGAGCCCAACTAAAACAAACACTGATCACAATAATGCTGGCTGTTAAAATTAAAAAAAAATGTCAACATTAATGGATGCAAAAGTAATATTAATTCAATGCCATTAACATTGACAAATCAACTATTTTTAACATTGATTCAATGGTTGCTTGCTATCAGGGGAAGCAGAGGTTCTGCTTGCTGTGGAAGACGTCACTGTCAGAATAGGATCAGACTGGCAGATATTTCATTGGTTTTGTTGGACAATATGCCTTACAGTATGTTGTAAGGCCTAAAACACAATCACTGGTCTAGATAGTTTCTTTAGATTCAGCCTAGTTCTGTCATGGGCTGAGTTCTCTTTCTGTAAGGTGGAGAGCACAAGGTTTGCTCCACTTCTCATGGTTTAATTGTGGTTTGTGACCCACCAAACAGATGTTACCGATGTGTTACCATTAGCACTGAAGTGTATTACTATGATTACATCAACACGAGCCCCCACATCCCAAAGATCTGTGACTGTGACTTTGTCAACACCAGATATTCAAGCATTTTTATGATGCATGCATTGGCCTTGTTTTGTCTTTTTTGCAAGACTCAGCAACACTAGTCTCTCCGGACCGTAATATATGTGATTCCCCAAGACCACAGGACTGGTGAGAGAAACTACAGTGCTCTGTGAAAATCTGTGACTTTCCATATCCCTGCTCTAGATTCTAGATTTATGTTGAGTCATTTACTCTTTCGCAGAATGTCGATAATTAGGACCATCAGCTTTCTAAGAGAAAGGACTGCGGTGGAAAGACATTGATTCACACGGGTTGAATTCGATGGTGATTCTTCCAGCATTGTCACAAAACAGTGCTCTCAATACATGTTCAGTGTAGAACCAGGATAGACACATGCTTCTCTTTATTCAACTTCCAGTGCACTCTGCCCTTCCTGTTGCACACGATTCATTCAGACAACTTCACGATGTGTGATATGTGTCCTCTGAGTGTCATGGCACAGCTCAGATCACTGAATAACACGCCACCCTTCACACTGAAATCAGACACGATGAGCTGCCGCTTTCACAGGAGCCTCGTTCAAATCACGTCGTGTCAGTTTCCTCAAACCATGCAGAAGACTATATGTGATGACAATTTCTGTCCATCCAAACATCATGTTATGAATGAGATACTGGACAGAGTGACCTGGGTTTCAGTTCTCTGATGAACGGCAGGCACGAAGCTTACGTGGATTGAAGCAGCAACCTTCTGCTGACTCACGCTGAGCCTTGATATCAATTTATCTGCATTAATGACCTACCTAGACTGCTCAATTGTTTGTAAAATACTGTAGAGTTTCCAGTAATGAGCTGCTTTTCTCAAAGAGAAGAAGTGCAGCGCGGCTATAAGATCCACTACTGTTTGTTCTGTGAAACACAGTTTGATCACACATCTTACAGCTGTACAAACTGAATCGATAACGAAACATGCTCTTATAAACTGTCCTCTCTCATATGGAGCTTTGGGACGTTTATGTAGCACAGCCAATCCAAGAAACAAACCAACTCATATAATTCACTGCAGTATATATACATATAGTTAGATATACACACAGTATATTATAAAAGTATACTTTTATTTAGCATTGATGCTTTATATTGATTACAAATGACAGTTAAGATATTTATAATGTTCTAAAAGATTTCTATTTCAAATAAATGCTGTTCTTTTGAACTTTCTATTCATCTGTGAATCCTGAAAAATAAAATGCATCACAGTTTCCACAAAAATATTGAGCAGCACAACTGTGTTCAACATTGATAATAATCAGAAATGTTTGTTGATCAGTAAATCAGTATATTATTATGATTTCTGAAGATCATGTGACACTGAAGACTGTAGTAATGATGCTGAAAATACAGCTGCACATCACAGAAATAAATTACAGTTTAACACATATTCACACAGAAACTGTGATTTTACATTATAATAATATTTCAGAATATTGCAGTTTTTACTGTATTTTTGATCAAATAAATGCTTGATGAGCAGTTTTATTTCAAAAACATAAAGACAAAATAATTCTGACCTCAAGCTTTTGATCATTAGTGTATATTGTGGCCAGAATTAGCATAGATGTTTTACCATCTGCATTATGTAGCTAACTGCTTGTTAAAATGGTTGTTTGAAATGTTTTTTTGACTGATCTGATATCAGTTTTATATATTAGAGCCAGACAGTTGAGCCAGACCTGTGTCTCAGGACAGATCATAGTCTGACAGACTTCATTTCGATCAGAACTGAGTTTTGACATGATGTGCAGCGAGTGTGTTGTGAGGTGCACATGATCAGTTGATGGTTTCTGGTGTTGCTGACATCGTGCCAGTTGTGTTGAATGTGGCGTCTCATGACTCTTGACAGCTGGCATTGAGCAGCACGCAGGTTTGTGAATCAGTGACAGTCAGCTCATTAAAGCGCTCGTCTCTGTGCCAGTCTGTGCCATTCATTAATGTGTGATTCTTTGATTGGATTCTTACTAATCACATTCTTGTCATTTAGTGGGACATTTGCTGACAGCGTTCTGCTTGGCCTGTGTTCATTCTGATCCAGAGAGTGACAGCATGCCATATTTGGCCTAATTCTGTTTTCCATCCAGATTCGGATGGGGGATATTCTGTACTCCAACACGACACACACACACCCACAGATGACAGCCAGGGCTGTTCCCTCTGTCTTTCTTGGTGTGTCTCTCTTGTTTTTATTATTTATTCATTTTACCTAGAAAATGGGTCAACATTAAGTGAAACTGGAACATGAATTTGGATAAAACATAACTGTGGTCTTTGCCTTTGCTTTTCACAACAGCCAAGCATCTGCTATTAGGATGAATGAAGACCTTCTTGAAACTGTCATGACCAGTTTTTTATCAACAACCAATTTGTCTATCCACACCAAAACTGCTGAGTGATTCTCAATCGCAGACAATCAAAACATACTTTGATATACAGTTATGAGAAACAGATTTTTCTACCAATGAGATTTCACCATGGGCGGGTGAAAACTGCAACCAATCAAACAACATAAAAAGAGTTATGATTTCTAACACTAAAATCATCATATACAGTAATAATTACTGTGATTTACTCATGTAAGGTACTGTAGATGGCTAACCTGTAGTTAGAGTTTAAAACGCTAACCAAAACTTAACTAGAAACACAATGAAAAAAAAATTACTTTTCTTTTTTTTACTGCTGTTCTCTTACAAAATAAAACAAATAGTGCTTATATGTTTAAATATACTGCAGTATAGGCATGGACCATGTACGTGTATATATGTCACAACTGGGTCATAGTGATGCACAACGATGGAAATAAAGATGCAAAATAGCTTTAATAATATCAACAGGTACATTCACACAAAGGTAGGCAACCAAACACAACCTTAACACACCGACGAGCCCGGACAACTAAGGGTAGAAACACATAACCTAACTTTAATACAGCAAATAATGAGGGAACACAGCTGAACAGGAAAATGAAATCAAATTATCAAGGCAACAAAGAGAAACAACAGTGATGAAACACAAAGTGCAAACTGAACAGAACCATTACAATATATTGATACATACATACATATACATACATACATATATATATATATATATATATAAATGCACACATAAAAAATACATATATAGCGACGAAGACAAAAACTGCACTACATTTTTATGTGTCCCTGCAGCACAAAAGCAGTCATGAGTAACACAGGTATATCTGTAGCAATAGCCAACAATACATTGTATGGATCAAAATTATACATTTTTCATTTATGCCAAAAATCATTAGGATATTAAGTAAAGATCATGTTCCATGAAGATTAGGAAAAATTTCCTAACATAAATATATCAAAACTTTATTTTTGATTAGTAATATGCATTGCTAAGAACTTCATTTGAACAACTTTAAAGGTGATTTTCTCAATATTTAGATTTTTTTGCACCCTCAGATTCCAGATTTTCAAATAGTTGTATCTCAGCCAAATATTGTCCTATCATAACAAACCATACATCAATGGAAAGATGATTTATTGTATGTATAAATCTCAGTTTCCAAAAAATGGACCCTTATGACTGGTTTTGTGGTCCAGGGTCACAGATGTAATTGTAGCTTTATTGAAACACTGTTAATTCATTTCACTTTCATGAGTAAACACAGTTTTACATAAAGCTGAACACATATTCATAAATTTTCATTTTCACTTTAATGTTTAAATAGTTTCAAATTTCATATGAAAATACTTGTAAACATTTTTTTGAACAGCTGGGCGTCTTGTTAAAGTCATGGCAACATGGCAAACAGTGCATATATGATATATCACGCGTGATGTGCGGTCCTGTAATGCATGAGCAGCACTGAATGGTGTTCCCATCAAACATCAGGGTTCAGCCGCTGGGAATGTTTTGGGCTCTGAGGGGGATTGAATATTGCACAACAGGGGCTCTATTACAGTCAGATCCCATAATGCACCGCTTCAGCAGCATGTCAGCTCTTCATCTCTAGAGAGACAGAGCACTAGCCGTCTGCTGTCCTTCTCCATCAGTCTATCTCCCGTCTCTCTCTCCATCTCTGCCAGCCATCTGTCAGTTTTATGTCATTCACTATTTTTCCACAGCGCTCCCTCGCTTCCACATCTACTTCGGTTTATTATTCTCCTTTGGCTCTTTTTTCCCTCCTAATTTCTGTCTTGGTCTTCCTCTAAGTGGAGGAATGGACTCATTAATAGTTGAAGAGCGAGGTAATACCTCTGCTCGCTTTAGTCTGGGGAAACTCTGTTCTGTCCATTTGAAGATGGAGCATAAATGTGCTCGACTCCCACCCGTAACGGCTGAACGCAATAAAAGGCCTCTTAATTGCAGCACAACAAAATGTCAGCTCCTGCCGGATGGGCAGTAAAAGAGAGGGTGACTTTGAAGCAGGATCAGGTCTGCCTCTGTCTCTGTCTCTTCTCATCTCATGCTGCTTACTGCACATATTCCAAACAGTACAGACAGCACATCATATACTCAGAGAACATACACAAGCACACATTAGGTATAATGCATTTTAAAGGTTTACATTTGTTGTTACTGTGAACATGTTTTTGAAAAAGCACTCCATGTTAGTCAGTGCATATTATTATTTATTGTTGATGTCATTATCAGTGATATCAAGAACACAGGGAGCAAATAAAAATGGGTACACAGAGAACCACAGATATGTATTTATGGACTTTATTTCATTTCAGACTGGTCTTTAGTAGTTGCATAGCACTTGAACTTGATAACTCTGGTCTCTGACTGGAGTATGAGCCGAGATCTTCAGCTTAAAGGGGACATCAAAGTACGGCGGGGACTTGTGTCATGTTGACTGGATGGAGGCGGATCTGAATGCAAGTTTACAGTGGATTGTAAGAAAAGTGAAGGTTTCAAGTGAATTAATTACTATAGACATCCTGTATACATCACCAGAGAGAAGTCAGCTGTTTCAGCAGAAGATTGTTACATTGTGAAAAAAAAAAACAAATTACAAGGTCATATACTATGCATGGATGAATCATTGACAAAACGTTCACCATCAATAATAGATGCGTATTTTCCATTTCATTCCAACTATAAAAATACATAACACAATGCAAATACAATTTCATTGTCTGTGAATTTGAATACTTTTAACCTAATGTTCAACATGCATGCATGCATTTTAGTCACTAATCACTCCCTTATTAGCCTGGAGACAGATGCCTGTATTCATGTGTCCAGTTCTAAACATGGAGATATTTCCACAGCTACTATAAAACTGCATTGCTCATCTTGGCTCAAGGGAACAAAGCGGCTTTTGTCGAAGTGTTGATTAAACGTCAGTCAGGATTGTCCATCTACACAGGTGAATCTCATTCCACCTTTACCCTCAGACACACAAACATGCACAGATTGGCTTCTGACATGCTGATATTGGCAATAACCAGCCTTCATTCATGTGTTCTGCACATAAGGATTGGTGTGTTTCTGATGGTCAAGAGATGAACTGTTATCAGACTGAATGTTCAATAATTATTTCTCAGGATAATCCAGACTGAAGATTCTGAAGGTCAGAATTTAGACTTCCAGTCTTACAAAACAGAAGACGAACGCAAAAACATAGCGTGAGCAGGAGGTTTAGACAAAGAACAGAGGAATAGAGAAACGAGGGAGGTTCCTGTGTTGTTCTCGCCTCCAATTAAAGCCAAAAAGCAAACGTTCCTCCAGACAAGACGAGGCTATTCCATTTGGACCAGTGATGGCTCCCTCTGGACCTGTTATCTAAGATAAACAGTAGAGCCGTAATGGAGGCGCTGATTCGGATCTCAGAACTTCTTCAGTTACCATGGGGACACTGGCTCCATCCCTACTGCTATTTCAGGAGACAGCTGGCCGAGGCAGGACAGAAATTGGCCCAATTTATGCGTAGTGTGCTGCGGTGGTAAAATAAGGAGAAACGCTGAGAGTGCAGTTGAGTGTCCCAAAGGAGACGTTTAACAAACACAACGACGAACAGGAGGCTGAATTGTTGTGAGGCTAATAGTCGGGGACGCTGGGTAATGAGGGAACGCAGTGGCTCTTAGAGTGCTGTGATCCTTATTTCTGTTGTTGGAGGTGTGTGTCAGTCAGTGACATTTCAGATGCAGCCGTCTGTCTGTAAGGAACATAAGAAGTCTTTGTCAAGCCATCATTCAGAGTTCTGATGCCATGCGACTGCCACAAGATGTGGTTTCTTTCTTCACCTGTGCCCCTCCGGAGGAAAGCAGCCACTCTGATCTTTTGCAGCGCAGTCATAACTCATATGCAGGAGTGTCGGGAAGTCTTTGATCAGTCGTGTGTCTCGCAGCAACTCTCTCTGAACTGTGTGTGAACTGCAGTGTGTTTATCCTGCACTTCACATGACACTGAACTGAGTCTGACCTCTCGTAGCAAGAGTGCGTGAACTTAAAGTGCTGTCAAACTCTTGTGTTGACTGCAAGAAGTGAGCTAAAGGTATAATAGCCCTCATGTCTGGCGTTATAGCATGTCATTTAGACTGTGGCCAATATAGCACATATTCACAATATGTTTTGCCTACTTTTATTCAGATATGCATTTCAGTTGCATTTAGGAAGATATTTACACACAGTGCATTGTACACTTTGGGAACATTGTAACATATAGTCATGCCAGTAAAGCAACCAGAAATAAATCAGTTATGATAACATAAAATTAAGACATTTTGTGAATATCACAATTATTTTAAGTTCAACTTTGTCATTGGATTTTCATTATTATTAGTTACGAGTACAGTAAGAAAGTGTTAAGTTAATGCAAATAATGTTCTATTCAGTTCCCTTAATCAGTTCAAACTGAAACATTGATCAATTTAAAATTCTGATTCAACAATTTAATT
Organism: Barbus barbus; assembly: GCF_936440315.1. Classification (NCBI taxonomy): domain Eukaryota; kingdom Metazoa; phylum Chordata; class Actinopteri; order Cypriniformes; family Cyprinidae; genus Barbus; species Barbus barbus. The sequence goes on from NC_136762.1 coordinate 27,880,807, forward strand.
TTATTGTATTTTATTATATTCTTACTGTATTTAACTTTTTGCATTAGACATTTTAAATCCACCCTGTGACTCTACATAGGACAAGTGGTTTAAAATTGCATGGATGGATGAATAGATGGATTATGAATCATGGTTCTTCTGATTGAAATAAGTCTCCTGTTGGCACATTTCAGCAAACAAATATGTATTGATATATAATATCTTTAAGCTTAAAATGTCAACCGTATTTAGTTTTATCATCCAAACCTACATTTAGTGAAGTTTGTTTCTGAATTTTGATTTAAATCTTGCTTTCCTCAGCTGTGTGAGGTTGAGTTTTTAGATGAGAAATCTGCATTAAGTACAGGTGAAAAATTGAGATGTCTTAATTGATTCCCAGTTGAATCATGACAATAGTAAATATGACATTGTCTCCTCTTTATTTCTCCTCTTTCTAAGTATTTTTCAGTAGATCCATTATTAGACGTAAAGCCATCAGCAGAAGCATCTGTCATTGCTTTATATTGTAATGACAATAGTGATGGGTAAATTATTGGAGTTATCTCTTCATATCCAACACTCCTTTGTTTGAATCGCTCTCATTCTGCTTTTTAAAGTACCATTGATCTTGAGGGAATTCGCCGCTGGTAACGATCTGACACGTATGGCGACGCAGGAAAGATAATAAATGCAGTTATGAATTTTCATCTCTCTGCCTTTTTTCCCTGGAAGGAGGTCACGGGGAATCCACATGCTTTATATGAGATGATTTTCATATGTTTTCACTGATACTCAAACCCATTTATAGGCTGTGTCGCACAAATTAGCACACTTTCATTTTTGCCAGTGTCCTCGGTTATTACTCTGAATCTCATTCAGCCTCTCTCGCTAACAGAAGATACTTTATTTCATGTTGGCTTGATTGCAGTAAATTAATATGAATGCATCACACTGACCTTCACTATAATCCATCATTGATGATCCTCTTTCAAATGAAACCACTGTCAATCACAGCAAAGAGAAACCAACACATTTCCCCAAACCCATACTTTCGGCTGCATTTGGGAAATGGACCAGAATTCAACAAACAGATTCAAAGGAACTTAAACCTGACCTCTACATGTCCTCCTCTAACCTGCTGTACAATAAGATCTGTGTTGTTTGTGCTCACCTTGACTAAGGGGGATACGCTTAGTGTTTGACTCAAATTCTCAAACCTTTTATGCAATTATGCAAAATTACATGTAAACCAGCATTCCCTAGAGATCCATAGCTTTTCCTCTTGAAGGGCTATGGACTGGCAGTGGCACCGGGTCTTCAGTGCTGTGCTGTCACATGGCCCACACATCCTGTGCAGATGAGATCCAGATGCAGTAATGTGGCTTCAGTTTCACGATTTAGACCCCCTTTTCACGTGCATTTAACACTGAACACTTTGGTAATTGAATCACCAAACACATCTTAATACAAACAGGAAGAATGGACCTTGGAGTAATTTGATTTGGTCAGTCAGCATTTTAATCACATTATAGCTTTTCTGTAGTGCACCTAAATCATCAAACTAACTTAAGATGTAAATTTACAGTAGAAGACTTTAAGTTCTTCTTATGTTCTTTTTCTCTGGTGACGGAGAGCAGCTGCAGGAGCGTGAAGTTGTCATTGCAGCTAGATAGAACATACACAGCTTTTCACAGCTATGTACGAAATCGGCTTTCATTAAGCAAATAAAGGAGTCAATTACTCAACCACTTCTTTATCAGACATCACATTGAATGCACAATTACAGGCACACAAACACTTTACAATCAATATATCTGACTAAATATCCTCCTGACATAAATTATATGACATTTTATGACAATACATTTTGTATTCATTCTGAATAAAAAACCCTCCTGAATACCATCCATCCTTTCTCCAAACTGCTATGTAGGGTGGCAGGGGGCTGGAGTCAGGGAAGAGACTGTCAGTCCATCTTTTTCTTTTTGGTCGTTATTATAGAATTACACAACATAACTGCAATGTCTGGCTCACCCTTAACTTAATTGCTTTGTAGAATGGGGTCTGTGGATCACCTTGATCAGATTGTCTGGATGCAGGGTCATCAAGCATGACATCTTTGTCTGGTTGTTTTTGGTTAGGTCTAGATTTCTCTACAGTAGGTAGACATTTCAAAATACGTTGAATATCTATTTATGCCAAACAACAGGTGAGTAGTTTACCATGGGTTGCTGACACCAGAGGTCTCCAACCCTGCTCCTGGAGATCTACCGTCTTGCAGACTTGAAGCTGTGTTCATGCAATGTTGTAATTACCATAATTCCGAGTTGACAACATGTGATGTTCAAAGCTGTCCACATCCTCGCACTCGGAGGTAGTGCCTAGTAGCACCTAAATTAATCTGGCAGTGGTCACATGGTCAAAGTCATAGCTCTCAGAACATGCTGAGCATGTGAACACTTTGGTGTTGATAGTATTGCTTTAGAAACTCAGAATTCAGCTCTGAGTAGAACATCATGTCACCTTTATTTATATAGCGCTTTTAACAATGTAAATTGTGTCAAAGCAACTGCACAGTATCAAAAAAGGAAAATAGTGTCAATAATGCAAAATGAAAAGATTTAAAAAAAAAAAGATTTTCAGTTAAAGGCATTTCATTATTGAATCCAGTGATGTCATCATCCAGCGCAGTTCAGTTTAAATAGTCTTTGCAATCAGGTCGACAATATCGCTGGCAATGAAGTGTCCCCAACTAAGCAAGCCAGAGGCGATAGCGGCAAGGAACCAAAACTCCATCGGTGACAGAATGGAGAAAAAACCTTGGGAGAAACCAGGCTCAGTCGGGGGCCCAGTTCTCCTCTGGCCAAACAAACCAGCAGTTCAATTCCAACTGCAGCAAAGTCAGATTGTAAGAGCTCAACTGGTTCCATTGGTCTTTCCCGATGGCTGTCTAAGTGGCGGGGTCCTCACTGGGGATCTGTCTCTGGGGCTTATCTAGATAACCTGATCTCCGCTGACGTTCAGTGCTGTAAAGGTTGTCTCTGGGTGCTGATCCACCATCTGATCTGGATACGGACTGGATCTGGTGACTGCAGTGACCATCTGGGCTGGACACGGACCGGATCGGGTGGCTACGGTGACTGGGGATATGTCCCCGGGCTCATCCAGGTGTCCGGCCTCCGCCGACTATCAGGGAGCCACATACATAATCTCGCGGCGCCGATCCACCATCTGATCCGGACACGGACTGAGAAACAGAATAGAAACAGACAAATATTAAAAAGGGAGATTTGAGATCGGTCTGTAATTAACTAAATCTTTGGGGTCAAGTTGTGTTTTCTTAATGAGAGGCTTAATAACAGCCAATTTGAAGCTTTTGGGGACATATCCTAATGACAATGATGCATTAATAATAGCCAAAAGAGGATCTATGACTTCGGGGAAGCAGCTCTTTTAGTAGTTTAGATGGAATAGGGTCTAACATACATGTTGTTGGTTTAGATGATTTAACAAATTTATCCAATTCTTCCTCTCCTATAGTAGAGAATGAGTGGAATTGTTCCTCAGGGGATCTATAGTGCACTATCTGATGCGATATTGTATTTTTCTCATTGTGTTGAATTGCACATGGCCCATGATTTGGTTTGCTAGCCATGTGCTTGTTTTTGTTTTGTGTGAACACTTTTGTCTTGTTTCCATGTGCTCTCATGTCTATTGTCTTGACCCTGCCCATCTTGTTACCTCATTATTGGTTCAGTTGCCCCACCTGTTGTCCCTCATTACTATCCTCATTTGCTCCCTATTTATTCTCCTTGTGGTTGTAGTCCTGTGCCAGTTCGTCGTCATATGTTCTCTGGTTGTGTCCTGATCCTGCCCTGCCTTTTCCTGCCCAGCCTGTCAAATTGCCAGCTGAGTTTTTGTCCCGCATGGGGTAGTTTTCATTGTTTGTTTTGGTTTTGTTTTTATTAATAAAATACCATCTTCTGCACTACTGAGTCCTTGCCTCATCCTGCACTCCTGACAGTTATGAAAATGTTACATCGGGATGTTCTTATAACATTCACATAACAGAGAAAAAATGTTCCTCAAGCATTAAAAAACCTGGACGTTTCGAACATTTACATAACATTAAAAATATTGAGGTATAAAAGATCAAAGGGAATGTTTGTCCTACGTTTGTATAATCAGTAAAAAAAATTCTCATAACATACAATACGGGTGTTTCAAACATAGAGAGAACATTTAAATATAAGGTTCTCATAATGTTATGACAATTGTAGATTAGAATGTTCCTCAAACATTAAAAAAACTAGTCGCCCTTGAGTAAAGCTCTGTACGTTTGGCCTATTTTTGCAGATTTTTTTCGTTTTGTTTTAAGTTTTATTCATTGGTGGTGCTTTACCTGATGGCATGCAGTCGTCTAAACTGGATCTTCTTACAGGGGAGATGAGAGAACAAAAGAAAGTTGTCGCAGATCATGATAGGTGAGTTGCCGTGCTCGAGCAACAGGTTGTGCACTTACAGGATCGCAATAGGCACAGCAATCTGCGTCTGGCTGGATTACCTGAAGGTTCCGAAATGGACGACCCTATGGTCTTTTTGAAAAGATCTCTACCGACGTGGCTCCCGTCTCTGGCAGGCAAAGAGATTGAAGTGGAGCGAGCGCATCGCGTGTACACAAGGCTCTGCTCAGATCGCGCTAAACCATGGGTTTTCATCTTTAAACTGCTGCGGTACACGGACAGGGAGCTCATTCTGCGGGCCACCAAACTTCATGCCCTGGTGAAAACTTCCAACGGAGCAATGCTGTCTTTCTTTCCAGATTTTTTTGATGAGAGAGGAGATGAGAGACGCTGGCATCCAGAATTGTCCCCTTTATCCTGCAACGCTTAAGGTCATTCTCAATCAAGGTGAACCTAAAATGCTATATTCCCCAGAAGAAGCAAGAGTTTTTCTCAGATCCCTTTCATCCACCAACTCTCAGTGAACTCCAGCTGGACATTTGCGGTCTAATCGGAGAAGAGATGCTCTAAATGGTTAGGTGACTGTGTCTTTCACTGTTCACTTTAATGTTCACTTCTTAAAGCTGTAGTCTACGATGTTGAAATCAGTCGAGAAAGCCAGAATTTTTAAAAAACTCATCCCGCCCCTCCACACGCACACCCCTCCCCTCTGTGCTACCTGATCCCTCCCACCGGGAAACGACCTGAACAACGTCACTCAGTCAAGCAGGAGTAAACATGGAACAGAGATGTACCATGTGCGATGTCGGCTAACATTCCAATGCCGACCGGTAGCATGATCATGTTGTCAGATTGATAAAAAACTATTTATGTAATACACCACACCATAAAAGTATAAATAAATGCTTACCTGCTCAACAAAAAGTCAGCCATGTCAGCGTCGGTTTTAAGTCCAAGGTTTCTCTGAAGCTTCCTCCAACGGGCAATGGTGGACACTATATTGATTCGGCTTTGAGTCCGGCGTTCTTCACATTTTTTTTTAGCTCTGCTCTTTCCTCAATTGACTTTCTCTTTCTTCTAACCTTGACTGTTGGGGCGAGCAGGGGCCGCTTGCTGCTGTCTGTTTGTTGTTTTTTCTCCATTGCTGAGTTGATGCTGCCTACTACTTTCGCGCAAAATTTCATGTCGCAGGAGGGGGCGGGGTGGGGTGCGGTGGGTGGAGACGCGAGTGGAGCAGGGGATTGGATGAGAGCAGTTAACCAATGTAAACTGTCCGGCCGGACAGCTTACATTGGTCAATTTCTCTGCGGGTGTACACCCAATAGAGTGAATTGATTTTTTTCATTCTTTTTTCTCTTCATATTATTAGGATTGTACTGTAGAACCATAACCAGCATCTAAACGAGGTTATTAATAATGAACAATCTTTGAAATCGTAGACCATAGCTTTAATTCATAGATCATTGTGCATACAGTATCGCTTCCTGATTGTGATATTTTATTTGTTTTAGTTGTATTCTGCATCTCTCATTCTTTCTATCTGTTCTTTATTTTTTACCAAACCGACTGAACTGATCACTCTTCAGGAGCTGGAGTCAGCAATTCGATCTATGAACAAGGGGAAATCCAGGGGACTGATGTTAAATTATATGTTAAGTACTATCTCGTCGTCTAGAGAAATTTATGAATAGCCTAGTTCATCATGACCAAACAGGATTCATAAAATCTTGCCCAGCTTTGGGTAACTTATGCAGGTAATATCATATTATTAATTCAAATAATAGTTTGTCCTCTCCTTGCGCAGTATTATCTCTAGATGCGATGAAAGCTTTTGACCAGCTAGAATGGAACTATTTATGGGCGGTTCTACAGCATCTGGGTCTGGGATCGAGTTTCATAAATATGATAAAAGTTCTGTATGCCAATCCAGCAGCCACTGTACTCACAGGTGCTGTTCGCTCTAACCCATTCTTTAGACATCGAGGTACTCGTCAGGGTTGCCCGCTTTCCCCTCTGTTATCCTTGGAACCCTTAGCTCAAGTGGTCCGACAATCTGAAACTATTTCTCCCATAAATATACGGAATACTCATCATCATATTTCTTTGTTTGCTGATGATATCTTATTGTTTTTGGAGAAGGCGTCACATTTTATTCCTCGTGTTGAATTTATTTGACAATTTTGGATCTCTCCCTGGGTTTAAAATTAATTGGAGTAAGTCATGTTTACTTCCCCTCAATTCTAAAATTGATTCCATACTTGGGGATAGATTTTTCTCCTTCCCTGCAGGAAATTGTCTCAAAAAACTATAATGGGATTCTAGCCAAAGTATCCTCAGATTTTGAAATTCAGAACTAATTCCTACTTCTTTTCAGGCCCGTATATCGGTGATTAAAATGAATGTTCTCCCACATATTATTTTTTTTTATTCTATGATTCCTCTCACTCCACCAGTTGGCTACTGGAACAAACTAGATGGATGTGTTTCAAAGTATATATGGGATGGGAAACGTCCTTGTATTAAACTGACAACCTTACAATGATGTAGATTACATGGAGGTCTTTCTTTCCCTAATTTTAGATTGTATGCTCAAGCCTTTTCCCTCTGCCCTTTATCAGTTTGGTTTGATCCTGACGCTTCTGTGTCTTGGAGAGCAATTGATGAATCTATTGTTCATCCGTATAAACTGAAGCATATTGTTTTTTTCGGGAGTTCTGCTTAGGCAGTGTAAATTTCAGTTTGGTCCCATTGTAACCCATCTGCTCTCCACATGGAGGGATGTTGAAAGACTTTCACAACTAGCTACAAAATGGCATAGGCATTCGCCTATTTTCCACAATAATAACCTTTTGTCAGGCAGTACTCCATTTCATTGTCCGCAATGGACTCATAATAAAGTAAACACTCTGGGAGATATTTATGATGATAGTGGTTTAAAACCCTTCCAGAATCTTAAAACTCAATATAATCTGCCAGGCACCTCCTTTTTTTATGTATTTGCGCATTAGATCGGCCCTACGGGTGTATGGGGTGCCTTGGAACTCTCAACTGCCTGTTCACCCTTTGCGCAAACTAATCCTTCCTTCTGAAGAATCTCCCTCCTCAGCTTCAGTCATCTATCGCGTTTATCTTGAGCATTCATACAAACCTTTATCTATTACAACTGTTTGGGCTAAGGATCTTAATGAGGATGTGCATGTTTTATTTTCCGATCAGGTATGGGGTATGTTTAAATTGTCTTCTAAAAACCCTAATCACCAAATGATTCATTGGAAATTGCTGCATAGGGTTTACTTGACTCCAATGAAACATTTTTATATGGATCTGTCATTTTCTCTTAAGTGTAATCTCTGTTCCCAAGGAGTTTTAGGCACGTTTTTTGCATTTTTTGGGGGGGTGCCCCTCTATCTCACCTTTTTGGACTCAGCTCTCACAGGACCTATCATATTTGTTGGCTACTGAGATATGTTTGACTCTTGAGAATGACTTTTGGGACTTCACCTTGTCCGTCCAACAAAGATCTTTACTGTTAGCTGCTCTCACAGCAGCAAAAAAAATAGCTTGTCAACCATTGGAATCCTCCTCACACAATGGACAGATGAACCTGGACTGTGTATTTGTTGGACATTATCTCAATGGACCTCTCTACTTCTCGTATACATGGATCTATCGTGAAAACTGTAGATTCATGGCATTCGGCTTTTAATGTTGTGTCTTCTTTTCTAAAATCTTTGTAAAAATTATTTGATTGTTATTTGTTTATCTATTAATATTAATTAATATATTTTTATTATTATTATTTATGTTGTTATTATAATTATTATTTTTTTTTTTTAAGTCTACAAAGGGGTGGGATGGGTTGGGATGGGTTTTAAATTTGAACAGCTGATTTTTGTTTTGTACTACTGTTCCACAAAATAAAACAGTTGTTAACAAAAAACAAACAAACAAAAAAAACTGGACGGTTTGAACGTGTACAAAACATTCATAATAACGTTTTCAAAATGGTAGGATGGAATGTTCCTGTAACGTTCGCAGAAACCCCACAAAATACGTTCTTAATACATTTAAAAAAACTGGACGTTTTCAGCGTGTACAAAACATTCCGAAATAACGTTTTCATAACTTAATAGGAATGTTAGCAAAACGTTCTGAAAACTTGTTTTTGTTAGCTGGGTTCTTGCGATGCGGAGGAATAAAACTCTACTCTGAGTTACTCACGGATGTCAGAGGTTTTCACCCCACAAAGAAAACTAATTTTAGCTACTTATACCCATGATCCTGTTCTTTTGGTCACTACACAAAGAGGACATTAATCCATATTCTGGTTGAAAACCATGACCTCTGACTTGAGGGTGCCGACTGTCCTTACTGTACACTTGGCCGCAAGTAAGGTCATAAGTACAGTCTTTGCATCATCTGCAAATAGCAGCAATGCCACGTTAAGACACCCAAATTTGGATGCCCTCTGACCTTGAGGACAGCCCTGGCTGAGCTCAACACTCATTAGGAATAAGATGGATTTACTGATGAGAATGCAGATACAGGTCTTGCACTGGTTATTTAAGGCAATGGTTTGTTATCACGTTCCTGGAGCCATGATTCAACATGATTCAACTCCTCAGCTCATTAGTAGAGATTCCAAGACCAAAAATGAGTGTGTGCAAAATGTGCAGTGTTGAGGTCCTCCAGGAACATGGCTGGGAACCAATAGAGTATAAAATAGGGTATAAATAGGGTATAAAGATCAGATGACATGCATAAGCAGCCCCAGTATCCCATAGTCCCATAGTGCACCTCATAAGATGCCCTGGGCAATGATGTTGTAAGCTTTCCCCAAGTCCAAAAAACACGCATAGGGCTAGATTTACTAAGCTGTACATTTTGTTTACATTCTGTTGACTATAAGTACTGTTGTGCCTCCATATCTTCTACTGTAACTCTCATTAGAGTGTTAGTAGAGTATTAGTAGACTGGTAGGTTTAGGGTTAAGGTGACATGGTGACATAAGGTGACAAATTACATGACATAAGGTGACATGTACTTGCAAAGTTACTTATAGTCAGTAGAATGTCTGTTAGGAGACCATCACAATAAAGAGTTTGCCAATATTAAGCAGACAGTCTACTAATCCTCTAATGAGAGATGCAGTGGTAATGCAGTTGGTGCAAGATTACTTATTGTCAACATAATGTTCAAAAGGGGCCATCAAAATAAAGCGTTACCAACCAAGCAAATTAGCATGAGATTGCAATCCCATAAAAGCACAGACGGGAGTGGAAAGTTCTGTGGCAGATCTACTGACAATAAGCAAATTAAAGAACACAAATGCAACATCACATTTCCATAATGACCAACACAATCTACCAAGAGCAGCGCAAATTAGTGTATGGTCGCAAACAAGCAGAGCCAGTGATAATCAGGTGTGGATAATCTTCTAACAACACAGACACAAAATGGATTAAGACATTAGGATGTTAAACTGACTACCGCAAATCTTAATAAATCAACTTGCCTGATTCAATTAAATACTGCCCTCCCATAAATACTGCATCTGCCAGGGAAACTCCTACAAATGCATATGCAATAAGTTCAGATATGTCCACTACTTTTCATCACTGTTTCACTGCATGTCTTTAGTAAATCCTAACAGTAGTTTTTAATGCTAAAAGAGAGCAAGCTGTTTGTAAATCTGGCCCACGGACTTAATAAGTAAATTCCTGTGTCCCTTTTAGATCCTTGCTAGGGAAAATGCTGTCTGCTGTGTGAATAGCTCTATGGGATCCATTGTTTCTATTCAACAAGATGTTCATGCTGAGCATTCATATTTGTGTGAAAGGACCTTGAGAATCACACCATTTACTGCCTCAGAAATCGTGGTACATTACAACTGATAGATCACAAACAGTAAGCTAAAGAAGCTAAAGAAACCGTTTTTAAGATTTACTGTCAAATCTTTGCAGTTTATCTTGATCAATCAGATTCGTAAGTAAGTGTCGTTTGTGTAGTTGCAGCTATATGTAAATATAGTCTCATTAATTAGCTAAATCATTAGCTACTATTCATTATCCCTTTCATTTTAACATTAAAGGGGACCTATTATGCTCCTTTTTACAATACAGGTCCTTCTCAAAAAATTAGCATATTGTGATAAAGTTCATTATTTTCTGTAATGTACTGATACACATTAGACTTTCATATATTTTAGATTCATTACAACACAACTGAAGTAGTTCAAGCCTTTTATTGTTTTAATATTGATGATTTTGGCATACAGCTCATGAAAACCCAAAATTCCTATCTCAAAAAATTAGCATATCATGAAAAGGTTCTCTAAACGAGCTATTAACCTAATCATCTGAATCAACTAATTAACTCTAAACACCTGCAAAAGATTCCTGAGGTTTTTAAAAACTCCCAGCCTGGTTCATTACTCAAAACCGCAATCATGGGTAAGACTGCCGACCTGACTGCTGTCCAGAAGGCCATCATTGACACCCTCAAGCAAGAGGGTAAGACACAGAAAGAAATTTCTGAACGAATAGGCTGTTCCCAGAGTGCTGTATCAAGGCACCTCAGTGGGAAGTCTGTGGGAAGGAAAAAGTGTGGCAGAAAACGCAGCACAACGAGAAGAGGTGACCGGACCCTGACGAAGATTGTGGAGAAGGACCGATTCCAGACCTTGGGGGACCTGCGGAAGCAGTGGACTGAGTCTGGAGTAGAAACATCCAGAGCCACCGTGTACAGGCGTGTGCAGGAAATGGGCTACAGGTGCCGCATTCCCCAGGTCAAGCCACTTTTGAACCAGAAACAGCGGCAGAAGCGCCTGACCTGGGCTACAGAGAAGCAGCACTGGACTGTTGCTCAGTGGTCCAAAGTACTTTTTTCGGATGGAAGCAAATTTTGCATGTCATTCGGAAATCAAGGTGCCAGAGTCTGGAGGAAGATTGGGGAGAGGGAAATGCCAAAATGCCTGAAGTCCAGTGTCAAGTACCCACAGTCAGTGATGCTGGTGTTGGTCCACTGTGTTTTATCAAGGGCAGGGTCAATGCAGCTAGCTATCAGGAGATTTTGGAGCACTTCATGCTTCCATCTGCTGAAAAGCTTTATGGAGATGATTTCATTTTTCAGCACGACCTGGCACCTGCTCACAGTGCCAAAACCACTGGTAAATGGTTTACTGACCATGGTATTACTGTGCTCAATTGGCCTGCCAACTCTCCTGACCTGAACCCCATAGAGAATCTGTGGGATATTGTGAAGAGAAAGTTGAGAGACGCAAGACCCAACACTCTGGATGAGCTTAAGGCCGCTATCGAAGCATCCTGGGCCTCCATAACACCTCAGCAGTGCCACAGGCTGATTGCCTCCATGCCACGCCGCATTGAAGCAGTCATTTCTGCAAAAGGATTCCCGACCAAGTATTGAGTGCATAAATGAACATAATTATTTGAAGGTTGGCTTTTTTTGTATTAAAAACACTTTTCTTTTATTGGTCGGATGAAATATGCTAATTTTTTGAGATAGGAATTTTGGGTTTTCATGAGTTGTATGCCAAAATCATCAATATTAAAACAATAAAAGGCTTGAACTATTTCAGTTGTGTTGTAATGAATCTAAAATATATGAAAGTCTAATGTTTATCAGTACATTACAGAAAATAATGAACTTTATCACAATATGCTAATTTTTTGAGAAGGACCTGTATGTAAAATAAGTCTCTGATATCCCCAGAGTGTGTATATTAAGTTTGAGCTCAAAATACACCACAGATAATTCTTTATAGCTTGTTAAAATTGGCACTTTTAGGGTATGAGCCAAAACATGCTGTATTTGAGTATGTTGCTTTAATGCAAATGAGCTGTTGCTCCCGGAGAAGAGGGCAGAGGCAAGGCAAGGCAAGTTTATTTATATAGCACATTTCATACACAGTGGTAATTCAAAGTGCTTTACATAAAAGAAAGTGAAATAGACATTAAAAATCAATAAAAATAGGAATTTTAGGAATGATATAGAAAATGATAAAGGAATTTTAAAATGATATAGAAATTGATTTAAAATAAATTTAAAGAAAATTATTATATATAAAATTAATTGCAGTCAGTTCGGACATATAGCACAGTGCTCATTCAACAAATGCACAGTTAAACAGATGAGTTTTGAGTCTTGATTTAAATGTGGCTAATGTTTTAGCACATCTGATCTCTTCTGGAAGCTGGTTCCAGCTGCGGGCAGCATAATAGCTAAACGCAGACTCCCCTTGTTTTGTGTGAACCCTTGGTATTTCTAACTGACTCGATCCTAATGATCTGAGTGGTCTGTTCAGTTTATATTCAGTGAGCATATCAGCAATATATTTAGGTCCTGGCCATTGAGTGACTTATAAACGAGTAAAAGTACTTTAAAATCAATCCTAAATGTAACTGGAAGCCAGTGTAAGGACCAGAGGACTGGTGTGATATGCTCAGATTTTCTGGTTCTAGTCAGAATCCTGGCAGCAGTGTTCTGGATGAGCTGCAGTTGTCTAATGGTCTTCTTGGGAAGGCCGGTGAGGAGACCATTACAGTAATCCACCCTGCTGGTGATAAAGGCATGAACAAGTTTCTCCAAGTCTTGATTGGAGACAAAACATCTAATTCTTGCAATATTTTTGAGATGATAGTATGCTGATTTAGTTATTGCTTTGACATGACTACTGAAACTAAGGTCTGTCTCCAGAATCACCCCAAGATTTCTGACTTGATTTTTAGTTGTTTGACCCCTAGAGTCAAGGTATGCATTCACCTTGAGAACTTCTTCTTTGTTTCCAAATGCAATGATTTCAGTTTTCTCCTTGTTTAACTGAAGAAAGTTCTGGCACATCCAACTGTTAATTTCATCAATGCATTGGCAGAGGGAGTCAATGGGGCTGTAGTCATTTGGAGATAAGGCTAGGTAAATCTGGGTATCATCAGCATAGCTGTGATAGGCAATTTGGTTCTTCCTCATTATCTGACTTAGTGGGAGCATATACAGGCTAAACAAGAGCGGTGCAAGAATTGAGCCTTGTGGGACTCCACATGTCATGGCCGTCCACTTAGACTTATGCTCTCCTATACTCACATAATAACCTCTCCCTTCTAAGTATGACCTGAACCATTTGAGTGTCATCCCAGAAAGCCCGACCCAGTTTTCCAGTCTCTCTAGAAGTATGTTATGATCGACAGTGTCAAACGCAGCACTAAGATCTAGTAGTACCAGCACTGATATTTTGCCAGAATCAGAATTGAAGCGAATATCATTTATTATCTTAATGAGTGCTGTCTCTGTGCTGTGAAGTGCTCGGAAACCAGATTGAAAATTGTCCAGGTATCCATTTGAATTTAAGTAGTTGTTCAGCTGATTAAAAACTACCTTTTCAATAATCTTACCTATGAAAGGAAGATTTGATATGGGTCTATAGTTGCTCAACATGGTGTTATCAAGATTGCGCTTTTTCAGAAAGGGCTTAACAACTGCAGTTTTAAGGGAGTTTGGAAAAGTCCCAGAAAGAAGTGAGGCGTTCACCACTTCTAAGAGATCAGCTTCTAAACAGTTAAGCACATTTTTGAAAAAGGATGTGGGAAGTGTGTCAAGATAGCAGGTTGAAGATTTGAGGTGCTGTACTATTTCTTCCAAAATTTTGTTATCAATTTATTTAAAAACACACATAGTCACTTCTTTTTGAAATTGCGGTCGAATCTGTGTGACCTCTGCATAACTTCAGAACTTCAAGAGCTCACGCTCCGGCAATGGCGGTGCTAGTCTTTGCAAATAAACATTCCACTATTAGTACAAGCCTGTTACAGAAAACATACTCTGTTTAAAAGTCAGTCATCTGATTATACTGTGCATAATAAATTTGTGTTTATGAATTACACAGACAGGGAGCACAGCGAGATAAAAATAACAACATAGCTGGTCTCATGGTGCATGGCATGCTATCACAAACTTTATAAGTCCCACTCTTGATTATGAGCTCAACAAACTGAAGCGATCGACTCACATTGCTTTCATATGCAACTTTTAACCACCACATTCCTATTCACGATCATTCATGGGCAGCACCAGTGAAAACCAGAACCAGTGCTCTTCCAGAAGGGCAATTTAGAAAACAAACGCATAGCACTTACTTTGTCTGGAGCTGACGTTCGCGCACAAAGCGTTGATATTGATCCCTACACTTATTGGGGACTTTACAGATTTTTTCCGGGACATTTCCTTAGACAATGAAACTTGACCACAGTGAAACTGTCCTCAGCGGCTCAGAAGGGGGGAGTCTATGGAGACTCCTATGTTTGTTAGTGCATCCCAAAACACAACACTTGAAATGCCGCTGACAATGTATATCTCCAGCAGCTCAGTAATGGCGGAGTCGGACCGCAGCTTCTCACTCAGGACTGTATCTATGTTTATAGGGCAGCTTCACAAATGTGCGGGACTTTTTCCTCTCGGTGACATGAACAGAGGGAGAATCTGAAACAGCTCATTCGGAGAGACTGTTTACGATTTGTTTAGATTATATAAATGAGTGGGTGGATTTTTATCATTATAGGCTGGTTGTTTTCACACACTGCGGCCACACAGCTGTGTTAAAGCACCTTATAAAAGTGATTTTTGCATAATAGGTCCCCTTTAAGTCAAATATTTTGATGTGTCACATCAGCCTGAAACGATGTGTTATGTTTGAATGTGTTGGAATAAATTATGGTAATAAAATAAGTGGGTAACACTTTACAATAAGGTGTCATTTGTTAACATTAGTTAATGTATTAACTGACATGAACAAACAATGAACAATACATTTATTACTATTTATTCTTTGTTAATATTAGTAAATTTAATAAAAATGCAGTTGTTCATTATTAGTCGATGTTAGTTCACAGTGTATTAACTAATGTTAACAAACCCAACTTGTGAGTTTAATGATGCATTAGTTAATGCTGAAATTAACATTAACTAAGATTAATAAATGCTGTAGAAGTATTTTTCAGTCCTAGTTCATGTTAATGTTGTTAATAAGAGTTTTGCAGCAGTCACGAATCTCCAGGATCATGTCTTTAAGCCCATCTGTCTTCTGCTTTGTTTTCATAGCAGTTTATAAAGTAATTGGTAGTATACTTAACAGACCAAAAGTCAAAGACACCATTACCTCTGATTTTATGCAGAACAGATTAATAATTTATAGAATAGAGTGTAATATGTACTATTTGTCAAAACTAAGCTTAGCTTGTAAAATGATGTGTGAATTGGAGCAGAACTACAGCTCAGAATGATTCAAGATACAAAACCTTGGTGGAAAAGACAAAGTGATAAAAACAAGGGCTTCAGTATCTCCCACGGAATGAATGAATGAATAAGGTAACTGTAGTTTACGTCATGCATGTTCTGTGTTTACAATTTGCAACTCTGAATTACAAATTTACGTCTCACAATGTTTTTGGTTAATTAAAAATAAAAAAGGTAATTGTGACTTTTTATCTCAAAATTCTGATCTTTTTCTTGAAATTCTGCAATTATATCTCACAATTGTTAGATACAAATTAATTCTTTGATGCATTATATCAAGAACAGAACCAAAATATAACAAATTCTTTATTTATAATTCCACGTTTCCAAAAATGTTGTCCTAATTTAGTTGCTACATGAACAAGAAACAATGCTGTACAAATGCTGGTCAATGACATCAGTTCACCACTGTTGAAAACTGTACACTGGATTCTCAATACAATAACTCTAATCCACAGATCAGACACTGTCAACTTATGTATGTCTGCTAACAATCAAACTTTCTCTTCAGTTCAGTGGTTTCTAGCTCATTTCTTTCCATTATGCGTGTGTTGTTACTCTGAGGTATCTGTTGAGTGGTTTCCGTCAGGAGGCCATTTCTCATCAAATGACATCTGAGAAATATACGAGAGTCCATCAGTGCAGTGTGCACTTAGCGATGAGCGTCTTAATGTAACCGTGCAAGACGGGAACGCAATAAGAGTGAGCAGATAACTGGAAGCAATACTTGAAATGAAGGAGTCCCGCTCTCTCTCGGTCTTTATCTGGCATCAGAAGCTGCTTTAAAGTGTTCTGACCTGATTAAGGCCACGCTGCTGGAAATTGGATAAGGGAATTGCAGCTGCGGAACTCTATTGTGGGAAAAGTGTTATTTTTATCCCTCTTGACAGTTGTGGCACTAAACCTGGAGGAGAGGCGGTGGAGTGGGGGATTATGGGTAAGACGATAAGAGCTTGAGAAATTCTCTGGTCGTGGATCTGTCATGGGCGTATAGATCGTCATTACACCCTAATCACATTAGACAGCTCAATTAGAAGCGGGCCGAGGTGGAGTTGTTGCTCATGGTTAATTGGGAACGCTGGTGAAAGCTGGAGATGAGAAGCTGGGCTTTTATTGAATGAAATCAATATTCAGCTTATAGCCAAGTACTTTAAGTGTCTTCATCATCTTCTCTCTAATCACCTTTCAGAGGACTGTCCTTGTAATCTTGGTTATTAGGCTCATAATACAATGTTCTTTTGTGAGAGGGGATGAAACAGTTCCTTTACAGAAAATCACATATTTGCATCGTACTCTGTGGATTACCATGGAAATTATTGTGAAGTCATAAAGAGAAGCAGTTCATGTAAAAAATAAACGACTTTTTTGGTGTTAATGACACAGTTTCTGTGAGTGTAGTCTGGTTGATATATCTGGTAGTGCCATCCAGGGTAGGGCGGCCATCCGTCCGGTTTTGAATAGGAGGAAAATGTCAGAACAGGAGGTGGGGTTGTTTGAAAGGCAAGAGAACATGGAGGGGATAAACATTAGAACTGAAACCAAAATAGAACGATTTTATTTTTGGGAGACTCGAATCTGACTAGGATACCTGTTTTTGGAGGTAAAAGAATTCAGTTGGTCTAATCAACAGGAACCACACATCAATAGCTTGGCTGCAGTGAATGCTGGGATGGGTACTGGGGGTGGTGGAGCAGATCTTCCTGAATGCTGGGATCTGCATCCCGGTAATTAATTTTAACAATGAGCTACCAGTAAAAGAGAAAGCTATGTTAGTGAACTGGTTGCATTAATTAGAAAATCGGGAAAGGCTATGGAGAGCCTTCCTTATAGTGAATTTCAGACAGGGAAGATAAAAACACTGGACAAAGGGCAGGCAATGTTAACACTGGTTAAAGTCTTTAAATTGCTAACCAAAGAGGAAGTGGGAAAATCAATTAAAGCTCTCAATGACTCGCTCATGAATTGTCAGCCACTACTGATGTTTTTTTTGTTGGTGTTTGTTTGTTTCATATTTTGAGTTTTATTTCATAGTTCAGCATTTAAACCCCTCTACTAAAAACACCCACTCTTAACCCAGCTCTTTTAGAGAACTACAGACCGGTATCTCTTCTGCCTTTCATTGCAATAACACTTGAACAAATATCTGCCTTTCTCACACAGAAAAACCTTCTAGACAGCAACCAGTCTGGTTTCAGAAGTGGATATTCAACCGAGACTGCCTTCCTCTTAGTTGTTGAAGCCCTTAGACTGGAAAGAGCTTCCAAGTCTTCAATCATTTTCTTGCTGGATCTGTCCAATAATTTTGACACAGTTGACCAGCAGATCCTCCTGTCAACCCTATTGGCAAAGGGCATCTCAGGAACTGTACTCCAGTGTTTTGAATCTTACCTCTCAGATAGGTCCTTCAAGGTATCTTGGAGATGTGAGGTGTCCAAGTCGCAATATCTAACTACTGGGGTGCCTCAAGGCTCAGTTCTTGGACAGCTTATTTTCTCTGTCTACATGGCATCACTAGGTTCTGTCATTCAGAAACATGGCTTTTCATATCATTGCTATGCTGATGACACTCACCTCTACCTCTCATTCCATCCTGATGATCCGACGATAGCTGCTCGCATCTCAGCTTGTCTAACAGACATTTCTTGTTCGATGAAGGACCAGCACCTTCATCTCAATCTTGCCAAGACAAAACAGCTTGTGGTTTCAGAAAACCACAAGCCACATTCCTAAAACTGCCCGGTCCTGCAGATTTGCCCTATACAACATTAGGAAGATCAGGCCCTTTCTTTCGGAACATGCTACACAATTCCTTGTTCAAGCTCTTGTTTTATCCAGACTGGACTACTGCAATGCTTTCTTGGCAGGTCTCACATAAAATTCAAGACATTAATGTTTGCCTACAAAACCACCACTGGCTCTGCACCTCTTTACCTAAATTTACTACTTCAGACTTATGTGCCCTCTAGAAGCCTGCATTCTGCAAGTAAACGACGCATTATTGTGCCATCCCAAAGAGGCATATAGCCACTTTCACAGACTTTTACATTAATTGTTCCCTCCTGGTGGAATGACCTGCCCAACTCAATCCGAGCAGCTGAGTCCTTAGCCATCCTGAAGAAACGGCTAACACGCATATCTTCCATTTTTACTTGACCCTCTAACACTAGCACTCTCTCTTCTATTTCTATAGTCGTAACATAAATTATGTTATCTCGTAACATAAATTATGCAATTATAACTACAGTGTAAATGCATTCATGGCTTCTCTGAGCTGCATTAAAATCAGTGCAAATGCATCCACATACAAGCCACTTCAGATGCAGCTTCTGTACCACTTCTGCAGTGCAAAGATGGATTTTGTTGATATTGATTTAATTTGATTGATAACAGCCCTATAGTGTCTTACAGTTCTAATTGCATTTATTGAAAAAAATATATTTACACTAAAGATGAGATACATTTAATAAGGTTAGAACCTGGTAAACAGTTTAAGGGGAAAAATATTGTCCCTTAATGAAAATTGTTCTTTTTGTCACTGGTTTGGGATTATTCATCAGTTTTTATCCTGGCTTCACAAATCTTGAAATGTATCCTTCTATTTGGTATTGTAGAAATGGCCAGTGTAATGCAAGAAGGTTCATAATAACTGGAAAAAGCTATTTGTTAGCATTCCCAATTACCTCAATGGTTATGTCAAATGTCTTTGTTCTTTCCTGTTAACCTTGCACTGAATAAGCAAAAGTAACTAAATTTACTTTGTTAGCTGAGATGCGTCATGTCTTCTGTGTTTCTGTTCAAGGACTTTTGCAAGTACTCTTAATTTGGGTTTTGTTCCTGTTGTAGCTGGTTTCCTGTTGTAGGGGTATTACATATAATATTAATATGTAATTTAAAGCAATAGTTTAATTTAGCTCAAAGGGAATCATTTATGATTGTATAGGGTTTTGAACAGAATCAGTGTTACGGTGATTCACTGAACGAGCCGTATAACAAACTCTGTACTGGATATTAACATCCAAAATATAGTGAAAATACTATTAAACAGCACAGTAACTAGATCGGCAGATTAAGACATTAACTTACGTGCAGAAAACACAAGATACTTCTCTTTTCAATATACATAAGATTTTATTTATATAAACCTAAGACATAAACTAATCTAACACATGAACACAAGCATTCACACATTCACATGTTGCAGGAAGAGAGAAAGTGAGGAAAGGATGAGTTTAAGAGAATGCAAATGTGATTTCCCAAGTTTACAGCAATATGTTCAATTGCATAGACCTGAACAACCTTCAATCACTTATTTAACCCTCGCTTTGAGTTTCTCAATGAGGCCAAGATTTATATTAAAATCACCAATTCAGAACTTGGAGGCGTTACTTGCGTGCTTTGCCTGTTACGGGGTTTCCTTTGTGTCGTCGTTGCAGACAGGGGGGTTTCCCGAAGTGTCTGATTGGCTGGAAGTTCAGTAGTCTTTGAAGTGAAGTCTTGGGCGTTGGCAGAGGATGCGGAGTTGGTCTGGTTTGAAGTTTGAAGCGAGTGCAGTCGGAGCTGGACTTTGTAGCAAACTTACATTAGAACACGAAACTCCACGGAAAGTAAAAGAATAAAAATAAAAGGATGTGACGAAACTAAGTTGTTTTCCTTCTCATTATGGCATGTGGGCCAGAAGAGAAGAAGAGAGAGAGAGTGACTAGAGTGTAAGGGAGCGTAAAGAGAGCGCGGCAAGAGAAGGGTACTAAGAGAGCGAATTTTACGATGTCCTGAGTTTTTAAACTCGGCTTCCAGACCGTCCCCTCTGGACGTCTTGACCAATTAGATACTGTCCTTGCTTGGGGTGTTGCTCTGTTCCTCCACCAAATCATAAATCAACTTGTTATCTGTTCAGTCAGAGGTCCGAACTTTACAGGCTCTTGCAAAGTATACTTTCGTCCATGATTTCTAATAACAAGACTATGATGCATTTGACAAAGAATTGATTGGAAGAAACATTTAAAGCATGAATTTTCAAACTCGTACATACTAAACATGAATATTAATACTTCAGCTATTCAATACTTATTAAGAGCAAGACATACACAATGAGTGATTAAAACAAGGATATTAAAATCATATGTGGGGTTCTGCATAAAAATGTCCTTTTAGGATGATTTTATGGGCATATGAAAAAGAAAGTCTTTGTATAGTTCTATGGTGAACAAAGGCGTGTTCTTTAGAGAAAATAATTCAAGTCTGTTTTGTCTTGTATGGGGGAAGACCCGCCCAAGAGAGTCCGTAGCTGGTGATTTCCTATCACAGGTTTACATGTGACGGCCATCTCTTTGAACATCAGTCTTGATTCCTTGCCCCAAATTTGACAGACTCTTTCCTGAATTGGAACTATCAATAAGTGTTCGTTTGTCTCAATGTTGCAAGCTGTTTCGTGAAAGAGGCTTGTTGGTTAGATTGCTTGCTTCAAACTAGATTTATGACGTCCTGTTTCCTTAAGGCCTCTCTGCATTCCAGCTCCTCAGGTTTCAATGTTCTGATCGCAGCTTCACTTTGTCTGATTCAGTCTCTGATATCCTACACTGTATTGATGTCTTTCTATGATTTTTGATTCCTCTCACCTGTTGCTTGTTTTGTCCAGTCATGTAGCTCTTTGTTTTAGTTTTCATGGTCAGTAATGGCCTTGACTAGATATGTTACGCTGTTAAGTTTTGCCTTTTGTTTTTTTCTTGTGCATCGGCTCAGATTATCTTCTTGTTCTGTTCAGTAAACAGTCTGTGAATAGATCCTCACCTCCTCATCTGCTCATAATCTGTGACTGTGTTGAAAGAATAGATATTTTGCACACACACACACACACAATAGCAGACCACTGTGCTAACGTCTACAGTATGTTGCCTGAGGAAAAAAAAGGAAATTTTTCGACTGAATCTGATGTAATTTGAATACTGGGACAAAGAGGCTCCAAAACAGAAGTAACTGGAGATATTTGGGAATTAATTAATTTAGGAATTAATCTCTATTCGGGTGAATGATTTGATCTGTACACCCTTATTATGATCCATCTCACATTTTCAGCTTGTCTCATGTAAAGAGGCTGTAAATTGAATCTTATTTCTGTGGTGCAGACTGATTGCAGTTGCAGTGAGAGGGGCGGTGAAGTAAAGCTCAGGGAAACAAATGTTTCCTGCAAGACCACCATTCATTTTCAATGAGAGAAGCAAAGGGCAATCCTATGAAACAGCCTAGAATATAGTGCGTGATTATTTTTTTAGTTTTTGCCTGATTTAATAGAACACTTTCAGTAGTCTGTTGTCAGTCATTGTCTTTTCATTGGCTTGTAACTGTTGTGCGTTTTGTATTTCTACCTTGTTGTATCTTTGTTGTGTGTTTGTGAATAAACTGCTTTGTTTAGATCATCTCCTCACCTCATCCCAGCCTGACTGTAACAGTTTACCATATAAACACTTGTTATAGGCTTACCATTATGATTAGACAAAAACACGGTTTGGAAGAACGATTTATGATGTACACACTCATTATCTAAATTGTGCCCTTTTTTTAACAAAAACAAGGTGTGCTATAGAGTTCACAGCATTTACTGATGTCAATGGCTGTTCATTCTGCACAGATACGTCACCATGTCTGGCGGCAGTCTGTGTAATGAATTGACTGAGAGTGTAGACTTGTCATAAGCTTCATTGACCTCTATGCTAGCACTAAAACACACATGGCCTTTCTGCTCTCAGTAATTACTGTATGCAGTGGGGTAGAACATTGGCCTTTAACCGGCCCTCAGCACCAGACCTCTGAGTTTGAACACACACTGTGAACTAATGTCAGAGCTCACTGTACACCAGAAAATGTTACGATCGCTGATTTTCAATGAGGATGGTGTATTGCCAGGTTGAGTGACTCTCCATCATGCGATTAAAAGTTGAGAGATTTTAACAAGCACACTCTGCAGCATTCTCTGGCATCCATTAACCAATGAGAAATTCCCATTGTGCTTTCAGAAATCCAGCTCTCTGTACTCTGGCTTGATTTAAGACTGACACAGCTCTTTCCACACACTCAAAACACAATGGGCCTCATTCATGAAACATTCGTAAATTTGCACGTAAAACGGACCTTCCCTAAAACTCTCCTCCGGATTCACAAACGCTTCGTAAACGTCTGATTTGATAGTTAAACGTGTATGTTAATGAATTCCAATCATTCGTGAATACGCCGCTCGTGCACACTCATTCACAATTAACATAATCCCCGTCTCTAAATTACAGCTACGCAATTTGCGTGTCCAGGAACGCAGTGGAATATTTGGTCTACTTTCTCAAGTTTGGCTCCAGTATATTGCATAAATGCAAAAAAGACTAATAGGCCATATGGGCTATAAATATTCAATAAATATTCAATACCGTGTGTCCACCAAAGCATTTTTAGCCACCTGCAGGTGCTCTTCTGAAAACGGCCAGCTGGTGGCGCTTGAAAACGATTTGGTGGCACAGCGTTTTTCCCATAGATGGAAAAAAAAGTTTTCAGCTGTGGATTTGGTTGCTATGAAACGGAATATCCACGGCAGTAACGTATTACTAGTATCTAATTTTGAAGAATATTACTGAATATGAAAAGGCAGTAACCAGTAATATTAACTTCTCTATTGTTGTTCAGTTGTTGTACATGTAGGATGATTGGTCGGTGTAGTTTTTGTCCCGCCCCTCCTCCATTGATTGGATGGCTGGCTAAAAAGACAGTGACAAGCTCTGCATATGGAGGACCAAACCTGCATAAATTAAATATGAATAAATAAATATATTAACGAATGAATAGATAAATAAATGTGATAATAGGAAAATAAATAAATGAACAAACGACTTGATAAAATAAATATCATTAATTTGTAATAAAATACCCCCCCCCCCCTTAATTTATTTTCTGCTTTTAGACATTTATACATTTTTAAACATTTCTTTAACTTTTATTTTTTCACTAATTCTTTTTTTAATGTATTGTTATTATTTATACATTTATTTTTAGATTTATTTATTTATTTATTCATTTCTTTTTACTTTTCCGTGTGTAACATGGAAATGAGGAAGGTGGTCCTTCATTTCATCATTGGTTGAGAGCATCGTCAGGCCAGCTAAGCGATAGAGATGACAGTTTTCAAAGAAAATAGCGGCAAATAGTAATTCTTTGTCCAGTTTGCTACGGGATGTGGCAGATCAGCTGGAGAGTTGTAAGTTATTTTCACCTAACGTTATTCGCATTAGTGCCAAAATGTTTAAAATATTTTCCAGAAATAAAAACAGGAAGCTGAAGCTACTTATGTGATCTCCCACAGCATCGTCGACCTCGAGTCTGGAACTTCAGACCCTAGGGTGATGACACCCAGTTATTAGACTAGAAACCAACCATCCACTGGGTGTCTGACTCTGGGTGTCATCACCGTAGGGTCTAATGTCGATGGTTCCAGACTTCAGCTTCAGCTTCCTGTTTTTAAATATATAAATAAATCTCAAAATAAATGTATAAATAATAAAAATACATAAAAAAAGAATTAGTGAAAAAATTTAAGTTTACAAATGTATAAATGTCTAAAAGCAGAAAATAAATTAAGGTGGGGGGGGGTATTTTATTACAAATTAATGATATTTATTTTATCAAGTCGTTTATTCATTTATTTATTTTCCTATTATCACATTTATTTATCTATTTATTTATTAATATATTTATTTATTCATTCATTCATTTATTCATATTTAATTTATGCAGGTTTGGTCTTCCATATCTGCGTTCTACCCAAAGCTAAACCGGAGCTAAACAGTTTATGAACTCTCAGCTACAAAAATTAAAAAAACAGAGCAAACGAACTTGTAAAATATTATAATGGCAGTGCATCAAAATTCAGTGTCATCAGTTTGCCAGAAAGAACACAGAAAGTTTTACGCACCATTTACACGTGGTAGGGAGCAGGTGTACATTTCTTTCCTAGCAACTAACGTTTTGAAAATACGAACATTTTCATGAATCTGAAAATTTATGTCAGAACAGCTTTACGAACGACTTACACAAAAATGTGTTCTGCTCGTGTTTCATGAATGAGGCCCATTCTACACATTCATATCCATCCGTCAGAGTCATACAGGTTTGGAATGAGAACAGAATTATTTTGGATCCTTTAAATCCCATTACCAATTACTCCAGTTACTGACATACAGTGATGGGAAGTTCGGATCATTTTACCGACTCGGACCTTTGAGTCTCGTTCAGCAAAATGAACGAATCTTTTTTCGAGTCATTTCGTTCATTTTAGCAAAATATAATTAAAATGTTATGTGTTACTTTCCAAACACATCTACTACTTATGCAAACGTTTATCACACTACAAACAATACAAAACTATAATGCTATAAGAAACAGAAAATATTAATTCATTGTTTACCTGGGTCTTTAGTCTATGATTTGCGCACCACCTCTTACCTGACAAGTGTTCGGGTTTGAGTCGTTCGTTCTTTTGTCACGTGACGTGACAGTTTTGGACAGAGAAATTAGTTAATTTACAACCTTCCTTACAAACGGGTGCATAGTCATTATTATTATTATTATTATTATTATTATTATTTACTCTTACAGTTATGTGATGCTTTTCTGGTCTCAAATTATTGCTTTTAATTTCTGTCACCTGGTTCTTTTCCATAACACCATGTGGTAATAAAGATAATAACGAGTTGGTTATGCTTTATTTTATTTTATTTTTTTTGTCTAATCTTCATAAAATACAATACCTTGTTGTATTTATGTCTTTTGAGTTAACCCTTTAGATTGGACTATAGTGTTACTTACTATACTTTTGTAACATATGACACTTTAGACATTAACACTCTGTACACACTCCTGAATTGTTTTTTATTGTTTATTTTTGTGCCAGAAAAGCAAAGAGGATAACTATTCCAAAATGAATTTAAACTATTTAAATAAAAAATACAAGGATTGGTTAAGCATATGGGGCTGTCACGTGATGAACGAACGACTCAAACCCGAGACTCGGGAGGTGAACTAATTCCAGTACAGCACCCATAGAATGTTGTGCAATGCGCATGCGCGACTGAACGAATCACTCCCCGAGACGACTCGGTCTTCCCGACAGTGTTGGGAAAGTTCATTTTCTACATGAACTAGTTCAAAGTTCAGTTCACACATTTTAAAATGAACTAGTTCAGTTCATAGTTCATAATTCAAATTTTTGGAACTAAGTTCGCAGGTTCCAAAATGAACTAGTTCATAGTTCTTTTATTTTTTCCAGTATGTTGCTGCAAGCTGTTACCCTAAGAATACTGGCATTTCCCAGTTGTTGCCCCCCATTCAGTCCACACTCGTATCCAGCTGCAGCTTTCACCCTACAGTATATTCTCAGAAACATGAGGAAGAACGTGCTGCTTGAATGGTTTTTTTAATGAGGAATTAAGAAACAATCTGAGGTAGGAACCAGGCTGAGGTAGGAAACAAGGATGTACCTCAAAGCGCAAGTGACCTGCACATACCTTAAAAGGTTAGACGGGTGCTTTATTTCAATATGCCGTTTCAAGTTTGCTGTTGACGTTGTTGATGTGCGGAGTAGCTTCTTGAGACCCGGCGGGCACAGTTTACACAAAAAGGTAAGATTTTTCCCACCTGGATCATCACTGACCTTTTCAAAAAATTATTTTAGGTGGACATATGAA
The DNA here is from genome assembly GCF_936440315.1 of Barbus barbus. Classification (NCBI taxonomy): domain Eukaryota; kingdom Metazoa; phylum Chordata; class Actinopteri; order Cypriniformes; family Cyprinidae; genus Barbus; species Barbus barbus. Next base: position 27,907,274 of record NC_136762.1, read on the forward strand.
GTTTCATTCATCATTGAGACAGCAGTAGTGCCGCTGCCTTCATAGGATTTTGCCTCCATTCATTCTTCGCAATTTGATGACGCATGCGCGGTGCGACTCTGTGGTGGCTGGTGTTGCCAGATCTGGTCTTTCCCCCTATATAATAAGGCTCGTTTTAGATTGTGTTGTAGCGGTTGTAGCCTAGATATTGTAGAGTCAGTGGTTGTAGCCGGGATTTTGCCTGGCTCCATGGAAATCTGGCACTCTCTAGAACAAAATTGAACTACAAGAGAACGACGTTAATAAACGCCAGAATGAGCGCGTTCACGTGCACGTTCATCAGGCAGATTTACAGCACGTTCAGTTCACGTTCACCCAGAATATGAACGAGTTCATGAACGATCGTTCAATGAACTCGTTCAGGCACAACACTGCTTCCCGAGTCACATTAAGGATTCGTTCAAAATGAACGAATCGTTCAAGAATGACCCATCACTACTGACATAATGGTCGTTGCCCTGAGAAGTCAGTGGAAACCTAATGAATTATTGTAATTTCTCTTGTAAAAAAGTATTTCAGATAGTAGAAAAGTAATATGATTCACTGTAACAGCCTCTCACAGTGACAGACGGTGTCAAACCGCAGTTCAGTTTTTGTGACTGACACACTGAGACTTCAGTCGTGTCCAAGAGTGAATACGGCTTATTGAGAAAGCGCTGGATGTTTCGCTGCACTGCAAAAACAGACCAATGACAGCTCTTGGAGTTATGTAATTAGTGGGTGCTTGCCAAAGGCAAGGCACTCACTATTGTTATTGCTCATATTTATTATTATTTTCTTCTTCTTTATTCCGCTGAAAGTTTGGCGGGTAACTCCTCCCGCAGCTTTTGTCACAGACCCACGAATGAGGCGTCAAATCGTGCGGATTATTCAAGAATGGTGTGCTTTGATTTTTATAAGCGATCGGGGGTACGGTGTTCGCCCCAGGGGCGAAAAACCGCCCAAAAAGTCCCATAGACTTAACATTGCAACAAATTTTGACGAGTCATAGCTCAGAGCGAGGAGTTCACAGAAACTTGTGATTTGCCACATTTGAAGAGGCTGGCAGGCTCTGTAAGAACATACCTCACAATGGGGTAAAAGTTGCATCCTTGGGGGGCAGGAGCTGCCCAAAATTTCCCATTGACTTACTATGGAGCAGGTCGTCCCATGAAATACATACGTTTCACCTACTATGCTAAATTGCATAGGGATTTTGTATTGAACATAGCTCTGGATCACAGTGTCATAGAGACAAGGGGGCCGGCTCATTTTACTCAGACGACCAATCAATCTCTCAGGATCATTGTGAAGCTATCAAGCCACGCCCTAGCAACCATTTAGAGCACCTTAGCAACAAGTTCCATAGACATCCATTGAAAGAGATTAAAGGGATATCTCCGGACTGAATTGTCATAGAAACATGAGGGTGGTCTCATTTGACTCAGGGCAGCAAACAGCCAATCATGAATCACCTCAACACTTCCTAGCCCCTCCCTAGCAACCACTGTCGAGCACCTTAGCAACCAAATTCCAAAGAGGGATATCTTCCATTCTGAATGTCACACAGGCATGGGAGTTGGTTTATATCATTCATAGTGACAAGAAGCCTTTGCAGTTCCATCATTGGCAGCTACCAAGCAACTCCATAGCAACCAAACAGAGTACCCTAGCAACCAAAATCCAAAGAGGGATATCTTCCATTTTGAATGTCACAGAGGCATGGGAGTTGGAATATATCATTCATACTGACAAGACGCCTTTGGAATTTCATCATTCGCAGCTGCCAAGCAACTCCCTAGCAACCAAACAGAGTACCCTAGCAACCAAAATCCAAAGAGGGATATCTTCAATTCTGAATGTCACAGAGGCACGGGACTTGGTTTATATCATTCATAGTGACAAGAAGCCTTTGCAGTTTCATTTTTGGCAGCTGCCAAGCAACTCCACAGCAACCAAATAGAGTACCCTAGCAACCAAAATCCAAAGAGGGATATCTTCCATTCTGAATGTCACATAGGCATGGGAGTTGGTTTATATCATTCATACTGACAAGCAGCCTTTGGAGTTTCATGATTGGCAGCTGCCAAGCTACTCCCTAGCAACCAAACAGAGTACCCTAGCAACCAAGATCCAAAGAGGGATGTCTTCGATTCTGAATGTCACAGAGGCATGGGAGTTGGTTTATATCATTCATACTGACAAGCAGCCTTTGGAGTTTCATGATTGGCAGCTGCCAAGCTACTTCCTAGCAACCAAACAGAGTACCCTAGCAACCAAGATCCAAAGAGGGATATATTCCATTCTGAATGTCACTGAGGCATGGGAGTTGATTTATATCATTCATACTGACAAGCAGCCTTTGGAGTTTCATGACTGGCAGCTGCCAAGCTACTCCCTAGCAACCAAACAGAGTACCCTAGCAACCAAGATCCAAAGAGGGATATCTTCGATTCTGAATGTCACAGAGGCATGGGAGTTGGTTTATATCATAGGTCACTAACAGGCGGACCGCGGTCCTGATCCGGACCCAAAAGCCGTCCAATACGGACCCGTCTACAGCCAAAACAGAATGTTAAGATTTAAACCTGACGGGGCGCTTCTATTTCAGCCGGCGCAGCTTTTGAAGTCTTTACGGTAGTGGGGTCGCCAACTGGCAGACTCCGGTCCGAATTCGTGAAGGTTTTTGACATAATGAAATAAATAAATACCAAACGCTAATTTAATCAATCAAATTTATATTAAGCACATCAAGGTCAGCTCTAGAGCCATTTGGCTGCAGTCGTGCGTGCAGTGATGAGAGCAAAGAGCGGAGCAGACAGATGAAACTTTCAGTGAGTGAAAAAAGATGGCATTTTCACAAATTAGGAAAGTTGACGCGTCCTTAAAAAGTCTTAAATGGTACAAGAGTCTTAATTATGATTTCAGAAGGTCTTAAATGTGGGGACTGAAAAAGGCTATTCATTCAATAAATATGAGCGCTGCACGTTTCAGATTCAGCTGCTGCGCTGCTTTGTGGAGTCTGTCTCCTGGGCTTGTGTACTGCCATTCCGCTGGAAGAGGATGATTTTCCATTTCCAGTCAGCCTGTACGTCTTCTGTTGTCAAAGATCAATGTGAAAACAACCCATGATTTTAAGCCGGAAACACGCAGGGTTGTAAATGTGAACTGGTGGATAAACAAGATAATGTGTTGTAAAATGTAACCAATTAAGGCAGTAAAATATATTTATATATATATTATTTAATTAATATAATACTTGATTGTTTTTGTGAAAACCTGCATCTGAACTGTAAATCATGCTTTTTACAGTCATTTTATTTTATTTATTTTTGTGCAGGTCTTAAAAAAGGTCTTTAAATGACTTGAAATTAAGCTTAAATATCTTGCATATACCCTGGCCTGGCAAAAACCATCAATTGTTTTTTAGAATTGTCCAGACCTCGGCTGGTGGAGAGGGTTCATTACTGGACTTCAAGCCAGTTTAGTTGAAGACCCCTGGTTTATATCATTCATAGTGACAAGAAACCTTTGGGGTTTCATGATTGGCAGCTGCCAAGCCACTCCCTAGCAACCAAACAGAGTACCCTAGCAACCGAGTGGCGTGTTTTGCCACTGCAAGCACCCACTCACATTTTCTTCAGGAAATGTACATTCTAGTTGTTCTCTGTTCTCCCTGCCTGATTGTCATTCAGCGCAATGTAACACATTAATAATGTGAGAACCCCATTACATTCTAAAACATCGGCTCTTAAAGACAGGCTTTTGCTTTCCATATCCTATTTTTATACTACACAATACACTTCATATCTAATTACGTCATATCACTTTGTACTTTAGAGACAAATCATTTAAACCAAAGAGCCAGAAAAGACACAGAAAATTAGCAAAACGCAAAGACATATTATCACATTATGAGCTAAACGCAGAGCAGAGGAGCAGGAAATGCCATAAAAGGTGCTCACAGCCTTCATTATTGCTTTATTGATTTGAGCAGATGGTTTTCAGTGAGCAGGTTTTCTGGGGCTATGCTTCACATTTGATGCTGGTTAGAAGGTCTGGTGAGCTCAGACCTTGTGCTTGTTTGAAGGATTTTTCATTTCTCAACCAGTAAACACAATCTTAAATCAATATATGATCAATTATAAGAGTTAAGCTCGACATTAAATCTAAATTGCCCCTTTATGTTCCTACTGTTATTGCAAACAAACATCAGTTCATGTTATTCTAAAATAAAAATAAAAAATAAAAGTCTTAATACTTTACATATCTCTTCTACTATTTACACCATCACATTAATTTGCCATAACAAAATCAAATGTGTATACTAGGTATATCTGAGAAAATGTATGCTCTTCATGGTGTTTCTATAGCATGCTCTGCGATAAAACAGGAGGCAGTCATTAAAGATCTCCTTCGCAGCCCTGATCTAGCCAAGTCAATACTGAAACATCCACCTGCTCATTTGATATAAAACTGTAGAGGTTGATATTTTCCTCCAGGTCGTATTTGTGCTTGGGCTTCTTTAATGAATGTCAGGTTCTCAGCCCCTGACTGAAGTATGGACTGTTTTTTTCTCTCTGGCTTTTATTTTAATGTAAACCTCCCAGCAATTATTTACAGCCACTCAGTTTCTTTATCTGTTAGTTCTGCACCCTGCTAATGTAAATGACAGAGTGTTTGAAACAGACATCTATGTACTGTTCCCTTCAGTTTTAATTGACTTGATATTTCCCCTGTCCAGTAAATAGATTCTGCACATAGCCTCGAAAACACCGGCACTCTCTGCTACATCTGTAGAGAAGAGCAGGAGCCTTTCTCTTGTTTTTAATTTTCTCTCTCTCTCTCTCTCTCTCTCTCTCTCTCTCGCTCCACTAATATGGCCGTCATGTCCTGGGCTGGGGTGGGGTGAAAGAACAGGATCTCTGGGTAAATTCTGGGTAATGTTGCATTAACTTCCTTCAGTGCTTCAGTTCCATCGGACTGCTTGTCTAATTCCCCTTTTACAAGAGCTCTACTCCTGAAATCAATGAGTGCTCAACGGTGCATAGAATATTCAGACCATTCAGATCAGTATTATGGGTATTATTTTACTGCACTTTAATCCTGATCTTTTCTACTCAATTATAGAGTAATGCATATAGCTGTAACACATATTTAGGATTGTGGCAAGACTCTTTAAACCCATTGTGTCATCCAATGGTGGTTCTCCGGTGTCTGTAGCAACTGAAAGTACTAAATGGTATCTTTTTGAGGCTAGGTATGGGATGTAATTTTAGTGTTGCTTGACTTGAGTGCAGCATTCGATATGATCAGAACATCCCGATTTTCCTCTTTCAACACCTGGTGGGTTTAAAAGGTGTGGTTCTGATATGGTTTCACTCCTATCTAACTGATAGATATTTCTTGGTTAGCAATGGAAATTCCACCTCTGTGGAAAGACTTCATTGGAGGGGTTCCACAAGGCTCTATCCTGGCTCCTATTCTATATCTGCTCCCAATGGGTAACATCTTTAGGAAGTATATTTTATATTTCAGAATCAGAATCAGAATCAGAATGAGCTTTATTGGCCAAGTATGTTTACACATACAAGGGATTTGTTGTAGTGACAGAAGCTCCACAGTGCAACAGAAAGACAGCAACAGGACAGGGCACAAGATAATAAAAGAATAACAACAATTAACCAAAAGGCAATGTACAAAGCAGCAGAAACACAATATATAATATAGACAACTATGTATGTACAGGTCAAGTATGTGCAAATTAGAAATGAGAAAATAAAGTGTGGTGTGTGGTGAATGGGTAGTGTATTATAGTTGTGTGTTCCACGTTTATTGTTGAGTGTTCATGAGATGGATTGCCTGAGGGAAGAAACTGTTCCTATGTCTGGTTGTTCTGGTACACAGAGCTCTGTAGCGTCGACCAGACGGTAACAGTTCAAAGAGGGAGCATGCTGGGTGTGAGGGGTCCAGAGTGATTTTACCAGCCCTTTTGCTCACTCTGGATAAGTACAGTTCTTGGAGAGTGGGGAGGGTTGTACCAATGATTCGCTCAGCAGTCCGGACTACTCTCCGTAGTCTTCTGAGGTCAGATTTGGTAGCTGAGCTGAACCAGACAGTTATAGAAGTGCAGAGGATGGATTCAATGATGGCGGAGTAGAACTGTTTCAGCAGCTCCTGTGGCAGGTTGAACTTCCTCAGCTGGCGAAGAAAGTACAGCCTCTGCTGGGCCTTCCTGACAATGGAGTCTATGTGAATATCCCACTTCAGGTCCTGGGAGATGGTGATGCCCAGGAATCTGAATGACTCCACTGCAGTCACGGTGCTGTTCATGATGGTGAGTGGGGGGAGAGCAGGGGGGATTCTCCTGAAGTCCACTATCATCTCCACAGTTTTGAGCGTGTTAAGCTCCAGGTTGTTAAGACTGCACCAGACAGCCAGCTCCTTAACCTCCTGTCTGTAAGCTAGGGATGGGAAGATTAACCGATATGTATCGATACGCGGTCATGCGCGTGCACGATGCGAGTGCATCGGTAGAGCAGCAGAGGATGAATGAAATTTTGGAAACAAATCGAGATGCATCGGTTTTTGCGAGATGCATCGGTTTTTCCAAGATACAGCTTATCTTTTTAATATAGAATGTATTTCTTTGTTTATTAACAAGTGTTGTCAACCTGTTTTTGGAGTATAATTTAATCGACCAACATAAAGTAGGCCTTAGCAACGGATTTGCGGATGTGTACACTACAATTCAATGTATCAGGTGCGCGGATGAAGCTAGTGGTGCGCCCTAATTGTCAGGTAGCGCGAGGAGCAAAGCAAACATGTCGGACGCCGAGACAATTTATTCCCCACCGAGTTTTAAATCTAAAGTGTGGCAACACTATGGATTTTACAAGAAAGATGGACGACTTGACAAGACAGATGCAATTTGTAAAATGTGCCGCGCATCTGTAAAATACACGGGCAGTACGACTAATCTGATATCTCACTTGAAGCGGCGCCACGGTGTTGTTGTGGAACCATCTTCCAGTGTCCCTGCATCCCCTGCCTCCTGCTCTGATTCACCTGTAGCTACCAGCTCCAAAAGTGGTGAGAAAAGCATTGAAAGTTTTTTTCCACGCCCCGCTTGCTAACAGTTCCGCGCGCTCTACGGCAATAACGAAATAAAAAAGAAATCTGAAGAAAAACCTTTAACTGAAGGTGACTGACCACTGTACACTATTCTAAAAGGCCACAAGGTGTCCTCCTGTTTACTTTAAGAATTTTTATTTTTATTTTATTTTATTTTTATTAGCCTGTTGTTTACAGTGCCAGTGATGTTTCAAAGTAAAAGCAGCATAACACTGCTAGTTCACGACGTTAAGTTTTGAATATATATGGCAAAATATATCTTTGTAAAACTTATTTTCATAGTTGAAAAGTTAAATCACAATTCTTGTTGTGCAATAGTAAACCTTCTTTCTGTTGAAAGAGTGCAAATATTTTTTTTTTTTGTATATATTGCACTTATACATTCTGTTCATCTTGAAATACTTAAACAATATGTGCCATATGTTCTAAAATGGCCCTCTACTGTAAACCGACACTCAGGCTCTGAGAGAAAAACCAGTTTGTAAAAAAAAGTCTTGGTTTTACTTGGTTAATAAATAATCAAACTCATTCAATGGCACCGCATCTTCTTTCACATCATCACATAAACTTGATCTAATTAGTTAGTGCTGAATTATCGCATCGTATCGTGATATGGGTGTGAATCGTATCGTATTGCATCGCAATATGTCACAAATGTATCGTTAATATATCGGATCGGATACTTTGTATCGAGATGCGTATCGGATCGGCATTATACCTTAGATGCCCAACCCTACTGTAAGCAGACTCGTCACCGTCCTGGATGAGGCCGATCAGTGTGGTGTCGTCTGCGAACTTCAGGAGCTTGACAGATGGGTCTTTAGAGGTGCAGCCGTTGGTGTAGAGGGAGAAGAGCAGTGGGGAGAAAACGCAGCCCTGAGGAGCTCCAGTGCTGATGCTACGAGTGCTGGATGTGAATTTACCAAGCTTTACTAGCTGCTGTCTGTCTGTCAGGAAGCTGTTGATCCACTGGCAGACGGAGGTGGGGACGAAGAGCTGGGTTAGTTTATTTTGAAGGGTTTCCGTGATGATAGTGTTAAAAGCGGAGCTGAAGTCCACGAACAGGATCCTCACATAAGTCCCTGGTCTGTCCAGATGCGGCAGGATGAAGTGCAGTCCCATGTTGACTGCATCATCCACAGACCTGTTTGCTCTGTAGGCAAACTGCAGGGGGTCCAGTGATGTCCTTCAGATAAGCCAAAACCAGTCTTTCAAATGATTTCATGGCTACAGACGTTAGGGCCACAGGTCTGTAGTCATTAAGTCCAGTAATTTTGGGTTTCTTTGGGACGGGGATGATGGTGGAGCGTTTGAAGCATGAGGGGACTTCGCACAGCTCCAGTGATCTGTTGAAGATCTGTGTGAAGATGGGGGCCAGCTGGACAGCACAGGTTTTTAGGCAAGCTGGTGACACACCGTCTGGGCCTGGTGCTTTCCTTCTTTTGTTCTTCCTGAAGACCTGGCACACATCTTCTTCACTGATTTGAATCGTAGGTGTGGGGGAGAGAGGGGTTGCTGGGGGTGTGAATGGTTGTGTGGAGAGGTGTTCAGGGCAGGTGTGGGGTGATCTTTCAAAACGACAATAAAAGTCATTCAAGTCGTCTTCCAGGTGTTGATTCTCCAGAGTGCTGGGGGATGGTGACTTGTAACTGGTAATATCCTTCATTCCTTTCAACACTGAAGCAGGATCACTGGAAGATAATTTTTTTCCTGAGCTTGTCAGAATAATTCCGCTTTGCCGCTCTGTTCTCCTTTTCCAGTGTGTATTTGGCCTGTTTGTACAAGACTTTATCCCCCTTTCTGTAAGCCTCTTCTTTGGCCTGACGGAGCTGTCTGAGTTTTGCAGTGAACCATGGTTTGTCATTGTTGTAGATTAGATGAGTCCTGTTAGGAATGCACATATCCTCACAGAAACTGATATAAGATGTTACAGTCTCTGTGAGCTCATCCAGATCGGTGGCAGCGGCTTCAAAAACAGTCTAATCAGTGAAGTCGAAACAGGCTTGTAGATCCCGCTCTGTTTCGTTAGTCCATCTTTTAACAGATCTTAATACAGGCTTTGCAGACTTAAGTTTCTGCCTGTAGGACGGAATAAGATGAATCAAACAGTGATCAGAGAGTCCTAAAGCTGCTCGTGGAACCGAGTGATACAGAGTGATACCTCAGTCCTTTATTGTTGTGTAACAGTGATCCAGTATATTACTGTCTCTGGTGGGACATTTGATGTGCTGTCTGTATTTTGGCAGTTCACGGGAGAGATTTGCTTTATTAAAGTCCCAGAGAATGATTAAAACAGAGTCCGGGTGTTGTTGCTCACTCTCTGTGATCAGGTTAGCGAGTTTCTGTAAAGATGTGCTCACGTGCGCTTACGGTGGAATGTAGACACTCACGAGAATGAACGAGCAGAACTCCCGCAGCGAATAGAACGGCTTGCAGTTAATGAAGAGCGTTTCTAGATCTAAACAGCACATCTTCTTTAACACAGTTACATCTGTACACCACCTCTCATTGATGTAAAAGCACGTCCCGCCGCCGCGCGATTTCCCCGTTGATTCTGCGTCACGATCTGCTCTGATCAGCTGATAATTAGGCAGATGTAGCACGCTGTCCGGTATGTCGCCATTCAGCCAGGTTTCCGTGAAACACAGAGCAGCAGAGTTAGAAAAGTCCTTGTTTGTCCGGGAGAGCAGAAGGAGTTTGTCCGTTTTGTTGGGTAGAGAGCGGAGATTTGCCAGATGGATGCTAGGCAACGCCGTCCAAAATCCGCGCTGAAGAAGCTTCACGAGCACTCCGGCTCTCTTCCCCCGTCTGCGCCTCCTGTAGCGTTTGACCAGAGCTACGGCTCCGCCAACTACAATGTCCAGCAAAACGTCCGAAAAATCTAAATCCGGTAAAAGATTTTGTGGTGTGTTCTGCCGAATGTTCAGCAGGTCATCCCTGGTAAAACTGATCGTATTTGAAAAACAAAAAACAGGAAAAACAAACAAAAACAGTACAAACACTGAAGAGCAATGCACAATAGCTGCCATCATCGGCGCCATTTTTTAGTCCACTTTAGTCCACTAGAAGTTTCTATTGCCATGCCAATGACACACAACTGTACCTGCCATCAAAGCATTCTAACACTAATTCATTGAACTCACTATTAGTTTGTCTAAAAGATATAGGTGGAGAAACATGAGTCATATTACCCCAATATTGGTTCGGGTTCAGCTGTTTTATTGGTGCTATAAAAATAAATAGAAAGAAAGAAAGAAAGAAAGAAAGAAAGAAAGAAGCCATAAAACATATACCTGTAAGTTAGTACTCAAACCAGGGTAATGATACCCATTGACCAAAGGGTAGACAGGAGGATCAGATGATTTACTATACTGAAGGCTTCAGACAGGTCCAGCAGAATGAGGAGAGATGATCTGGCAGCAGCACTTACCAGTCGCAGGGATTCAGTAACAAACAGCAAGAAAATGTCAGTTGAGTGTCTGAAGCTTGAGCGATTGTTATCTAGCAGGTTGTTTAGTATTGTCAGGGGAAAGAGAAGATCTGAATGAAAACAACCCGTTCAAGTGTTTTCACTGTGAATAGGAGCAGAATGTTTGGTCTGTGATTGCCTATGAGTGTAGGGTTCTTAAGAAGTGGAGTTACTTAAGCCTGCCTGTGGTGAGGAAATTGCCACTAAGGAGAGATTTGTTGATGTGTGTGTGTTCTCTAAGGAGCAATGGCTTGGAGAAGATGGAAGGTAAATAGGGCCAAAGATGAATTAAGAGTAGATTATAGACTCCAGCCTCTCTGTGTGGAGAAAAAGAGAGTAGAGTGTGGCTGAGGAGAGGTGGAAGTGTGCGTTGTTGGGAACTGACTGCTGATGTATGTTATCTTGTCTGTGAAAAAAACCAGTGAAGTCATCAGCCTTGTGGTAAAAAAAGGTGAATATCTTAAAAGGTTACGGTTATCTTAAGTGCTGTTGATGTTGTGATAAACTTTTGCAGTGTAGACATTGGCAGAGAAGACTTGTTTGAGAAGCCACATACCTGTCTTGAAAGTAGATAAGAGTATGAGGTTGCTGACGAACCAAAAAAGAGCTGTTATGTGCTCACTTTACTCACTTCTCATAACAAAAGACAGCAAAAAGCATGTACTGTGTCATATTTACTGGTGAAGACAAATACTGTGAATCCAGGTTATCCAATGTACCTATAATTTTCCCATCCCTTTTTTGATGCTGCCACAAGAGTATTTACAAATTAAGTCAGACATCATTTCTAACTGGCATGCATCTATATTCGTCTAAATATTATCTTAAAACAGCAAACCAATTGTGCAAATCATTGAAAATAAAAAATAAATAAACACTGTGTGTGACGTGATGTTGCTGCATGAATAGAAAAACATAAATGTTGTAGGTCATCTAGATAGGTGGAGCTGGGGGAAGTGGAGGGTTCAGGGGAACTCTGATCGCACGCTGCAGGAATAGCTTACAGCGAACACCGAAATTAAAAGTTGATCAAGCAATCTTGTGCAATGTAGTAAATGATGTGATTGCTAACAGACTGAATGTAAAGAACCTATCAGTGTGCAATATCTTTGAGTTTAATGACTTAACTAGATATTTATCAAATTAAGACAATCTGTGAATTCAAGTGATACATATTTTATGACATCTGTTAACAATATAGCAAATCAAATGTTAATCTGCATATAAAATGTAAAATGCTATATATATTTTGCTCAAAATTGGTATTATGTCATGTAAATTTTTCATAATATATATATCATATATATTATATATCCTTTATATTTTTCATTTTAGTTTTTTATAGTCTTTAAATTTTTTATGTCAAGATTTTTTATTTTTATACTGGAGAATGATTGTCATGTACAACAGAAATATTATTATTGTACCTAATATACAATTTAAGTGGTTAAACTCGCACTGCTGAAACTGATCCCATGTTACAACGTCTCTCCTACATATATGACATTGACCTTTGGACAGAGCAAGCGATTATGACATCACTACATCACTAAATAACACCAAACAGCTTTGCTGCTAGTGGTGGGTGGCCTGAAGACAAGTCGCTGTTGAATCAAGGACATTAGCTAAAGGAACTGTGGATCGATACGCTGGGAGAGTGACATTGTTTCTGTTTTCTTGGTCTGTATTGATTTTCATTTATCCCTCCATCCAAGAGCCCTGGGGCCTCATGTATAAAACTTTGCGTAGATTTCATCCTTAAAGTGTGCGTACGCACATAAGGCAGAATTTGCGTACGCACAAAAGTTTTCAGATTTATAAAACCGTACGTACGCCAGAACCTGCGCAAGGTTCACTTGATAAATCACAATTATCTGAATATTGTGCGCAGGTGCACGTGCTTATAGCTTACCCCAATCTCCTCCCGAAATAACCATATTTGGAGGTTAAGACCGCCTATTTTGAATATGTATGATCTCCCTGCATATTAATACGACCGATAATTGTCATTGATCTGTTTGGCTAAAAATGGAAGAACAGAAACGAAAAGCAAAAAAAAGAAACTTCACCGACTGCGAGATGGAGGTACTGCTGTCTGAGGTGGAGGGCCGAAAATAAATTTTATTTGGTGGGCTCTCTGCGGGCATTTCAAATAAAAGAAAGATATTAGAATGGGAGCAAGTAACAGAAGCAGTCAATGCTGTCTCGCACAGTCAATGCTGCCTCGCACAGTCCAAGAGACAAAAAAAAAATGGTCTGACTTAAAAGTAGTCAAAAAAAAAAAGAATATGTGCACACAGGTGCAGTGTCGTAACAACTGGTGGTGGTCAAGGAATCACTGACCTCTCAGCCTTTGATGCAAGGGTGGGTGTGATTATAGGGGAAACAGGATTAAGTGTAGTTCTTCCAGAATTCAAAGGTGATACGGATGTGATTTGCGGTGAAGATGGTAAGTAATTGATTTATGTACACATTATATAAGTTTTTGTCTGTTTAAAATTCTGCTTTTTTATTGTGGATAATTTAAATCAACCAATTCAAATTCCGTGGAAGTGGAAAGTCCTAAAATATCCAAGTGACAAATCTAGCAATAGATGCAGCTGCCCTTATACGTTTATTAAAATAGTCGATTTTCCTGTTTATTCATATGCAAAAAATGTAACTTAAAAAGACAAAAGCAAGTCATCAAGTGCACATTTTATTTCACACATTTACAGATAGGCAATACAACCTTTATTTAATTAAACTTTTTTTAATGATTAAAGGAAAAGTTAATCCTGGAATGCCTTCAAGCCCGGTGAGTGGTCCAAGTGGGGTAGACAAGGGATGTAGGCTTAGATCCGCCATCCTGTGTGCCACCACCGGCATCTTGTGTGCCTCCACCAACTTCCAGTGTGCCGCCATCATCAAATGCCCAAGCAACCCCATCCTGTGCGCAATCCAGTGCATCATCATCATCATCATCCTTTGTGCCACCACCGAGCGCTGGTAACTCAAGGCGTGTACTGACGGAAGAAGTCATGCAGACCCAACGTCACATGGTTCATGCTGTTAATGCGGTGTGTTCCGAACTGAAAGAAATAAAAACTATTTTGTCAGAAATAAGTGGTTCACTTAAAGAACTTGTGAAAAAATAAAAAGTTTGAATTCACTTGCCTTTTTACATTCCATTTATTACATTTATACGCCGCTGTATTGCCATATCATTATGCACTGCATTAGGAGGGCCAGGGTCGGGTTCATTATCTTCAGTATGGGCGTTCGATGTTGTGCAACACTGCGCAAGCCACCACAATGCAGCAAACCTTTGTAGGGCTGTACAATACTGTGCCACCAGACGTATCCAAGCACCTCCAACGTCCTTTTAGCAGACCAATAGTGCGTTCGACCACTGAACGCGTCCGGCAATGCTTCTCGTTATAACGCCGTTCTTGTTCGGTTTGGGGTCTAGTTAGTGGAGTTAGCAGCCACGTTCTAAGTGGATAACCACTGTCTCCTGAGAGATAAAACATTTACAATTTTTTTTTTAAGAAAATATAACAAAACAATGAATGTAAATACAATGGGACAATTAATATAACATTTCAAGTGCTAGGCAGAGGTAACAATTATAAACAATATTATAAGAATACTTTAAAGAAAGTACATGCTTGTAAAATAGCCTACAGATAGCTTTTTGTTTTTTCCAGGGCAATATTGATTCAATATAACATTTCACTTAATTTTTAAATGCTATAAAACATGTTTTGTTTCCTGAAAATTTGCATTGATTAATGTGAAATTTTGCTTTAAAAAAATATTAAAATAAGTGTGGGTTTGTTTATCATTGGAGATTATAATTATACCTAAAAGAAAAAAACATTTTAAAAGGTATGCTTTAAACACATTTGCATCATTACTCAATTACAATTACATGCGCATTCCTGCCGACTTACCAAGAAGCCATCCATCACGCACAGCTCCTGTTTGCAGTCTGTTCCCTACACTGCTGTTGGACAAAATGTAGGAATCATGAGTTGACCCAGGCCATCTCGCAACTACATTTGTCAGAGACATATGCGCATCACATATGATCTGCACGTTCAAAGAATGAAAATGTTTTCGGTTAACAAAAGCAAATTCATTCTCAGATGGTGCCTTTATTGCAACATGAGTGCAGTCAATAGCACCGATTACATTGGGAAAACCGGCGATTGCTGCAAATTGCATTTTGATGTTGGCCTGTTCAGCTTGCGTGTAAGGAAAACGGATGTATCGGGGTGCCATCCCCACTATGGCATCCCATACATATGGCATGACACGGCTCAGGGATGACTGCGACATACCCGATCGGTCTGCCAACTCTCGCTGGAAAGTACCAGTGGCCAAGTGGCCTAATGTGGTCAATACTTGTACAGGAACACACAGCGCGTGGTTTCTCTGCGAGGGTCTTTCCAATACTGGCCGTAAATCAGAACACAATTCCAAGAGGATGGCTCTTGGGAATCGAAATCGGCTCATGAGCCAATCATCATCATGAGCAAGGAAATCTTCACGGTCTCTGAAAACACGCTCCCTCCGTAGAGCGTCATTAGCAAGGTCTTCTAACAGCGCTAGAGCATCCATTATGATGATATGTTATATACGCACACACCTTTTTATAGCCCATTCATTAAAAAAAATTTGTAAATTCAAAGTATTTGCACCTGGTTAAGAATGCTGATAATGATAATTCAGGTTGATGCAATTTGATTTATTGGGTGATGTAATAGGATAATTTAGAAGTTTTTCATTTTAAATAATTATTGCTATTTGGGCCAGTTGGTGTCGCCAAAACACATACTCTTCTAAAAGAGTGCGTACGCACGGTCAAGAGCATCCTTACGGTGCGCACTTATTTACGCCAAGTTTATTTTTTATGAATCCCGATATGTGCGTGGAAAAATGCGTACGCATATTTCTATGCCCATTTTGTGCGTACGCAACGTTTATACATCAGGCCCCAGGCCTGTGTGGAATATCATCCATATTCACAGCAGGAATGTAGCACAGACCTTTTTTTATGGATCAGGCTGACTTCACTGATGGCCAGAACACAGAGAGGTTTGTATGTGTGTAAGATGGATACAGAGTTAGATTTTAGATTTTTTAGACTTTTGATTTCATGTTTTTATATATATATATATATATACTGTATATATATTGTCTTTATATAAGAGTCTTCTCTCTTTATAAAAGAAACTTTCACCAATTCACTGACATTGAATATGTTGGATCAATTCCCAGAGGCCTTCAGATACAGAAAGAACCCACTTTAGGTATTTATGATCAGAATATTTAACATTAAATGTTGTGAAAATTTGAAGGCAAGTAATGTCTTGAGCTCACAGTCCTTATTTGTAAAGGATGTTCAGAAAAAGCTGGAATGGAACTGAACTGTTGAAAGAGTGCTACAGCAGATCTCTCTTCACTCCACCACTACCAAATATGGTCAAGAAATATGTGAACTTAAACGTACACAGATCAGAAGAGATCCTCTGCACTGTCGAGACTATGTTTTCTGCTGCACAACATTCAACAAGTTCCACCTCTTGGTCCAGTTCTTCAGAGATATCCACAGATTCAGAGCTTTATCAGGGACAGACTCTGCAAGATGCTGCAAATCCAGGAGAAACAGTATCAAATACACACAATCTGAAGACTCACGTGACCCTATTTGTCAGTGTATGTCCAATAACTGAACACCAACCGACAGCTTCGGACGGGTCTGTCTGATATTCCTACTCCAATTCCTGATCCTTTTCAGGTAAAAACTGTTTAATAGTTTTCATCATATCTAGTAAGAGCACTCAAAATCATAAAGATGGCCATAATAGACTTCAAGCCTAAGGTCAACTAACTAACTATTTATGTATGTATTTATTTATTTTAATTCTGATTTTAAGAAGTAATATCCTTATTGCTGAAAAGAGCCTTCATTGTGAGCACTGGGTTTGAGTATTAGCTTTAACAGCAGAAGTAGGACGATTCTACAAATAAATAAACATATGATTATTTTGATAATTTTGAACATTTTAATTTGACAAATTGACTTGACTCAACAGTTCCTCACAACACTTTTGTAATGTTTCAGCCTTAAGATCACACCTCCTTAACTAATGTTCCGAGCAGATGGATAATGTGTGTTATTGGATGATTGCTGTCTGAGCCTCTTTTTAACGTCATTAGAGCTTTATGCATTCAGTATCATGCCTTAGAGACACCAGTGATGTTCAGATTTCTGACTGTGGAAAGGTTAATATTGGGACAACTGTTCACATTATGTGAATAGTAAATATGTGCTTTAAAGGCACATAGATTTTTTGCATGTCTCCTTTGCCTTTTTTGCAGATTGATAGTTGCCCAAACCCCAACCCCATTGTAAATGGTAATGCACTCTACCACCGTCAGAGGATGTAATGTTCTGTCAGAGATAAACTGGCTGGTTCTCTCACTTGTTCATGAGAGAATAAAGTCCATGAATAAAGGACAACAAAAGCAGGTTTCTCAGCAAAGCCCAGGGTGATGTATTGTAGGACTGTTATGACTGTATGTGTGTAGTTCAACTGCAGGATCGGGGTCTTATTTGTAGCTTTGCTTTAACCGGTAGTGAGCTGTGCATGTGTTTGATGCCGTGCTGTCGCTGCCGGCAGGTTTGTGGTGGAGATGAAAGAGTTGTTTGTGACGCTGAACTTCTGAACCTGCAGTAGTTTGCCTCAGCCGCGTTTACCCCGACAGAAATTACATTTACTCGCATAGCTTTACATGCCACCCACAATGACAAAGACAGACACGCTTCTGAAGTGAAGAAATGTTTGACATCACAGTGTGACACTGACTGTCCTAAAGAGAAACCTCCCACACACACACATCAGACGACGCTGAAAACACACTCAGACCTTCTCATGCTGGTGAAGAACTGAGGATGTGGAGCCACAAAGACGCTTGTGAACACAGCGCAGGAGTCGCTCTATAGAGAGCTAATGAGGGGTGCGTTTCCCAAAAGCATTGTTAGCTAATTATGATCGTGAGTTCCACTGAACTCTAATGGTAATGACGGAGCTCTCTCTCTCCTCCAAATACCTGTGCAAATACCATGTTCATAGAAAATAACCCCTGGAGAATGTTGGGTGGATCCCTTCACCTAATGACATTGTAAAAGTGTTGTGACATCATTAATATTTTAGGTTTACCAAAACTCTAGTTCATCTAATTACATCTAAACTTATTCTTGTGTTTTTGATGGAACATTTTCCATTGCTACAAATACTGCCTTATTTTATCCCTTAAAACTCATCTTTGATAATCAACATGACATATTTAAATGTTTTTTTCTTGTGAAAATAATTTTCTCATGCCTTAAAATAGCTTAAATGTAACTCAACACCCTTGCCTCATTTACTATATGCGGATCTATGAGTATGCAAATTAGCCCCGTCTCCTGATTCACTGAACTGTAGTAAACGCGAAACAATGGCATACACGGATAATGACAGATAAATCTAGGTTCTTACTAGCAGACAACTACAGTGAATATTGTAACATTCGTTAAAGTTACGTACTTGACGATGTTGTGTCCTAAAATAGCGTTAAGACTGAATGCAGCCGTTTGTGATTCCAATTCGCCCCCCGCGATGATACGCGTGTGAAGTGCAGACAACGATGCAGGATTGGTGGGTCTGACTCTGGGCTACTTTTCAACTGTTGCCGCGGGTTATAATGCAAGTTAATGGTTCTAAATTCACATTAAACCACAGCTTCATGGGTTTTTTGCTCTATTTTATTTTTGTCTTTTTGCTGGTATTGGTATATTTTGCATGCTAGTGATAAGACTCTATGCCTTGACGTGATTGGTTGTTGAATTTTGTGACGTAGCAAACCGAGGGCTGTTTCAAACTGCGTTTCTGAGTCAGCCTTTGAGAAACTACAGTTTTAAGGAGAAAATACTCAGCAATGGTGTTTATTAATGGATTGGCACATAGTTTGTCTAAAGGCATATTAAAACTACCACATAAACAACTAAACAACATAAAAAAACGTACTCGGTTACTAACGTAACCTCGGTTCCCTTAGATGCGGGAACGAGTACTGTGTCGCTAGACGCTATGGGGAAAAACTCCTTTTTCTCCGAGGACTGAAGACTTTTTCAATCACGCAGTGTGACTGCACGGCCATTGGTTCGTGCAGTAATAAAAAACGAACCAATGGCTCGTCAGTGGTACTGCACGAGCCTATGGCGGCAAAGCCCGCCAGAGCCTGCGAGAAGGGGCGGGGTCATCTGGCTATATAAGCGGGCGCTTCGCCATAGGAAAACAGGCCAATTCGACTGAAGCGACGACCTGAGTCGTGCAGCTGCATGGCATAGCATAGTACGCAGTACTCGTTCCCGTATCTAAGGGAACCGAGGTTACGTTAGTAACCGAGTACGCTCCCTGTCGATACTACACTCGTACTGCGTCGCTAGACGCTATGGGGAACAAATACAATCCCGCCATGCCATGAAGAGAAACGACAACCATAAAACTGGCCTTGAGCAGTAAGGCTCAGAGGGACCAATTATGAGCAGGAAGCATCCTGCAGGAGGCATGAGGACCAAACTCTTCAGAGGTCAGTCCAGCCTAGAAATCGTTTCAACGGTCATAAGTACAGCCTCAGCACCAGGAATGGGGCCAAGAGCGTTCTTGGAGAATCAGGTAATGCCTGAGGGGACCGCTTTAAGACAGGTGTGTGCCATCTAAGCAGAGAGAAACCTAGCCTGTAAGACCGGGACATCCAATCTATAGAACCTGGCAAATGTGGACGGCGAGGCCCAGCCGGCCGCCGCACAAATGTCTGCCATAGACACACCACTAGACCACGCCCAAGAAGAGGCCACGCCTCTCGTGGAATGAGCTCTCACTCCAATGGGGCTCTGGAGGCCCAGGGAGGAGTATGCTAGTGCGATAGCGTCAACTAACCATCGAGATATTCTGTGCTTTGTGACCGGAGACCCCTTGGTGCGGCCGCCAAAGCAGACAAAGTGTTGTTCCGTCTGCCTAAATGGCGTGGAACGCTCGATGTACATTCTCAATGCCCTGACTGGGCAGAGAAGGTTGAGCTCTTGGTCCTCCTCAGAAGAGGGGAGCGCAGAGAGCGTAATAACCTGGGCTCTAAACGGAGTGTAGAGCGCCTTAGGGACATAGCCGTGTTTTGGTTTTAGGACGACCTTAGAGTCGTTAGGCCCAAACTCAAGACAGGCAGGGTTTACAGAGAGAGCCTGCAAGTCACCTACTCGCTTTACCGATGCTAGCGGTAGTAGCAGAGCGGTTTTGAGCGACAGTGTTTTTAAGCTTGCAGATTGTAGTGGCTCAAAAGGAGGGCCCTTAAGGGCTCTCAGGACCGTGGGCAGGTCCCATGCAGGGACTGTGAGGGGTCGGGGCGGATTGAGCCTCCGAGATCCCCTCAGAAAACGGACAACCAGGTTGTTCCGGCCCACCGACTGTCCGGCTATAGGAGCGTGAGAAGCTGCTATAGCTGCCACGTAGACTTTGAGCGTGGAAGGGGCGCGGCCCTTATCCAACAGCTCCTGTAGATATGACAATATCACTGATATGTCACATGTTGTCGGGTCTTTACCGCGGGCATTTAGAGGCGTAGAGGTGTCTCGTGGACGGGGCTCTAGCCTGTTCAATGGTGTTCAGGACATTCTCGGGGAGATCTACAGAGTCCCATCGAGTGCCCATAGATGCAGGTCCCACAGCTTGGGCTGGGGGTGCCAGATCGTTCTGTTCGCCTGGGAGAGGAGGTCTCGCCTCAGGGGAATAGGCCACGGAGCAGCTATTAGCAGCTGCGATAACTCCGGGATCCAAAGCTGGTTCTTCCAGAGTAGGGCCAATAGAAGCACCTTTTGCTTGCATTCCCTGATCCGCCTGATTACCTGAGGAATCAGAGCGATCGGGGGAAAAGCGTAAAGAAGGAGGTTGGGCCATTCGTGGGCCAACGCGTCCTCACTCTTCAAAAAATAAATCTGGCAGTGAGAGTTGTCTTTGGAGGCGAAGAGGTCGACCTCTGCCCTGCCAAAGATTCACCAGATTTCTTGAACCGTCTGTGGGTGGAGCATCCACTCCTCTGAGGGGACATTGTTCCGAGAGAGCATGTCTGCTCCTTGGTTCAGAATGCCGGGCTGCTCTCAGTGAACGCAAGTTGAGATGTGTCCATAGTAAGAGGCGCTCTGTCATCTCGAAAAGGCATTTCGAGGTGAGCCCACCCTGGCGATTTATGTACGACACCACCGCCATGCTGTCCGAGCGGACTAGCACGTGGTGACCTTTCAGGACTGGCAGGAAGAACTGAAGAGCTCGACATACTGCTTCCATTTCGAGGCAGTTGATGTGCATTTGTCCTTCTGCGTTCGTCCAGGAGCCGAAGGTCGGTTTGCCGTTGCACAGAGCTCCACAACCTTCTGGCGGGCTCTGGCGGGCAGTCACACTGCGTGATTGAAAAAGTCTCCAGTCCTCGGAGAAAAAGGAGTTTTTCCCCATAGCGTCTAGCGACGCAGTACGAGTGTAGTATCGACAGGGAACTTGATTTTCACTACAGGGGGACTTTAATATTACATTTTAAAGGAATAATTTACCCCAAAATCATAATTTGTCAAACATCTGATGGAAACGGGCTCATCCATTCAAGATTAGGATGAGTTTCTTCATCATATTTGTAGAAATGTGGCACTGTATGGTGACACATTTCCAGATTTACAGAAAGGTGATAACTTGAAATGACAACTGAAAGCAAGAATGAAGTTAAAACTGGGCTCAGAGGTGCATGATAAACATTTGTGACCCTGGAGCACAAAAGCAGTCATCAGTAGCACAGGTATATCTGTAGCAATAGTCAACAATACATTGTATGGGTCAAAATTATACATTTTTCTTTTATGACAAAAATCATTAGGATATTAAGTAAAGATCATGTTCCATGAAGATATTTTTTAAATTTCTTACCGTAAATATATCAAAACTTAATTTTTGATGAGTAATATGCATTGCTAAGTACTTCATTTGAACAACTTTAAAGGAGATTTTCTCAATATTTAGATTTTTTTGCTCCCTCAGATTCCATATTTTCAAATAGTTGTATTTCAGACAAATATTGTCCTATCATAACAAACCATACATCAATGGAAAGCTAATGTATTCAACTTTCAGATCATGTATAAATCTCAATTTTGAAAAATTGACACTTAAGACTGGTTTTGTGGTCCAGGGTCACATTTTACAATTTTCTTAAAAAACACCTTTCGCACTGTGAAATTTGGAAGGACATGAGTCTCCTTTCCTTCCTCTCTCCCGGCGCATATGATGACTTTCTTTCTTCCGTTTCACACTCATGCTCAGATGAGAATTCCTCGAGTGCTTTCAGAAATTATTTCTGTTATCAGTGTCAGTAGACTGAATTTTGCTGTCAGTGTTATAGTGTTGATTTTAGTTGCCGGTGTTTGATAAGTGCCTGTGTGAGCAGAGAGCTCCTCTCAGGACTGTCCTGAGGCCAGTGTCAACTCAACCCAGTCTAGCTTCTGTTAAGCTTAGACCATATCAGCAGATGTGCGTCACTGCACCTTTAACTCTTTCATGCATAGAGTCGACGAATCTGTCAATCACTGCTATCCGCAGATTCTATAGGCAAAAAAAAGTAATCAGAACAAAAGAGGGTTTTTACGTGTTTTAAAGGGTTCATCCCAAAATGAAAATTCTGTGATAAATTACTCACCCTCATGTCATTCCAAACCCATAAGACCTTCATTCATCTTAGGAACACAAATTAAGATATTTTAATGAACTCCGAGAGCTCTCTGACCCTTCCATAGACAGCAACGCAACTGCAATGTCCATGTGACATCAGTGGCTCAAAAATTCTTCTCTCCAAGTTACCATCTTCTGCCATTTTGGAGAGTACCATGACGCATGCGCGTGCTTTCCCCAGAACATAAGCAACATAATCAGCGCTGTTTACGCTCAGGAGAAATGTGTCCTGGTACTCTCCAAAATGGTGGAAGACAGTAACTCGGAGAGAAGAATTGTTGAATGAATTCTCCGCTGGCCACCTGGTCTCCGCTGACGTTCAGGGCTGTAGAGGTCATCTCTAGGTGCTGATCCACCATCTGATCTGGATACAGACTGGATCGTTTGGCTACGGTGACCTTAGAATAAGACAGAAACAGACTAATATTAGCGTAGATGTCAATCTTCTTACGATGTAAGGAGTACATTGTGTGTTATGGGAAGTGTTCCCAGTAGTTTTTGATCTTTTTTCTTCCAGGAGCCAGTTCTATTATACACTAAGTGTATGTCAGTCTATAGGTGCATCTCCAACTACAGATATTTAATGGACAAGTTAAGGCAAGTATTTCTTTGGATTTTGATGTGAGCATGGTTGTTTCCTATGGAATAGCAGGACACCTGACTATACGATCCACAGAATAATTATTAATAAACATTTTAAAAGATTTTTGTATATTTCACACATTATGTCATTCTTTCATTCTCAAATCAATTGTCAATGTGTACAGAAACAGCTGATTATGCTGTACATTTTTATTTGTCCCCAAAATAAAAGAAGTCTCTGAAGACGTACACTAATAATGACAGAACTGTACCCCACTGTGCTGTAAAGTTACAGGATAAACAGGTTTTGTAGTTTAGTTTCAGAAAATGATGTTTTTTGGACCGTGGCGGAAATTTTGAGATCTGAAAATCTTTTCATATTACATTCAAGTCTTTGATATTAAAAGTCAAATTTAGATAAGGGTGGGGTTGTTGGTGCTGTGTTCCTTGATTTACAGAAGGCATTCGATACACTAAATCACAATATTTTATTATCTAAATTATCACATTTAAATTTTTCAGAATATACAATAAAATGGATTGAGTCTTATCTTACATCAAGGAAACAGTGTACCCGGATTAATACATACATATCCTCTTTACGAGATTGTCCCACAGGGGTTCCTCAAGGGTCAACCCTAGGGCCATTACTCTTTAGTCTGTATCTGAATGATCTTCCAGATGTTTGTCCTGATGTGCATATTCAAATGTCCGCAGATGACACTGTGATTTATGTACACGACAAAACAAAAGAAAAGGTGGCACAAAAATGATCTATTGCAATGACAAAATTTTTAGATTGGTTTACTCAGTGCTGCTTAACATTAAATGTTCGTAAAAGTGCATGTATGTATTTTAAAATTAAAAAGAAGGAGGAGGTCCAACCAGCTATATTAGTTAATGGTGAAAAATTACAAATTGTACCAGATTTTAAGTATCTTGGAGTCATTTTAGATTATCATTTGACATTTGAAAAGCAGGTTAGAAAAATTGTTTGTGCAGTGTCACCTCAACTTAGAAATTTAAAATTTATACGGAGTCAACTTTCAATAGAAGCCTCAAGAGTTTTTTTGAATTCTTTGATCTTTTCTCATTTTTCTTATTGTATTACTTCATGGTCGCAAGCAGGAAAATCTGCTCTAAGACCTTTATATATTTTGTATAAACGTGCTCTAAAAGTATTCGATAGGAAACCTTGCAGGTATCATCATTGTTTGATTATTGATAAGTATAATTGTTTTACTTTTGACAATTTTATTGCGTTTTATAATTGTTGTCTAATGTACAAAATTGTTAACAATCTTGCACCCTCACCCTTAAAGGAATTCGTTTTTTCTTGTACTGAAAATATAAGACAAACTAGAGCTTCGTCTAGAGGTGATTGTGCAGTGAATTTTAGAGCTACTGATTTTGGTCGTTCAGCTTTCTCTGTAAGGGCTGTTAATAACTGGAATAATTTACCAATTACTATAAGACGGTGTTCTGCTTTAGCACAATTTAAGTTAAATATGAAATCATGGTTAAAAATTAGTCAGGTGTGTGACCATTGAGTATTTTCCTGTTTTTAGTGAAATTGAGTTGTAAAAATTTTAAATTTGTTTGTAGGATGATGCTCTGCATTATTTATAGGGGATATTTTGTAGAAATTTGGTTTGTAGTTTCTATGTGAGAAATCATATTTTTTATGTCAAATTTTGGAGGGATTTTAATGTAAATGGTATTATACTGATGTTTTTTGTCACATAATTTGTTTTGTATTCTCCTGCCCAGGGACAGCAGATGAAATTTAGCTCTGTAGCTAATTCTGGGGCAGTTTTCGGACTGTCTATTGTCCCTGTCAAATAAAGAATTAAAATAGAAAAATAAAAATAAAAGATCAAGGGAAATTGGATTAAAAGATCAATGAAAATTAGGTTGTGATGTGAAACCTTTAGAATAACCAGAGTTCAGATTTCATAAATTTCACTAATCCTAACAACCCTGCTAACTAAAGTCACGGACCCAAAAGCAGATAACAAAAGGAAACATTTTTTACAGACTTATGGGGATCTACCAAAACACTGAGCATATACAGATGTTCACGGCTACAGTGAGAACATGACAATGACTGTCACTTCAGGTTCACACAACATGCTCTATGGACACAGCTCTCTGATTATCCTGCTCACTGACAAGTGTGCATAGTTATGCAGCCTGTATGATATCAATATTTCATTTTAAAGTGTCATGGTCAATACTGACACTGCAGCACCACAAGCTGTGATCGATTATGTGTTCATCTTATTGCTGTACTTATGTGCGTACAAGAATATTTCTTGTTCTGCAAGAAAAACATACTTTAGAATACTGTTCCATCATTAATGAATAACTACACAAGAGCACATGAGTAACTCAATATTAGCACTCTAACTGCTAGTATCTAACAAGAAACTCTGATTAATGATTTAGTAAGTAATGGTGTTTAGTAAAATGTGGTAGTTCACTATTAGCTACTATTTATCATACCTCCCCAAGAACTACTAAGAACTACTGTATACAACTACTAAGAATTACTGTATACTGTATAATTATGCATAATGTAATTATACATTATGCATAATTCACATTAATTATGAACCTGTATACAGTAGTTCAAAGTATTCTCCAAGATACTGTATATGAAAAAATAGTAGTTATTGATTAGCTATCAGTGAACCTCCAGATTCAACTGAGCGCTATTACTTAATAAATTGTTAATCAGATTCTTGTTAATTAGTAGTAGTTACTAGAATGTTAATAGTGCATTAGTCATTTGTTATTGTGTAGTTATTCATTAACGATGGAACAGTCTTGAAGAATATAAGGGTGAGTAAAATAATGACAGAATAAAGGAAATTGGAAATGATGGCAAATAAGTTGAGGGTAATTAGTTGTATATAATGCATAATGAGTGAGCTGAAGGCTAGAATGTTTGTCTGAATTGTTCATGAAAGACCCAAATTCTATGGTGGCAGTGCACAGCGTTTTAAAATAACCTGCAGTTACTGGATTAAACTCTGATTGACTTTAACAAACAATCAAGCTGACTTTTAATAAACACAATATTCGTGTTGACTAGTGCTAGGACAGTGAACCCTGGATGCTTTTGAAGCAGAATTGGAGGAGATGCTCTTGGTGCTGATGGATGGGAGACATCCTCACCTCTCAGTGCAGGGCATCAGACAGTTTGACAGATCTCCACATTATCAGACGACAGAGGATTGAAATGTCAGTCGAGGTGTGAATGTGCATGACTCACCTGCTGTGGGTCCACCAGAGTAAACTTGACCTTTACCTTCAAAGAGCCCTGGGTAAAAGCAGGATCCAAGGCTGCAAAGATCCACACACCTGCTATTTGTGCTAGTTTGCACCCCATGAAAGAGAGAGGCAGGGTCAGCAGAGCTCATAAGAATTTAAAGGGACATGCATTGAAATGAGTCGCTGTGATACAGAGCAGTTTTTGACAGGGTAAAAAGGGTGTTGTTTTACACTACCATTGAGAAATTTTAACCAAAGTATGTTTTAGACTTTTCGTTAAGACCCTAAAGAATCATATCAACTTGTGGAAAATGGGCATCCGAGTAAATGAGTCATTGAATCATTCACTCAACTGTTTTGTTCAAAAGTGCAGACTCATTCAGGAACTAAACAAGTAGCTGTATTTATGACAGAGTGGTTTAATCATTCACTCATCCAAAAACACAATATTATTCAAGAATGAATCACCATAAATGTGTGTATTTTTTCAGATTTGTTTGGAACTATTTTCATTAGGTGCTGAAATGTGTCTCTATATGAAAGAGGCTGAAACATAAGAGGGATTGATGATGTCAGTTGGAAAGGAAAGTTTTTTCAGAAGTGGCATAATTAATAGTAATTTTAAACAAAGATTCTAAAGAAAAAAAGTTAAAGAAATAAGTCAGTCACAATTAGACCAGGAACATGCATTAAGAGAGTAAACTCATTTGATACAAAAACATCATATGTTTTGGATAACGTTACTCTTTATGAATAAATAAATACAGTATATCAAGATGGATACATGACAGGATGTTAAGAGCTGACATTTAAGAAATATCAGAGGAGCAAGAGTGCCATTGTTCCAAATATTATGATGGCTGTGATCTGACTGCAAAAATAAAAATCAAAATAGAAAACTTTAAATTATTACCAAGAAACACACAGACATGTGTAATCATACAAACAGTGAAATGTCCCAGTGCTGTTATACACAATATCAGCAGTCTGCTCAGAACAGCCAATCACATACCCGAGAGGACCAGAGTGAACTTTTATGTAATTCCGGTTGCATAACATGTTATAAGAGCAGCTGATGTTCTATGCATCAGGGCAGACTGTCCCGTGTCCAAGCAGTGAAAGCAGGGCATGACTGTGTCTTTCTGCGTTAATACTGAATGAAGTCTGACTCTGCAAAGCCTCTCACTGCGTTCCTGTTCATCCACAATCTCTCTCCAGAGAGAACAACGGATAAAAACAACGGAAGCAGTCTGAGAGACGGGGTTTGGAGTGACCACAATGAAAGAGAGAAATAGAATTGTCGTCTCACCAATACCACTATATGAAGTCCTCTGAAATTTTGAAAACCAAAATGCGGACACCCCAAAATGGAAACTGTCATCATTATTTTTGTGTGAGGAACAGACAGAAGTTGAAGTCACTAATGGGGTAAGTTGGGACTCCTAACTGTTACACCAACGGGCTTTCCACAAGATTTTGGAGTGTTTCTGTGCAATCTTTGCTCATTCCAGTAGAGAATTTGAGAGATCAGGCTCTGATGTTGGAGAAGAAGGTCTGGTTCTCAATCTCCATTCCAGTTCATCCCAAAGGTATTAGATTGGGTTGAGGTCAGGGCTCTGTGTTCTTCCACACCAAACTCATCCAACCATGTCTTTATGGAGCTTGCTTTGTGCCCTGGGGTTCAGACATGCTGGAATAGAAAAGGGCCCTCCTCAAACTGATCCACATACCTGGAAGCACAGCATTGTCCAAAATGTCTCCACCAAACTTTACAGTCGGCACAGTACAGTCAGGCAGGTAACGTGCTCCAAACCCAGACCCACCCATCAGACTGAAGTGTGATTGGTCACTTCACAGATCAGGTTTCCACTGCTCCAGAGTCCAGTATCTGTCTGCTTTACTCACTCCATCCCACTCTTGACATTGTACTGCTGGAAACATATGCATATGCTGGAAACCCATTACATGAAGCTCTGCCGCACAGTTTTTGTGCTGATATTAATGCCAGTGGAAGTTTGGAGCTCTTCAGCTTTGGCAACTTTTACACACCATGATCTTCAGCGCTCGATGACCTGCTCTGTGACTGTACATGGTCTTTATGTTGCTGCTATTCCTAAATGCTTTCACTTTCCAGTAATACCACTTATAGTTGACTGTGGAGTGTCTAACAGGGTTCAAGTTTAATGAGCTGACGTAATGAAAAGGTGAATATACTATAAGTCAGTGTTTCCCAATCCCAGTCCTCTGATGTCTCTATAGTGGTTAAACATGACATATCATTTGTTTTGGGTAAATCTAAGGAGCAGTCTTTGGTCTTATTAATGAATCTGCTGAGGGCAAAATCTCATCATGCTATATTTTATGTAACAGTGCTGTATATCAGAGCGCTGTCTTTGTACTTTTGACTGAATTGGCTGCCACTTTTGCAACTTGTTATTTATTAAATATTATTATTCAATAAATGTTATATAAATAATAGTAGTATTTAGTACTGGGAAACAGTGTGTGTGTTGATGACATTGATTAGTTACATTATTCCGCCTTTAGATGGCGACAGGGACTGTTTTTACAAGCAAGTCACCTGCAGTAAAGTCTTTTAGGTTACACTTTATTTTGATAGTCCACTTAAGACATTCTACTAACTATCATAACTACATGTCAACTAATTCTCATTAATTAGCAACTACATGTGTACTAATTCTCAGAATTGACTGTTAGGTTAGGTTTAGGGTTAGTAGAATAAGTTGACATATACTTGCAAAGTTTCTCATAGTCGTTATGTTGTATGTTGTGGAGCCATCAAAATAAAGTGTTAGAAGAAATTAAGCAGAGAGTCTACTAATACTCTAATGACTGCTAGTTACACGTAGTCAGTAAAGTCAGTAAAATTACTTACTGACTTTTATTGAAAGAGAATAAAACATGGTTTTAAACAAGGAAGTTTATTTTTACTTTTAAAAACAGCTTGTAAGACACAGCCAACAAATGCTCTGAGCAGCACAGTCGTCGGAAATCACCCTTAACAGATGAAAGGATAGTACGACAAATATATTGTTTTCTTCAGCGGACATTCAGAATAATGTTTTATTGTGAATATGAGATTGAGCTGAAGAATCACAGGCAAGGATAAAGGGAGGAGTGACAACAGTGCAAGATAAGAGAGGACTAGGCCTGGTATTTGTTGTATTTTTATTTATGTTTTATGCAGCAGATGTCCGTGTAGGGGCTTTTTATCATTATCAATGATATTATTAATTATCATTAAATGACTTGAATGTTTGCCAGTTCCCGCCTCCTCCTTCCCCAAACTTTGTTACACACACACATATATATATATATATATATATATATCTCTCATGTGGGAAGTCGTGGCCTAATGGTTAGAGAGTCTGACTCGTAATCCAAAGGTTGCGGGTTCGAGTCCCCGGCCGGCAGGTATTGTAGGTGGGGGGAGTGAATGTCCAGCGCTCTCTCCACCCTCAATACCACGACTGAGGTGCCCTTGAGCAAGACACCGAACCCCCAACTGCTCCCCGGGCGCCGCAGCATAAATGGCTGCCCACTGCTCCGGGTGTGTGTGTGTGTGTGTGTGTGTGTGTGTGTGTGTGTGTGTGTGTGTGTGTGTGTGTGTGTGTGTGTGTGTGTGTGTGTGCGCGTGTGTGTGCATTTGTTCACTACTCACTGCTGTGTGTGTGCACTTGGATGGGTTAAACGCAGAGCACCAATTTCGAGTATGGGTCACCATACTTGACAATACGTCACGACTTTTTTTTTTTATATATATATATATATATATATATATATATATGTGTGTGTGTGTGTGTGTGTGTATGTGTGTATTTTTATACTATTTTTTATACTTTATATCATTTTAAACTGGTATGCCAGGGAAAAAAGGAGTTGTAATTTGACAGCATCTGGTCTGACAGCTCCTGTGAGCAAAAAGGGCAAAGAGAAAACTGTTTTTCTTGAGTTTAAGAAAAAAAGAAATGTTCCACTGAGGAAGCGCTCAATCAGGTTTAGGTGTCAAGACTGCCTGCAGGGTATGTTCCCCGGAGAGAAAGCAAGAAAAGTAGAGAAGAAGATATGTGTGAATGTAAGCAGCTGTACTACAGCAGAACCTTAGCTGACCAGAGATGGTTTTCTGTTTCTCTGCGGTTGATGAAATGTTTTCTTACACTCGCTGTGCTGGTGATGAATCTAGAATATTTTATATGAGTGAGTGAGTGTCAACAGAAACTAATAAAAAACACCAAACTGTCTCCATACAAAGAGTTTCTGCACAAGCTCATGAACAGCCATTCATCAACCAAACACAAAAAAATACCTTAAACGGGTCATTGGATGCAAATTTCACTTTACATGTTGTTTGAACATAAATGTGTGTTGGAAATGTGTGTACACATCCATCCTATAATGATAAAAATCCACCCAGTGTTTTTTTTAAATCCCTATTGTAAAATCCCTTTCTCAAATCAGGCTGTTCTAAGATTCTTGTCAGGATGATGTAGTTCTGTACAGACTGCGCCCACGATAGTTGATTGACAAGCCGTCTTACTTTAGACCCGCCCTGAGTTAGCTGAGAGCTGTCCGCCTCTGGTGCAGAGGAATACAAGATGTCTTAGATTAAGCGATTGAAGTGTTTAGTTGTTGGATATAATAATGAATAGCAGTCATCCTTTACTCCCGACATCTGAGCCGCTGAAGACGCAGAGGATTAACATTACTTTCGTTTTTGAAGG
Organism: Barbus barbus; assembly: GCF_936440315.1. Lineage (NCBI taxonomy): Eukaryota > Metazoa > Chordata > Actinopteri > Cypriniformes > Cyprinidae > Barbus > Barbus barbus. The sequence continues at coordinate 27,938,293 of NC_136762.1, forward strand.
AAATGCGCCGATCCGGATCTGCCTAAATGCGTCTACAGAAGAAGTGAGTTTAAGGGTTTTTTATGAATCTTTGCAAATCGCCTTTCCTAATATTAGGGGTGGCCCCCAAAGCTGCGTTAGCCCAGGGCCCTGCAAAGGCTTAACACGGCACTGACACTACCATTGAGAAATTTTAACCAAAGCATGTTAAAGAATCATATCAACTTGTGGAAAATGGGCACCTGATGACCTCTTTAAAAAAAAGCTGGAAGACTCATTCTAGAGTCACTAACTATTCACCTTATAATAATAATAAAAGAAAAAAAAACTCTTATTTTTAGGCATACTGTATTTTTGCAGAGTTGATTCTACAAGGACTACTGTAAAGTTTATACATTTTTTTAGTGCTGTCAAACGATTAATCGCAATTAATTGCATCCAAAATAAAAGTTTTTGTCTACATAGTATATGAGTGTGTACTGTGTATATTTATTATGTATATGTAAACACAAACACATGCATGTACAATATATATTTAAGAAAAAAGAAAAAAAATTGTTAATATATTAAATATTTCAATATAAAATATAATAATATAAATATATAAATGTATATACATGTAAATATTTTCAAAATATATACTGAATGTGTGTTTATTTATATATACATAATAAATAAACTCACAGGTTGATGAGGCACAATCACACAAAGACGAAGGAGATAAACAAAGGGTATTTTAATTAGTAAATCCAGGAAACAGGCAAGTATAACAGCATAATATGGACGAGAACGGACGAAGACTAAGGGAGAACTGAGGACTTATAAAGCATGAACCAAACAAAGGAAACTAATGAGATAATTAAGACAACAGGTGAACCGAATGACTAATTAAACAGAATGGGGAAAACTAGGTCACAAGAGAAACAGAAAACCAGAGACATATAACAGGTCGCCCCCTCCTGGAAATGAGCGTACCTGCGCCGTAACATTCAAACTGAGGAGGGAGGGTGGGGGCTCTGGAGGAGGACGTGGAGCAGGAGGGGGGCTGAAACAAAAACAGTACAAAAAATAAGTCTGTGGGGGAGTGGAGGGTGGGAGGAGCCAAGGGGAAGCCAAGAGCAGGAGGAGCCAGATGAAGATCCAGAGACCAGCCAGGATGAGGCCCCAGGGCAGAGTCGAGGGAGGGAGGAGCCAGGGTGGATAAGGCCTTGACGACACCCTGGGGACAACTGACGAAGATGGAGCCGATGGAAGGGGAGCCCAGAATGGAGCCGAACAGATGGAGAGCCAGGGTGACATCGAGGATCCGGAGGGCCTAGGCGGAGCCAGCGGCTCAGGCGACTGAGACGGAGGCGGGGATCCGGCATGCCGCGGCGGAGCCGGAGTGACGGAGGATGAAGGTGGAGCTGAAGGGAAGGAGGCTGACAGAGCCGGAGGGGCGGAGTGACGAGGCGTAGCCAGAGGAGTGGAGTCCCAAGGCGTCGGATGGTCGACGACTGACCAAGGCGGAGCCGGAGGGACGAGGGAGCCCGGTGGAGGCTGGTGGGAGGACAGGCCATGGTGGAGACGAGGGAGCTATGAACCAAGGCTATGAACCTCAGTCGCGGGAGTGTGGGTGGGGCTTCCCTCTAAGACCTTGATCAACACCAAAACTCCCTCGGGGACGGATGATGTTGCTGGCTCACGCACTTGGTCAGACGATGCTTGAGGCTCCGGCTCTGTGGCGATGATTGGCTCAGTCGCGGCAGGCTCAGGCTCTCCGTCTGCAGTGGGCACAGGCAGCAGCTCCGTGCAGCGGGATGACGGCTGGCTGGTCTCTGGTTTGGAAGTGGGACTGGAGATATCCTCCTCAGAGGGGCAGATGGTAACTGGAGATCCGTTGTTCTCCAGCATCCACTCCACGAAAGCGGCGAAATCCTTCTTGGGACCGTTCGCTAATTAAACAGAATGGGGAAAACTAAGTCACAGGAGAAACAGAAAACCCCAGACATATAACATAAACACAGTACACATACATATATTATGCAAACAAAAACTTTTATTTTGGATGCGATTAATCGCGATTAATCATTTGACAGTACTAATTTTTATGTCTCAGTGACATTGTGTGATTATTTAGTCAAAAATCAGCATTTACATGAACTTAAAGCAAAATATGTGAAATAAAAGACTTCTTTATTTAATTTAAGCAGAAATATGCAGCTCATATTCTGCTAAATTTCTTCGACGTCCTGATCCATGTACAAAAATGTTACCTGTAGAGCAGTGGGGATTTCTTTAAGACTGCAAGGGAAGCTCAGCTTCCCCTATAATGTCAAAAAATTAATGGTCAAACATGTACTATTGTGTTAACATTTTATTGATTAAAAATGCGTTAGAACACGTTCATCTCGAAGACGAGTTCGTTCAGAATCAGCTACATATAGCAGGTGACTCGATTTCCTTCTCATATATTCCCGTAGCATCAGTGTATTTGCCTGTTGAAGCCCAGCGTCCATTGACTTCTATGGAGCTGCTTTGAACAGTTTTTTTCAGTGCTTCAAAACTAGACGCTCATTGGATAAATGCTGCGATTATGTCCCGCCCCCGGACGCTCAGTGTCTCTGGGGGTGAATGGAGGAGTAGGCGGGGCTGGACTCCGGGCTTCTGCGTGATGATTGGAGGGTTTGTCGAAAGACTGCATCTCCTTTTGATTGACAGTGATTGTGTCCTATAAGAAGTCGCTGATGCTGAAGCCATTCGAGCCAGTGTTGCCAATTTAGCGACTTTTCAGACCACCCTAGTGACTTTTCAGACCACCCTAGCGACCTTTTTCCCCAAAAGTGACTAGCGACAAATCTAGCGACTTCTTTGACCAACCTTAGCGAGTCTCTGTGATCGCTGGTACTACCGCAACGGCGCGAGGTCAGCGCGCACGCACCTCTTTCTCTGTTCAGTGAGCGGCTGAGAGGAGCAGCGCGTTCAGTTCAAATATATATTATGTTGCTTCTCTAATTTTACATGCAAATATAGCCGAAATCACAGCACAGGAATTGTCTTGTCTTATCTTGTGTGTATTATTTGATTTCATCAGACGACGGCTCGATTATAAATTAGGATTTTTGTGCAGACTAACTTCTTGGGAGGGAGAGCTGGTTATGTATTCTTAAAGGGCTGCGTTTCAGACACTATTTCATATTTATCCCGTTGACTGACAACATAAACAGTAAAATATATAAAGGAAAACAGTTTTATTGAGAATTTGGCTGCATTAAAATACAGTATGAGCACAGAGAGACAAACAAATGTAAAAGGCAATATGACGCGATGACTTAATTAATATGCTAATTAGCGCATGACGTCATCTGGCGACATTTAGCGACTTTTCAAACTGGCTTTAGCTACTTTCCATCGAAAGAAGTTGGCAACACTGATTCGAGCTCAGTCCCATAGTGGACTTTGCAAGTGTAGTCAAAAGACAAACTGCTGCAACCTATTTCTTGATATTTGCTTGGCGAAATTGCTGGCCAATTTTCATTATACATTTCACACAATTATACACCACATTCCTTGTTTCAGTTTAACCTAATTCCCACATTTCCTCCGTCGAGTTTAATGTTTTTTAGATCGTTTGTTCATTCATTCATTCATACAGTAGGCCAGGCGGTGAACTAGCCAGCTAGCAAACTGCACACGATGGCAGAATTTACGTATAAATAAATGGACAATTTTTATGATATAGGCCGAAAATGAGCTTCCCCTCTTTGAAAGACCAGCAGCCGCCACTGCTGTAGAGTCAATCATCCATTTTGCCTATTTTTTGGCTGTTGTTATAAGTAGTCATAGCTTTACATGGTCATGATATTGGTCAGGAGTTCAAATATTGGCTGAATTTCTTATTCTGTTAATAATGACTCTGATTCTGGTTAGTATACAGTATGTGTATTGCTTTCTAGTAAAAATATCTTTAAAACAAGATATATTTATATGAGGAGCAGTCTGACATGAAGCTAATAAGACTTATCACATTGGCAAATGAGAATTTTTTGTTAGATTCATACATTTAATTGACTATATTCTCTGCATATGTGAAATATCATGTTATGTATTTCTTTTTAAATACTAGAGGAAGAAGCAGAACACCTGCTGTGCATCTATTCACACATACGCATGTTGATTCATCATCAGTCTGTCACCACCATCTATATGCTCAATTATATGCAAAATCCTTTCCCCAGGGGAGGCAGTGCAGTGCATTGTGGGAGTAGCCTGTTAAATCACAACCACAATGAGTTTGAGATGTAATGCCGTATTTATTTATAATGCGTTTTACACATTTAATGTCAAAGACACACTTAGGCAGAGTGTTATAAGCAGGAGTTTACTGGGGTTGTGCGGCACATGCATGGTTATTTATCACACATCACTAATGAAAGCTCTTTAATACCTCAGTTGTTTCAGTGAAGCTGGATAGAGATTCTCTGAAATGTTTCTTCTGAGAAAAGAGCCCAGGGGCCAAGCTGAAAGTTGAACTATGCACTACTAAATATATTTTCATTGCAGCATTAAATGCAGTTGAAACATAACTCTGTGTATGAATTAAATATTTATGGAAGGAGTAGGTTGGAATAAGCAGAGCAGCAGATTGATTGATTTGCATCGATAAGTTCATGTTTAACCTGACACACACTTTATCTGCTGAATTTGGTAAGTAATATGCAATTTGGTATGCATTTTCTGGTTTAGCTCAGTGAATGGCTCTCGATGCTGGCTAGCGTGTATTAAGCAGACGGAGTTGTGAGGACTATTGCATTTCCGTTTGAAATGAAACTTTGTATCTGACCTCTATGTCGCTTGTTAAACTTGTAACCTCTGAAGGTAGTTTGTGTCTGAGAATGAAGCGTTGTCATCGTTTGATGTGTGTTTCCCGGCGCTGAGGATGATGGAAGCGAGCATAACTCAGAGAGCAGACGCGTGTCTATTCCTGGCTGTAGGCTGATAGTGTGAACATGTATATACGCTCCAGACACAGATCGATATTTAATAGCAGTGTTAACATTGTTCTATCAGGGGTTTGATGTGTCAGGTGTTGTGAGGGTCAGACTGATGTTACACAGCACTCTCTTGATGAGGTTAAATTGAGTTTGTCTGAGACGTTCAGAAGCGCCGTAAGCTGCAGATTGTCACAGAGTCAGAGCTGATCCAACATCAGAATATCTTGAATCCATATCATTGAGATCAGGAAAAACTAGTGTTTCTATACCTAGAACTGCATTGACAGACAGGAACAACTGAATTAACATATAATTAACTGTTTTTGGTGTTCAAATGTTTTTTTTTTTTTTAATGCCTTTTCTAGCTTAATTTCAGAAACAACTATAAGCCAGCCATTCATAGGCTGATTCTCTGGGAAACTGCTATGAAAATTCCCCTATTTGTTTTGAGCATTGAGTCCTACACAACAACACTGACTCCACCAACCACATTAAATAATGTTCTGTTTAGCTTCCTATTACACGTCACACAAAAACCATTTTCATAACTTTCTGGGAATGTTAGTTGTTAGGAACAGAGGTGGGTAGAGTACCCAAAAACTGTACTCAAGTAAAAGTAAAAGCACTTATAGAAATATTTACTCAAGTAAAAGTAAAAGTAATAGTCTGAATAGTTACTTGAGTAAGAGTAAAAAAGTATCGGATAAAAAAACTACTCAAGTAGTTAGCTACTAGTTACTTTGGATCATATACTGTATATAGTCTTTTTATTTAGATATATAGATTCAATTTATGTAATGTGTGTGTGTGTATGTGTGTGTGTTTATGTTTATGTAATGTTTTCTGAAAACACCTGCAATTGGCGCAAAAGAAGAAACGCAACAAAAGTCAAGGATCAAGAGCCCAACTAAAGCAAACATTGATCTCAATGATGGTGACCTCAAACCAAACATTTTCAATAAGACATCAACATCTAAACCTCTGTTAATTCTCAATAAGAATGTCTGTAGATATCTGACAGAAATAAAGTCAATCTGGTTAGTAATACTGTAACTGAAGCTGGTAATGCTGTTTGTGGAGTTGTTTAATCAGATCTTGAGAGATTTAGGCCCGGTTTCACAGACAGGGCTTAGACTAAGCCAGGATTAGGCCATAGTTCAATTAGGACATTTAAGTAATTTTTATAAACATGCTTAGAAAAAAAACACTACTGTGGGTGCATCTTGAGGCAAATCAAAGGCACTGATATATTTGATGATCAGTCAGTGCAAGTTTATTTCAGTTGAAACAGCTCAGACTTATATTTTAGTCTAGGACTAGGTTTAAGCCTTTTCTGTGAAACCGGGGGTTAATGTATTTTATCTTCAGTTCATCTAAGGCTATGGCTGAAGAAAGTTGTAGTTTGTGTTCTTATTTCTCTTTCTTTCAGTGCTTGTTCACAGCAGGTGTTTGAATGATTGAAAGAATGTTTCAGGAACATCATACCTTTTAAAAACAGCTGGCTCTCTGTCTCTCACTCAGCAACCTAACAGTTGGAGAGGTGTGTTTAAGGATATTCTGCCCAAGCCGTCAAACTGACATCATCAGAGAAGGAATGACATTCCAGAGCGGAAGCAAATGTTCAGATTTTAATTAAAGGTCAATTGGCTCCCAAACAAATTAATAAACTGGAGCCACCAATGCTAGATGAATGATTGTATAATATTTAGGGAAAAAATATTTCATACATGACTGTGAAAAGATGCCTCACTAGATTAAAAAACACAGATACTCTTGAGATTTAGATGTAAAAAAAAATCCATGAAAAAAGCTCATGAATGAAGAGGAGCAGCTGAGTGTGAACACCTGGTGTGAGACACACACACACTCACACACACACACACACACACACACACACACACACTGGTGTGGTTTGTGTCAGCAGGTGTCACATGTGCTGAATTGTGTGTAATGTAAGCGCACAGGTGCTGCCGGTCTCATACACACCAGCGATGACCGTACACATCATGTGTGTTACACTGCAGGTTATGTTGGCATTACAGTTGTTATTCAGTACAATTGTGTGGCATTTCATGTACCTGAAGCACAGAAAATGTTTGCTAAAAATTAATTTAACACAAGACTGGTGCTCATTTTTAATGAGTGTTGCATGTGTTTTGCATTGTTCATAGTTTAGTTTTATATTTAATTGTGTGCATAAGACATTGGTTATGTTTTTACTGTATTAATTAGTAGAAGTAAAAATATTTCCCCTCCATTCACCAGACCAGTCATTATGTAACACATAATCACATAAATCCTTTACACAATATACAATTGCTTTCATAGAATGGAAAATAATAAAAAATACCATGGAAGTCAATGGGGGCCAGCAACTGTTTGGTGACCAACATTCTTCAAAATATCTTCTTTTGTGTTCAACAGAAGAAAGAAACTCATACACATGAGGAGATAATAATAATAATAATGACAGAATGTTCATTTTAGAGTGAACTATTTCTTTAAGTCGTCTGGAGTCATCTGATGTCTATGTGTGAATTTCCTGTCTCTATTGATAATCTTCTCCTTCACCGCAGCTCTTGAATCTCATCTGCATTACTATATTTATATTCAAATCTGCTGCATGAGAGCTGTGACAGTAATGTGTGAATGTGCAGAAGTGTGAATGGGATATAGGGTCGGGGTCATTTGTTTTCTGTTCTTATTCTCATCAGTCTCAGAGATCTGCCTGTAGTCCTGCTGATCGTGTGGGATTTGGGTTATTGCACGTTATTGAAAATCCAGGCTTATTAGTAATCACTCATGACATGTTTGACTGAGCGAGAGGCAACTTATGACACATATCAGTTATGTATTTGATAGACTGAAAGCTACAAAACAACCTTCAAATGTAGACAGAAATAGACTGATGGGATAACAGTAAGTGAAATTATCATCATAGTATCTGTCTACAGTGAGCACAGATGTCCAGTCTTGTTGGCAATAACTATTCTATTCTCAATAACATCACCTACAACCACTCAAATATTTGACCTTTAGTGCAAATAACACATTTCTTATTTATACGTATTGCACATATTACTACTTAATTGCTATGCTACTCATAATGTGAAGTAGGTACAGATAATCTACTCTTCTGTAAAGTAGTTAACCACTTTACATCCTACTAAGAAAAAGTAGCTGAATACTTTGAAGCTACTTAAAGGTGCAACATTTTTTAATATCAGATTTCAAATAATTATGTATGTTAAAATAATGCACATGTATTATTAATTTGTAATTAAATTAGTATGAAAATAAGCATCCAGAAGATTTTTCTCTGGTAAACATTGCGTGGAGACACAATTTCTCACACAAAATCAAAATTCCTCCACTGGCACTAATAAACAATTATATAATGTTTAATTTTATTTTTAAAAACTACATTTAAAAAATGCCGTTCTGTTGTTTCTCAGCAGCAAAATGCTCCAGCTCTTTAAAGTCTGGTGGATTATGATTTTCTGTCAATGTTTTCATTGTTCATCAGCAAAAAAAAAAAAACTCTGAAATTCTAAATACCATATGGTACCTGCTGAAAAAAACCTGATTCCCAAAGTGCATGTCTGGAAACATGGTAATGTCCAGGGATTGGCCAATGTGATTTATGTAAGTGCTTCGGTGTAGCATCTTTTCCTGCAGTATAGAGTTGTTCACAAGCTGCACATTCAGTGCTGATCTTACAGACAGGATATATTTCTGGGTGGTTGAGGAGATTCCCCCCTCCCATGTAAAGTGTTTTGAGCACCCAGAAAAGCGCTATATAAATGTAACAAATTATTATTATTATTATTATTAATAGTTTTCAGTGGATTGTAGGTAAATATTTGACTTCATCCAGTGCTTTCTTTCTTCTCAGCTCTTGAACTGCTTAATTGTTTTGCTTACTGTTTGACACATTCATTGAGAAGTACTGAACTGAAGAATTTACCAACCAGACATTGCTGAACAAGCATACGGATGATGTAGTGTTTAGTTTGGCTACACTGCTAGCATGCATGACCAAGTTGTTGTTTTGTAACCAGTGTTGAATGGTTGAGCTGGTTGCTTGAACTCTACAGGTTTGGGAAAACAGACTTAGGTGGTTTATTTGTCTCTCTGGCAGTGATCGTGTGGAAAGGGTATGAATAATGTCACACTTTTATCTGTCAGAAGTCATGGTTTTGAAGCAGGACACACTTCTCAGTGATGGGCATCATTCAGTCACTGACATTCACGCCATGGCTGGAGTGTTCATCTGATCATGAAGCCTAATGAAGGCCCTGCTGAAGCAGCGCTGGTTTCTATAGCCGTCCAGAGCGGCGTTTGCATCTGTGATTTGTCCTCATTCATTTCTGTGCTCCTTTAATCAATTCCTTTCATGTCCTGAGCTCTTTATTCATAAAGCATCATGGGAAGAATCTGAAGCAGCTCTGAGATCAATAATCAATGAGCAGACACACCATGAACAACAGATCAATGAGACTTCACCTCCAAAATGCTCTCCTCTGAATAAATATGAAGGAGTCACAACACTACATTCTCACTGGTTTCCTTTTCTCCTCGTGAGGAGGTTTTAGGGTGAGCGGTGCTTGTATATTTGTGTATATGGACAAAAAAAAATTCAGGAACTGTCCTTTTATACAAGGCTGATGTCTGGCTGACGGATGATTTGACTAATGCAGTGTGTTCTCATACTGCTGTATAATGGCTCTGCTGCATTTATTCCTGTCTATACAGCCCTATCTACACAGCGCGGTCATTGTGTCTGACCGCTGTAACCCAGTCATCTGAGCGAGCTCTTTCACGCCTTTACAGAGTACAGATTCGGCTTCGCCGCTGCTCTTTCCCAACATGCTGTGCTCCTCTGTGTGGCGTCTGGTCTGACAGATAATGGTGTGCTGATATTATGCATTCCCATCTCAGCCCCGGGGACAGAAGTGGCTCTGCTTCACACAGACTCAAGGACACTACCGCAGTGCTGACTGCTTTCATACTAGCCGTGCAGAGAGCTGTACTACTGGTTGTAATGGAGCTCAGGTTGATGTAGTAGAGAACAAGAAGAGTGCTACAGAGCGCAGCAGTTGAGTTCTCTCGCAAAGATGCTTGCGTTCCCTCGCAAAACATTGCATTCTCTCGCAAAGATGTTTGCGTTCTCTCGCAAAGATGTTTGCGTTCTCTCGCAAAGATGTTTGCGTTCTCTCGCAAAGATGTTTGCGTTCTCTCGCAAAGATGTTTGCGTTCTCTCGCAAAGATGTTTGTGTTCTCTCGCAAAGATGTTTGCTTTCTCTCGCAAAACATTGCGTTCTCTCGCAAAGATGTTTGCGTTCTCTCGCAAAGATGTTTGCGTTCTCTCGCAAAGATGTTTGTGTTCTCTCGCAAAGATGTTTGCTTTCTCTCGCAAAACATTGCGTTCTCTCGCAAAGATGTTTGCGTTCTCTCGCAAAGATGTTTGCGTTCTCTCGCAAAGATGTTTGTGTTCTCTCGCAAAGATGTTTGCTTTCTCTCGCAAAACATTGCGTTCTCTCGCAAAGATGTTTGCGTTCTCTCGCAAAGATGTTTGTGTTCTCTCGCAAAGATGTTTGCTTTCTCTCGCAAAACTTTGCGTTCTCTCGCAAAGATGTTTGCGTTCTCTCGCAAAGTTTTGCAAACCTTGCAACAACTGAAAAGAAGCAATCTTCTGATTTTGAGGACCCAGCTGAAGTTGATGTAACGTTCTGGTCGAAGGATGAAAAAAAAAAGATTATTTTGAAGTCAATGCAGGCCAAAGACAAGGCAGTTTGAGCATTTGTGTGCATTGTGTGTGTGTGTGTGTGTGAGAGAGAGAGAGAGTTATAATATGAGATTCATAAAAGCATATTGCATACAGTTCAGGGTAGGATGAAATAGGTGTAATACAATAGTTTGTATGCATAGATGTGTGTGTGTGTGTGTGTGTGTGTGTGTGTGTGTGTGTGTGTGTGAGAGAGAGAGAGAGTTATAATATGAGATTCATAAAAGCATATTGCATACAGTTCAGGGTAGGATGAAATAGGTGTAATACAATAGTTTGTATGCATAGATGTGTGTGTGTGTGTGTGTGTGTGTGTGTGTGTGTGTGTGTGTGTGTGTGAGTGTGATAGCGCGAGTATACATGCACGCACTGGTCCAAGGCATTTATGTTTGCAAGCACAACATGCTCCTGAACACTAGTTGTTTCTTTCATTCTTCCCCATTCACTTTCAATGGCCAGCCATTTTTGACAAGTGTTACTTTGTGCAATTTTGTACAAAATAAAAGCATTTAAAAGCAAACTTCTTGATTAAACATTAAAGCACACTAGTGTGAGAAACAGTGCAAATTTTCATAATTTGTTCTCTCATATTGTGAAAATTATTCATAAAAAATTATTTTTTCACTCAAAAATTGAGGTGCCTACTTTCAGATAAATGAGGCTTACAATTAATCGGATGCAAATAGAAACACAAAACCAGTCCTAAATGAAAGAAAACAAGTTGACAAAAAGATTGAATCCAATATTTAGTGATAATATAGCATAATGACAGATTTATAAGCAATTGTTTGGAGTCCGGTCATTTTTGATCGGGAACACCACGAGTGTGACTTTTTGCAATTTTGTACAAAATAAAAGCATTTAAAAGCAAACTTCCTGATTAAACATTAAAGTACACTAGTGTGAGAAACAGTGCAAATTTTAAAAAAATTTTGTTTAATATTGTGAAAATTATTCATAAAAAATGCTTTTTTCACTCAAAGAATTAGGTACCTACTCTCAGATAAATGAGGCTTACGATTAAACAGAAGCAAATAGAAACACAAAACCAGTCCTAAATGAAAGAAAACAAGTTGACAAAAAGATTGAATCCAATATTTGGTGATAATATAGCATAATGACAGATTTATAAGCAGTTTTTTGGAGTCCGCTCATTTTTGACCGGGAACACAAAAGGCGTGACCGGAGTCCGAACACAACCAGAGGGTTAAATGCTGCTCCATTTGAAAACAGGTGATGGAGATGTACTGCTAATCACGGAACCAGCTTTACTGACGAGATGCGCATGACAATCACATACAAAATATCGTGCAGCCCTTATTCTATGGGAGTTAACGTTTTAGTCCAATGTTTAGTTCAGTCAAAAGTCTGTAATTTGAGTCAAAGGTCAGATCTGGGCTGGCAGAGTTAATGGGCATGAGAGACCGGCGGCTGAGGTGATGTGTGTGTGAGCTCTGATCTCTCTATAGTGCACTGCTCACATTCATGCTGCAGTATGCAGGAGCTCATATACCAATAGATGCGACTGATACTCTCAACACACTGCCCAGAGACTCCTTGTGCTATTTTAAACACTCATCACACAATATTCAATATGAGACTGACTAACTCTGACTAACACTTCAGCTGGAGTGAACTCGAGTGAGCCCTGCTTCAGATCTGATATGTGCATATATTGATCTAGCATGTGCTTGCTCAAGGAACAGTTCAAACAAAGATCTGTCATGTAATCTTTCTCATATGCTGTCATTTTTTTCCCGTGCAGTATTAGTTCACAGTTATGATGTCTGTAATGCTCTGAAAAACACTAAACACACCAGCTCTACTTCAGCTCTTCAGATTTGATCTCATTTATCTCACACACGCTCTCAGTGAGAAGAGTCTGATGTCCGCTGTTGTCTAGATGTGATGAACTAAAGATGTTTTCTCCCTCCAGATACACTTCAGCTTCCAGAAACACACCTGTGATTGATTATTAAACTATGATTATATGTGTGTTTGTGACAGACCACGTTAAACATACAGGACATTACAGTAAATACACTGTTGTTCAGAATATGACTGACATAAATAAGGATTAGTGACTCTTTGACTGAACTGGGACCTCACTGAGCTGTGTTTGGCTGTGTCTGGAGTGTGATTTATGTCATCAGTTTAGGATAGAGGTGTGTGTCCCTAGAAACTTTGAGCACATGAAGTTAATGTTAGTGACGTGTGGGTTGATCATACAAGATGTTTCTCTGAATCAGTCGGTGAGTTTGTTCCTAGTCACGGCCAACTGAATGAGCCAACAAACTCTGTCACATATTCACAAACTCACATTAATATTCTTATTCACTGTGAAGTTTGTGCCCTTTGTGATTTTTTTATCCACAAACTCATGTATTAGTCAGTAGTGTCTCTGTGCATTTATCACATTAATGTGAGATTGTAATGCATTATACAAAAAAAAAAAAAGACTAATCAGAATAAAAGGCAGTATAATAAAAACATAAAGATGGTCTGCACTCTTATGTTTTCATATTCAAAGAAACAATTAAACAACAAAGTCCAACTCAACTCTATCATTAAACAACTACAAACAACAGCACATCAGTGCTGCTCAGAAATATTCCTGTGAAAAAGTGTTCTGGTCTGAATCAGGAGAGAAATCTGCACAGATCAAGCAGCGTGTACAAGACAAAACAGCTCTAAACAAATTTGTAGCTGTATTTTGATTTGAGAGACAACAGGAGATGCACTTTTTCAGGAGGAAGCTTTATTATGGATTATAGACTCATATTTTAGTTAAAAACGTCTTAATGCTGGATTTGTTTCATCTTTAGTCTTGTCCAGATGTTAACTGATGGACTGGAGTGGTGTGGATTATCGTGATGTTTTTATCAGCTGTTTGGACTCTCATTCTGACGGCACCCATTCACTGCAGAGCATCCATTGCTGAGACACTGATGCAGAGACACATTTCTACAAACCTGATGAAGAAACAAACTCATCCTGATCTCAGGTGATCTGAAGTTCCATCCATCTGTGTGCAGTGATCAGACAGACAGGAATCGGATGTTGAACAGCTGTATCTCAGCACATGAGAGAGCTTAAAGGATGCTGAGCGGCACTTGACATTTTCCACAGTATCAAAAAAGGTGAAGTAAAGATTAGATGTGTTCTTGTATGAGAACTCACGACCGCTGTGTCATAACAGTGAAGTGTTTGACTCCAGCAGTCTGCGGGTCATTTCAAACTCAATAGAGCTTTAACCATTTAGCAACATCATAAAACATCGCCAGACTCACGCTCATCTGTTTCAAATGAAACTAAACACCCTTTAGAGGAGGTTTCATCTCACCTGGCTTGTTTCTGCAGCCTTATGACGTCCCTGTCTGAGAAGATTCTGTGAGCTGATGATGAGCGTGTGTGCGGTCAGACTCGTGCTGGACGCCACAGGTCAGTGTTCACTGTGGCGTCCCTCACACATGTCTCAGTCTCCTGTTTCCAGGGAAACCCAGCGCTGTGATGACACATGTATTTTTCCAGCAGGGTTGCCTGGTTACTGTATCATCTGTGATGACTAATAGCACTGCATCACCACTCAAACTCCAGCAGATGCTTCTCTCTGTCTGACTAACACCACATCATACTCCACTTTCACTGATCTTTAAGAAAAGGGAGTGGTGTTTGAGATCAAGCCATCATAATTCTGGGGTTCTGCTGTGTGGCTGATTACAGGCAAAAATGACTGTTTCACTATCAGTGATGTGCATTAGTGTCCAAAGGTTTGGGGTCCCTAAGCTTTTTTAATGCTCTTCTGTCACAAATGCTGCATTTATATGATCAACAATGCAGTAAAACAGTGAAATATTATTACAATTTAAAATCACTGTTTTTCATGTGAATATCTGTTAATAAATGTCTTCACTGACACTTTTGATCAGTTTAATGCATCCTTGCTGATTAAAAGTAAATTCTGTTAAAAAGATCTTACTGACCTCAAAATAAAATTAATATAAATGTGTGATATTTGTAATTTGTGGAGCTATTTTATATCCCATTTTTGTAATGCATAGAGTAAATGTGTGTGGTTACACATACAGTGACATAATTAGTGCTGATTTCTGAATGCTTTATGAATGATTTCAAGGAATTTCCTGGTGGGCTTTTTGAGTTCTGAATATTACAGTATTTCTATACAAAGTACTCTCTGGTTTTCCTTGAATGATCGCTGGATGAGATTAGGTTGGTGTGTTAGAGGCATGAACAGCCTCATGCTATGGTCGTAATAGATCTAGTTAGAGTTCTAGCAGCATCTCTGTAGATTCACTCACTTAGTCACATTCAAATGCAGCAGGCTGAACATGAAAAGCACCTGAGACCTGATCTAGTTTGGTCTTTGCTCTAAATTATCCTGGCAGCCACCAAATCGACCTGCTGTCTCAGACGCACAGAGAGAAACACAGCAGCGCTGCTACAGGAATTACCATCATCGGTTCTTTTCTTATTGTAATGTATATCCCAGTAAAATGGCTTCTTGAACATGAAGAAATGTAGGGCAGGACTCGATTTTGTCCATGGGGAAAGGACTGTGTAGTTGGATGCTTGTTGTTTGCTAATTGCTGTGATATCATGTGATCGACAGGTTTCTCCATTGCTGTCCTGCTGCACATCATCAGAGAAAAGATGTGCTTATGAGGAGAGGTTAAAGTTTATGATTAAATTTAATGAGGGCACATGAATGAAACAAAATACTAATGTGCATGGATCAATTATTTATAATAATATCTGCAATAAAATTATTTCTGATTATTAAATATATGATTATTTTAATTCCATGGTGACTTTAAGATCTTGTATAACTGCTGCATCCATAGGAAACAAATAATAAATATATTTTAAAATATACAAAAAAGGCCAAAAAATTAAATAAAAATTATGTCATGACAACTCTCGAAGGGATTGGCATAGTAATCTATCGCCAAGACATATGTGCCGCTGCTGCTCCGAAGAGCCATGCATGTGAACCGCATGTATTACTATCTGTGTGAGCCTGGGCTATCACACCGACCAGCTTAACAATAGTGGCCTATGACTATGTTTGCTTCTGTCTGTCGTGCTGCTGAGAGGTTTGCGATTGTAGCTCCGTGTAGCTTCACTTTTCTGTTTAATCTCTATCTTACTTTCACTCTCTGTTGTTTAAAGTGATAATATATAACTTAATTCCAACCATATTTCTGGTATTATCAAACTAACTTGATCGTTCGCTTTTTATAACTGCGAGTGCAGCGTGTTAGCATTCGTTAGCCAGTTAGCTTGTCACTCGCAGTTCCATTCATGTTTCTATTCGCGCCTATTATTGTTTTCTTTTTTCTTGCTCCGTTTTTCACGAGTTCATCAAACAACCGTGGTAAGCGAATCGTTCTTCAATCACGGTCAGTAATGGCTTCTTCTCCTGCTATTGTTGTTTGCACTGTTTGCAACTGCACTGTTTGTTGTACAGTTTATCTCTCTCTGTCGGCGACGAGGGATTCATGTGATAAATGCAGGGAAATAGTTAGGCTGACAGAAGATTTCAGAATTAGAGACACGCATCCAAACTTTAGTTGAGGACAGTAAGAATGTGAGGGCTGTATATACGGCTTTGGATGCGACTAGCTCAGGGAGTCCTGTACATTGTTCGGTTCCGGTAGAGACCGTGCAGCAGGGCAGCTGGGTGACTGTGAGGCGGCCTAGTCGCAGTTCAAAACACCGCTCTTCCGTTCTGATCAAAACATCAAACAGGTTCTCCCCACTCAGTGACGCACCCACTGAGAAACCTGATGAAAGTGCTCCAGTTATTGGCGATTCTATTGTACAGAACGTGAAAATAGAGACACCAGCCACCATAGTCCAATGTTTACCGGGAGCCAGAGCGCCTGACATTTTGGCAAATTTAAAAGTGCTGGCTAATACTAAACGTAAATTCAGTAAGTTATTCATGTCGGCGCTAATGATGTTCCACTTCGCCAGTTGGAGATCACTAAATATAATGTTAAAGAGGTGTGTGAACTTGCAAGTACAATGTCAGACACTGTAATATGCTCTGGCCCCCTCCCTGCTTACCATGGCGATGAGATACATAGCAGACTGCTGTCACTCAATGGCTGGATGTCTAAGTGGTGCCCGCAGAATAACAGGTTTTATAGACAATTGGAAGAATTTTTGTGGAAGACCTGACCTGTTGAAAAGAGATGGTCTTCATCCCTCCTGGGGTGGTGCCGCTCTTCTCTCTAGAAATATGGCACATAGTCTTAGAGTTCGTACTTGACTAACTGGTGCCCAGGTCAGGAAGCAGACAGACTGGCTAAACCGACCGTCTGCTAGCCGCCTCACGTCACAGAAGTCTCAGCACATAGACACTCTTTCACCTAGATATCACACTATAGAGATTGTGTCTGTTCCCTGAACTAGAAAATACAGAAAACAGCCAAAGTAAGAGTAACAATTTAATTGATGTTCAACAAATAAAAAACAGATATAATACAGATAAACAAATGATAAAGCTTGGCTTATTGAATATTAGATCCCGTTCTACAAAAGCACTTTTTGTAAATGATATGATCACTGACCATAAGCTAGATGTGCTTTGTTTGACAGAAACCTGGCTAAAACCAGATGACTACATTACTTTAAACGAGTCTACCCCCCAAGATTACAGTTACAAACATGAACCGGGCCCAAAAGGTAAAGGGGGAGGTGTTGCTACAATTAATAGCAATATTTTCAGTATTTCTCAGAGGTCAGGTTTCAAGTATAATTTGTAATAAAGAAGTAATGGTGCTTCATATAACCATAGAATATCCAAAGAAACAAGTGTTAATGATAAAACCCCTGTGATGTTTGTACTGGCTACTGTATACAGGCCACCAGGGCACCAGACTTTATTAAAAAAATTGCTGATTTTCTATCTGAGGTAGTCCTGGCTGCAGATAAAGTCATAATTGCTGGTTAATATCCATGTTGATAATGAAAGAGATTTGTTGGGATCAGCATTTATAGACATTCTAAACTCCATTGGTGTTAAACAACACGTTTCAGGACCTACTCATTGTCGAACTCAAACTCTAGATTTAATACTGTCACATGGAATTGATATCAGTGGGGTTGAAATATTGCAGCAGAGCAATGATATCTCAGATCATTATCTAGTTTCGTATATATTCCATATAGCTAAAGCTGTAAAGCCAACTCCTTGTTACAAATATGGTAGAACCATCACTTCTACCACAAAAGACTACTTTATAAATAATCTTCCTGACTTATCTCAATTCCTCAGCATATCCAATAGCTCAGAACAACTTGATGATGTAACAGAAACTATTGACTCTCACTTTTCTAGCACTTTAGATATAGTTTATCCTTTACTCTTAAGGAAGATTAAGGAAAAGAGTCCAACACCATGGTATAATGAGCACACTCGGGCCCTAAAGAGAGCAGCCCGGAAAATGGAGCGCAGCTGGAGAAAAACTAAATTAGAGGTATTTCGTATTGCTTGGCGGGAAAGTACCCTATCCTACAGAAAAGCATTAAAAACGGCTAGATCTGCTTACTTTACGTCTATTTTAGAAGAAAACAAACCCCAAGTATTTATTTAATACAGTGGCTAAATTAACAAAAAAATATAACATCAGCAGGTGCAGACATTACCCAGCAGCACAGCAGTAATGACTTTATGAACTACAGTACTTTACTTCCAAGATCGAAACTATTAGAGATAAAATTGCAACCATGCAGCTGTCAGCCACAGTATCGCATCAGATACAGTACACTATAGATCCCCTGAGGAACAATTCCACTCATTCTCTTCTATTGGAAATGAAGAATTGTATAAAATTGTTAAATCATCTAAACCAACAACCTGTATTTTAGACCCTGTTCCATCTAAGCTCCTAAAAGAGGTGCTTCCAGAAGTAATAGATCCTCTTCTGAATATTATTAACTCATCATTGTCATTAGGATATGTCCCAAAAACCTTCAAACTGGCTGCTATTAAGCCTATCGTTAAAAAAAAACAGAACTTGATCCCAAATTATTAATTAATTACAGACCGATCTTGAATCTCCCTTTTCTGTCAAAGATATTAGAAAAGGTAGTATCATCACAACTATGTTCCTTCTTAGAGAAAAATGATATATGTGAGGATTTCCAGTCAGGTTTTAGACCATATCATAGTACTGAGACTGTAGTTACAAATGACCTGCTTTTACCTGATCGTGGTTGTATCTCTCTATTAGTGCTACTGGATCTTAGCGCCGTGTTTGACACTATCGACTATCGGGTGGTGAGAACTGCCGAATGTCCAGTAATTAGTTTCTTGTGAAACTGATTGCAGGGATATAACTAAAGACAGGACAAACTAACAAAATTAACTGCGGCGCACGCCACGGAGGCTACCATCAGGGGCACCATGGCATTTCATGTCTTTGATTGCATTTGTTATTTGTAGTGCGCCAGCCCCCCTTCTTCTTGGTACTTTTAAAAAGAAACAAATCCTCAGCTTTCAAAATCAGTTTTATAGCGAAACACAAACTATGTGTCTTACAATAATGTGTTTCAAGAATCAATTCATTAAATTTGACTGTTTTCTTTGTGAAAATTCCACCACCTACTCTGCAAAAAAAAAAAAAAAAAACCCGTCTGTCGCATCCAACCTTTCATTTCTCACATATATTTAATTAAAAACAACAATAAAACCTTCTAAAGGTTGAAGTGGACTTCAACTCGTTAACATAATTTATGTTGTCTTTTCTGAGATGTTTTATTCACAGTATAATACAGTAAATGATTGGACATAATATTTAACGTCTTCTATAAATGATTTGTAGTGCGCCAGCCACCCAGTAATTGCAATAATTTTGTGCTTTGTTGCTTTTAATATAACACAGTTCATTCAAATTCTGTCAGTTTTATTACGAAATACAAATTATAAATGTGTTTTTTCTCTTTACTTCAAGTTTATAGCAAGATACAAAAGTGAAGGAACATCAGAAGGCATGAAAACCCCAGTAAAGCAGTATAGCCTAATTTAATGAAATTAATGTCTCATTGTAATCGGAAAGATGACACACATGCTGGTTAAACTGAAGCGAATACAGTGATTGGTCACGTCACGCCACATTAAAAAGCGTGAAAAACACATTATTTTAAGATATAGGCCTATTGTTTGTATTTAGTTATAAAACTTACATATTTTGAAAGTTGAGACTTTGGAATAGCTCCCGGTGCTCCCAATCTAGGCCATTTGCAAACGCAATAGGCTAATATTGTCACGAATCCGGTTAGTGGCCTTCCGTCCGACTGCCACAAGAGGTCGCCTCTCCATCATATTGATTCTCACACAACAAAGACCCTTACATGTCACTCTGGACTACAGTTCCCATCATCCATTGCACTGATTACACACACACAAAGCTGCATCCAATCAGACATGCTTTATACGCCTTGGACTTCCTCCTTCAGATCGCCGCATATTATTCAGCCTTTATCATTGTGATAGCTGATAGCCACTTTACGGAGCCTGTCTCAGTTCAAATTCAAATTCAAATTTTATTTGTCACATACATATACATACATAGTACGACATGTAGTGAAATGTATTGTACGACTGTCCAACAAATTGTCCAACAAAATTAAGAAAAACCTCAAGTTTACAAAAATACAAATAGAAAAAGTACAGTAAACATATATACAGAAATAAACTAGCAATAAAATAAAATAACAAATAGATATGAGAATAAAAATAGATATGAAGAATAAAAATAGAATATGATTCTATATAGATTCTATAAAAAGTAAAGTGTATGTCAGTGATAAAGTGTCCGTGTGCTGTGCAGTGCAGTAAAGTGTATAAGTGAGTAAAAGGAATACTAAAGACAAAGACAAATGGTATGTAAGTCCCACTCATTTATCCTTACGTAACCTTCTACAAATTAGTGCAGATTGTAATGAAAATGTGCAAAGTGGAAGTGTGGGGTGATGTGATTAGAGTGGAGAGTGGTTAAGACTCCGAATGGCCTGCGGGAAGAAGCTCCTCCTCATTCTCTCTGTGTTCGCCTTCATGGAGCGGAAGCGCCTCCCTGAACGCAGCAGAGAAAAGAGTCCATTGTTGGGATGGCTGAGGTCCTTCACTATCTTCCTGGCCCTGGTCAGGCACCGCTTGCAGTAGATCTCCTGCAGGTCAGGGAGCTCGGTGTGAATGGTACGTTCCGCTGAACCTTCTGGAGGGCTCGTCTGTCCTGCATAGTGCAGTTCCCGAACAAGGAAGTGATGCTGCCCGTCAGGACGCTCTCGATGGTGCAGGTGTAAAAAGTCTTAAGCACCCGAGAGGGAAGTCTAAAGTCCTTTAAGCGTCTCAGATGGTACAGACGCTGCCTGGCCTTCTTCACCAGGGTGCTGGTATGACAGGACCAAGTCAAGTCCTGCGTGATGTGAACACCCAGGTATCTGAAGCTGTCCACTCTCTCCACTGGAGTCCCGTTGATCGTGATCGGCTGGTATGACCGCTCCTGCTTCGTACTGAAGTCCACTATCAGCTCCTTAGTTTTGCTGATGTTCAGGTGTAGACTATTCACCTGGCACCAACTCTCCAGGTTCTTAATCTCCTGTATGTAGGCCGTCTCGTCGTTGTCTGAGATCAGGCCCAACACAACAGTGTCATCAGCAAACTTGATGATGGTGGTGGAGTTGGAAGTGGCAGTCATAAGTGTACAGTGAGTACAGCAGGGGGCTCAGAACACAACCTTGAGGGGCTCCAGTACTTAGGGTGATGGAGGATGAGGTGTGTTTACCCATCCGTACGGCTTGCTGTCTGTCCTTCAGGAAGCTGGAGATCCATTGGCACAAGTGTGTGCTGAGACCAAGGACCTCCAACTTGGAGGTGAGTGTGGAGGGAATTATGGTGTTGAACGCTGAACTGTAGTCCACAAACAGCATTTTTACATAATTCCCTTTTCTGCAGTCCAGGTGACTTGTTGTGGTGTGAGATGGCATCCTCCGTGGAGCGGTTATGTCTGTATGCAAACTGTAGTGGATCCAGTGTGTCTGGTAGTGATGCAATGATGAAGTCTCTGACCAGTCTCTCAAAGCACTTCATCACCACTGATGTGAGGGCTACAGGGCGATAGTCGTTTAGGCAGGTGGGCTGCGGTTTCTTGGGGACAGGAACAATGGTGGACTGCTTAAAGCATGAGGGGACTATGGACTGTTCCAGGGAGAGGTTGAAGATCTCGGTGAACACCGGTGCTAGCTGGTCAGCGCAGGCCTTCAGAACCCGACCTGTGATGCCATCTGGTCCTGCTGCCTTCCTGATGTTCACTCTCCTGAATGCCCTCCTCACGTCATGTCCGTGATGGTGAACACGTTGTCCTCGCCGGCTTCCTCAGCGTGCATGCAGTTAGCACTGCTAGCGCCGCTAGCGTGATTAGCTGCAGCCTCGAAGCGAGCATAAAAAGTGTTCAGCTCGTCAGCCAGAGAAGCGTCCGCATTCCCCGATCTGGAGGGTGGTGTTTTATAGTCCCTGCCACAGACTCCTAGAGCCGCCATGTTGGAATTGCGACTCTAGTTTCCTCCCGTAGCGCTGCTTCGCCTCCTTCACCGATCTGCGCACGCTGTAAGATGCAGCCTTGTAGTCATCCATGTTCCCGGTGATGAGCCCTGTGTTGTAGGCAGCGGAGCGGGATCTCAGGGCGTCGCGGATGTCCCAGTCTGCGTCATCTAGCGCGTCCTGCAGAGCGGCCACCGATTGGTCCGTCCAGCGTTGGACCTCCCTCTGCACCGGGGCTTCCTGTTTCAGCCTCTGTTTGTAAACAGGCATGAGGAAGATGGCGGCGTGGTCCGATTTCCCAAACGGTGGTTGTGACTGTGCCTTGTAGCTGTTCTTGTATGGGGTGTAACAGTGATCTAATGTCCTTTCGCCCCTGGTGGGGCAGCCGATGTGCTGATGGAAGTTCGGCAGTGCACGCTTGAGGTTGGCACTGTTGAAATCTCCCAAAACAATGAATGCGGCGTCCCGGTGCTGTGTCTGGTGAAGGTGTAGTGTTTCATGTAAATCCCATATCGCAGTGTCCGTGTCCGCTTGAGGTGGAATATAAACGGCACTGACGATGACCGAGCTAAATTCCAGAGGGAGATAAAAAGGGCGACATTTGATGGTCAGAAGTTCAAGATTCGGTGTGCAGGAGCGTGAGAGGGGTACAATGCTCGCGCTGTCGCACCAGTGTTTGTTCACCATCAGACATACTCCACCTCCCCTAGTCTTCCCCGAGTCCAGCGTTCTGTCCATGCGGTAAACCGAGAAGAACTCGGCCGGCTGGATGGCGTGGTCTGGTACCACTGGGTTCAGCCATGTCTCGGTGAAGCATAGAAGGTTGCAGTCCCGAATGTCCCTCTGGAACCTGACTCTTGCCCTAAGGTCATCGAGTTTGTTATCCAGCGACTGGACATTGGCGAGCAGGACACTTGGTAAGGGAGCGCGGTGTGCGCGTGCCCTCAGCCTGTTCCTGACGCCGGCTCGTTTCCCTCGAGGACGCCGGTACGGGTCGCGTCCTTTGTTCCTCCTCAGGATCTCGCTTGGCCAGGATGGGTCCGGTTTCAAAAACGGCGAAAGGTGAGTGCATTGTGCACCAATGGAAATAAGAGTGGCCCTGTCGTATGTAAGAATGGCCATCTTACAAAAAGAAACCAGTGTTTATAGTTAACAATACGAAAAAATAACAAAAGAAGACAAAGTTTGGTCGGAGCAGTCGTGACGGCAGCCGATCTCACCGGCGCCATCTCAGAAGCCATCTCAGTTTTCATAGTAATAGTCATAGTCATAGTCTTGCCTGTTGTTTCCGGTGTTTTGATTCTAGCCTGTGTATCTTGGATTTATTTTAATTGAAGAACACACATTCATATATGTCACACTTATGGCACAGAAAAGCTTTATTTGTTGTCTGTAACGTGTAACGCCATCTCAGTTTTCATAGTAATAGTCATAGTCATAGTCTTGCCTGTTGTTTCCGGTGTTTTGATTCTAGCCTGTGTATCTTGGATTTATTTTAATTGAAGAACACACATTCATATATGTCACACTTATGGCACAGAAAAGCTTTATTTGTTGTCTGTAACGTGTAACACCATCTCAGTTTTCATAGTAATAGTCATAGTCATAGTCTTGCCTGTTGTTTCCGGTGTTTTGATTCTAGCCTGTGTATCTTGGATTTATCCTTTGCCTTGCTGTTTCGGACTCTGTTTGCCCCTGCCTGGACTATTGCTGTGTACCTGGATTATCTCTCTTTGCTTTGCCCTGTTGGATATTGTTTGCCGATCGAAGACCCACGCTTGCTCTAGGATTACTCTTGTTTTACCTCATCTATGTCTGTTTGCTGTGAATTGACCACGCCTGTTTTGATCATGCTAATTAATAAAGCTCTGCAGATGGATCAGCACACTTCCTCTGTTCCTCCTGTAACAAATATAGGCTACTCTCAAAATATTATAACGTTAATCTCGTAATTGCTACAAATTAATTATCTTAATTTTGACTTTATTCTCAAAATATCTAGACATTATTCTCGTAATTTGGACTTTATTCTTGAAATATTTGGACTTTATTCTCGTAATTTCTACTTTATTCTAGAAATATTATGACTTTAATCTCATAAATTTAGATTTTTTTATTTTTTTAACATGGCACTAAAACGCCGTTGTACAATATAGTTTTTGGAAATATATTATAAAAATATTTTATATATATAAAAGCCCTCCATATATTTTAATTGAAGAACACACATTCATATATGTCACACTTATGGCACAGAAAAGCTTTATTTGTTGTCTGTAACGTGTAACGTATTTGAATGGCATTCAGCAAGAAACATACTTTACAATGCATTTTTCATCCTGAAATACATTTTTAAACATATTTTGAATATATATAGCATTAATTAATTTATAAATTATATATGTAATTTTATTGTATTTTTTTTTTATAATTTTTTTTTTATAATTTTTTTTATTTTATGTTTGTTTTTTTTGCGGTATGGGCAGTTACTTCAAATGCATGCACTTCTGCTCGAGTCGAGCACATGTATCTGCATAGGTCTGGCTATGTTCTACATTAGTCTCCTCTCAAAATCCAGTCTAAGAAGTCAAAAAGCTTTCTCTTGCGGAAGCATGGAGGTCACTCTGTGCTCGTCTTGTCAGAGTCAGTGAGCACATCAGAAGAGCATAAGCTTCAGTTCCTCTTCCTGACTGTCAGTAATAAGCTTGTAGTGATTTCATGCTGATAGCGTCTTCAGTCGAGCTGAACGCAGTTGTCAGAAAGTGCCAGCGCAGTCTGGAAGCTCAGATTCCACTGCCCTGCTCAGTACTTACATATGCCATCGCATCGCAATGCTCCAAACAATGAAAACAAAAAGACAAGGAGATGGAGAGCAACTGTGAGCTGTGCTGGGATTGTTTCAAGTACTTCAGTGCAGGGCCATGAACAGGACGTAATGCCATCTGCAGAGAAAACAGAAAAACGTGCAGATTCAAACCTCTATAAACCACTGCAAACATTAGACGTGAAGATGATAAAAAAGCACACTCTTCTGAAAGTGTGGATTTATCCCCTTTTGCAGTTCAGTTTGGTGTGACAAATGAGTTATTGCATGTACGACTTTAACATGATCTCATGAGTATTCATATGTCGGTATATAAAGTGTTGTTCTACCACACGTTTATTTACGCTTGCACAGACACTTAATCATACAATATTGACGTACTGACAGCATCTAAAATGTAAATGATTACATATGAACAACTTTACAGACATACAGAAATGTACGAATCATATATAAATATTGAAACCATGGCATTATTATTTTGATTCTATTGTAAAAAATAAGATTAAAAATTGTCATTGTAGGCCTATATATTTATGTTATGTATATATTTTTTGGTTTATATTCTGTGTAAACTGATTATGTTTAGGTTTGGGGTTTGGGGCAAGGGGTTTTACCTTTGTATAAACAGACCAGGCTGGAATAAACTACATATGTGCTCTCTCACATTTTGTTTCTATAGCACCTTTCACAAACCCAAGGTCGCTGCACAGCACAGACTGGAATCTATAAAAGACATCATAACAAGTATGAAAGAAGGCAAATAATGAATACAGCAAAAAAGAGGCAGAGGACATAAATATGTCAATAACCCTGAGTAAACAACTGTGATTTGAATGTAAGGAGAGATGATATTTCACAGAGAGAGTTCCACCGAAAGCCCTGCCACTCACAGAAGACAATATGAGCTTGGAAGGCATTAATAAATTAGATCCATAGGACCTAAGAAGCCGAGCAGGAGCATCGGGGTGAATCAAATTGGCCAAATACTGTGGTGCAAAATCATGCAGGGCTTTAAAACTGGTGAGTAGAATTTTAAACTTTATGTGAGGAGCCACAGGCAGCCAGTGTGGTTTCTGGAGAACGAGAGAGATGTTTTAACATGGGCAGATTGTACCCTCTGAAGCAATTTAGAAGGAAGACCAGTTTCAGTAATCCAAACGTGAAGAGATGAAGGCATGAATGACAGATTCACCATTGGTCCCATGACATGGGAGAGCTTTAACAGGGCACCAACAATGTCAAAGCATAGATAAGAGTAACGTCAAACAAGTAGCTTTTCATTTTAATTTCACGGATACAGGAGGATTGGATTGGGGAAGAAATTTGACCTGGCCCTGTTTTTTTTTTTGTTTTTTGGCCTAGAGAAGGCGTATAGATTACAAAAAAAGAAGTGTCCCTAAAACAGAGCCTTGGAGAACTCCACAACACTGGAGGTCATTTGTGATTCCCAAAAGACACAACATTGTCTATTACTTAGGTATAGGGAAGCACATCTTCATTAAAAGACACACTGAGTTTTAGGTGGACCATGATACTACTGTCTCTAGAGTCAGAAAACTTGAGGAGATCATTGATTACCCCTAAGAGAGCTATCTCGGTGCTATGAAGAGCACAAAAACTAGAGTATAAAAATAACGTTTTGAAATATAAATAATGGGTTTCACTTTATTTTGATGGTCCCTTTAACACATTCTGTTGACTATAAGTAACATTGCACTTACATATCTACTAACTGTCATTAGAGTGTTAGTAGAGTAATAGTAGATTGGTAGGGTTAAGGTTAGAATAAGTTGACATATTTGCAAAGTTACTTACAGTCAGTAGAATATCTTTTGGGAGACCATCACAAAAAAAGAGTTAGCAGAAATGAAGCAGACAGTCTACTAATACTCTGATGAGAGTTTGTTGACATGTAGTTGCAACATTACTTAGTGTTAACAGAAAGTTCATAAGGGACCATCAAAATAAAGTGTTACCAAATAATGTAAATACATAGAAAAGCAGCACCTCAAATATATTGTATTTTTCTCAGATTTAGTGGTGTGATTAATTAAAAGCAGTGGTAAAATCCTCAAGTTCCATAATTAAGTACTATTACTATTAAAATTACTATTAAAATTCATCTTTACTATGATACCTCAGCAGTATAATCACAACCTTTTGCTGTGTTCCCATCATTTCACTGACAACTGCTTCTCCAATCTCTGTGGGTTCAACGATACATAAACTCTTTGTCCATGAAAGATGGGTCAGTGCCCTCTGTCTGGTTTGTTTAGACCAGCATGCTCCTCTGAATCATAACCTGTAAGTATGATTAATAATTGTTATTAAAAGTAAAAAGCACCTGGTTTCAAAAACACTAAAGTACCCAAAAGTGAAAGTAAACACTACAAATCCAAATCCATTCATTTTATAAAAAGTGCCTCAGAAAATCTAATCTACATTTAAAAAAATTATCAGAGCCACTATGTTCATGTATGCCATTGTGGCACTCAGACTGGACACTAGAATATTATATTAACCTTGCATTACAACTGAGCGGCTCTGCATTTACTGTGGAGTCCCAGAGGAGGAATGTGACACTTCCACAGTTGCCACCACTCCAGAGTCCTCAGCCATCATGATTGCCACATCAGAGTCTCCAACCATGCCTCCTCATGCCAGAGCCTACAAACAATGCCTCTGGACATGGGAGGCTGATTTTCAGTGTGAGAGACCCACTGCTTATGTCCATTCCCATAGCCTCAGCACTCTGAAGCCTGGCGGTCCTCCCTCCATCAGCTGCACTACCCGTGATGGTGGTTGCCATCTTGTTTGTGTGGGCCACACACACTTGTACAGATCTTCCAGAGGTGATGGTGATGTGCTCCAGATCCTCCCAAGGCGGCCACGGAGTCCGTCCCTGAACCCTTTGCCTGTCCTGTCAAGACCCAGGAGGTTGTCCCTGAACTCTCAGCCTTCCACATCATGATCAGACTGTTTTGTTACGGCCACAGAGGCTTTTACTAATCTGCTCTCTTTGACAGTTCCGTCTGTTCTGTTGTGGTGGGCTTTTGTTCAGCCATGGTGGTCTTAAGCTCCGCCTGTGCCACTGTGGTGGTCTCTAGCGCCAGTGTGGTGGTCTTCATATCCCTCAGCTCCAGCCTGCTGGTCTTCTGCTACACTATGGTGATCTTCGGTCCCATCTGCTCTGCTGTGTTGGTCACCTGCTCCACCTCGATGGCTTCCTGCTCTGCTGCTCTTCTGGTTCTACATTGGTCACCCGCTCCTCCGGCTACACCCAGGTCCGCCTCATTCTCCAGACCCTCTTCCACCTCACAAGCCTGGCTCTCATCCCTTCCCGAATCGGCCTGTGCTCCACCTCCCTCCTGGACTTGAACTTCTTATTCCTGATTCCCTTGAGTGGATTTAATACTGTTTCGGGTCTGAATTATCTGTCCATGTGCTTATTTCAATTAAACTGTGCTTGCATGTGGATTCTTGCTTCGTCTCGTCCCTGCTCACATGACAAATGCAGATTATAATTTTTTTTGTTAGCATTTTAACATGCAAAAACATCTCTATACATCATTGAGTGAGATGTCCATTAACCTCATGGTCAATGTCAATGCTTTTGCATAACAAAAAAGTTCACAATATATAAAACTCCTACAAATATATAAAATATGTATGTGACAGCCACTAAAATAAAAACAACAATATAACAAAAAGCCATAAACTTGATGAAAAAAAAATTATATTAATTTCTGAGAATGCATCTTTCCTTGTGTGTGTACGTACTGGTATTGACTGTTATAATGACCAAATGTCCCCACAAGGACAGTAATGCCATTCAATTTTGACCTTGTTTGGTCCGCATGAGGAAACAAGCTTATACATCATACAGAATTAAGTGTTTTGAGAATCTAAAAATGCCTGTAGTTTTGTGTGAGGGGTAGGTTTAGGTGTAGGGTTAGTGTAAGGGTAAGGGGATAGAAAATGCAGCTTGTACTGATACGAATACCACTGTGTGTGTGTGTGGGTGTGTGTTTGCTGAGTGTTTATTTTGTAAAAATTTAGTGAATTAAGTATATGTTTAACAAATTTAAATACTCAAGAAAGTGCAAATTTGCCAAAAATATACAAAATACTTTAGCAATGTAATTGTACAGTATGTCGCTGTTTTACAACACTTAAGGCAAGTGGTGCAGCCAGTTATGTTTGCATAATTTCCCAATCTACTTGAGACAGATGCATCTCGGCCTCTAGATCTCTTGATTCATCCTCACATAAGCACCCATTCGAGATGGGGCGTTTATCATCAAGATATTGACACTCACATTTAGATTGTACATTTTATGAGTGGCTTGGCTGTTCTCAACATTGCGCATTTTGCATGTTTCTTTATCTGACACCCATTTAAAGTCTCTGCTAATGATCCGATGAGTTGAATCAGGTTTGTTGGATAAGGGAAACATACTTCATGAGCAGTGCTAGGGTTGGAAACGACTGCTGTAAATGTCTGAAAGTGCAGAGAATGTGCCCAAAATAGCCAATGTCACAGAAGCTCAATGCGGATACTGGAGGAGTGTGTGAGATCATGTGACTTTAAATAGTATCTTGTTTAAATCTAGTGAGTCAATAGCAAACAAAAGCATTGGTGTGCATTAACTCTTGAGTTATCATGCAAAAATGAAGTGACGTTGCTGGGCAGTGGATGTGCTATTCCTGTCTCTGTCTCTGTCTCGACTGTGTTTGCGGGTAGGTTCAGTGAGTGCAGTGGGCAGAGGTTCCTGTGACGTCTTTCCTCTCGTGCCCACAGTGACTGCTGTGAAAAACACTGGGGAGCCACTGAAGGCTGCAGGCAGTCAAACTCAACCATATCAGCTGAGACTCAGAAGTCCTGTCTCATCCTGGAAGGAGAAACAGAGATTGAGAGAGAGAGAGAGAGAGAGAGAGAGAGATGGGCTGTGTCTCAAACTCTACTGTGCTGACTAGCTGTCTACATGAGCAACTGACTACATAAACAGTCCTAATCAGAATGGAACTTTACATGACACAAACATGTAGACCTTTTAAACTGGTACTCATTTTTCTGTCTGATCTACATAAAAACACTATTTGTGCATTTAAAACTGGAATGCGTAGCTGCATTCTTTTGTATCTGTTCTGATCAGAGCACATACACCACAATTTCCTTTTGCATGCTAAAAAGACAGTGGAAAGCAATTAAGACAGTTAGATATTAATGCATTTCCACTCAAAATGAACATCCACATGCTCAGCTTGATTAAGGTGACCTTGTCGATCGCTCTGCTTTTCACTCAAAAACTGTTTTAAGTGCTTCTGCAGACAGAAGATTAAAGTCGTGATGTAAGTAGCGACAGAAATGTGTTTCAGTATTATGATGTAAATCTGACTGAAATGGATGTTCAAAAAATTAAAAATGTAGGGTTCAGAGGGTGGGGACTTGGTTCAATCCATTGGTAGTTAATTTGACAGAGAGCTGCAGGTCTGAATGCAAGCTTGAGGTTCAATTTGAGAAAGTTTAAGCAGACTAAATGACTGGAGAAGTCCAGCATACATCACCAGAGAAAAGACTGGAAGCTCTAGTTATAAAATTTTAAATAAAATTACAAACTCAAAGAAAAAAAAGACAGAAATGCATGGATGAATCATTCATGAGAAGATGCATTTTGAAAATACAGTAGATATAGTGAATTTCCATTCATGCTGATTTTAAGATCTAATTTCAAAGCATATTTAATGTTGATGTTTTGTAATCTTATGTGAGTGTATAATTTGCATATTAACACTATAAATGCATTGTTCTAGTAGGGTCTACAAAGGTCCAGTAGAGGCTGATGAACTACAGGAATATTAATATTTAATATCACAGAAGGAGGAGTGCCGTTATGCTTAATATTGGCACAGACGTCAATCAGACAATACCAGGCATGCTGATAATTCTACAGTACACTCTACTCTGTATGCAACAGCTCTATAAACAGGTCATTAGCATAGAATAATGTACATTTCAGCAAAAATGGTGAGTTTCTGTAAATGAAAAGAAGCTGAAGCATAAAGCATTGCGTCTCATCAAGAAACTGACTGAGAACTGGTCTGGATCAGCATGCACTGACAAATAATTTGGTGTAGAAACAATTTTCAAAATATATAAAAAAGAAACAGCAAGCACGGAATTTTGAAGTAAAAATACTGAAATTGTATTTTCTTGTAAAACATAATCCAGTAAT
Organism: Barbus barbus; assembly: GCF_936440315.1. Lineage (NCBI taxonomy): Eukaryota > Metazoa > Chordata > Actinopteri > Cypriniformes > Cyprinidae > Barbus > Barbus barbus. The sequence goes on from NC_136762.1 coordinate 27,969,665, forward strand.
CTTTGAAAAATCTTTGAAAATCATTTTTTTTACAGCCACTGTGCTTCTCCATGTGTCTCGAACCTGTAGAAGACTCTCCAATCATTGGTCATGGCTTCTAGACAAATGAATAATGATCAAATAATGACCCATATAGGACACATGACTACCTTAGGGGGGAGCATTTTGGGGCGTTAGGCGAATGCCACATTTTTGTTAAATATAAGCCAGTGTTTGGCTATTACAGGCATTGACAAAATAAGAGGATAATTTAGCATCTTTGGATAATGTGAACAGCGCCTTTGGGTGTTGTATTAGTGTGCAGAGTTTTGGGGTTACATTTTGTGCATCATCTTTGCTGGTCAAATAAGCGACAGCATGTTTTCTAAATAGAGCGTTTTCGGACAGTTGCACAGTTGCGTTATTGCGCTCCCTCACTCAGCTGATTCAGAGCGCGTCACAGATGCTGTCTAGCTAGGCAGCTCAGTAGGTGTTGAGACAGCTTCTCAGAGGGAGGGTTTGTGTTATCTGGAGAGCCGCCGGGTGTTCTGGAGCAGCGGAGATCCGCCATGACTTACACCGCGGACGGTCTCCGCGCACGGACTGGAGCTTTCACCCCGAGCCGCGCAAACATGTCCTGAGAGCGACGAGCCCCGGCACAGAAGATGACCGTAAGTCCTGTTCACGGGCTGTCGTTGAGCTGAGGAGCGTCTCCTCGCCGCTGTTTGCTCGAGAGGCTGTGAGGACTGATTTAGAAACATGACATCATTTGAGACTCGCGTGCGTTCATTTAAACTCAGCTGAAATATGCGCAGATTGAGCGCTTCTGTACTGCCGATGAGATTTCATGAGCGGTTTGAAGAGCAGTGTGTGTTATTTCTGAGATTACTGTTATTGTAATGTGCATAGGAGCATATCGGGTGTGTGTGACTGAATGAAGTCCTTATAGAGACAGCATGCATCATTAGACTCCTGAATGTAAAATGGGATGAAATGTGTACCGCTTTGCCAGATTCTCTCTCTCTCTCTCTGTGTGTGCCACAGCTGTTTCTTGCGCTTGTTTAATCACATTTAACAATCACTGATGTAAATAAGAGAATAAAGCTAATGAACGCAGAGCAGAGTCTCTTGAGATGAAAGCTCTGATCTCGACAGATCACGCGAGGACTCCTGATGTGTCTTAAGTGTCGATGTAAGAGCGTTTATTGCATAAACAGACTTCATAAAGAGCCTGTAGGTGATCATAAAGCTTCATAATGAGCAGGTTTTGAGCTGGAATTGTTCAGTCATGGGCACATATTTATTGTCTTCATGACGATTCACCAACACGATCAGGAGCCTATGTTAATATTACACAATATTTCATAATACAAATCATCTACATGATGCATATTGATAGCCAATGTGTCATTGAATATTTAGATATAAATCATGATTTAATGAACAGTTTTATCATCAGATTTGAAGCAAATATGAACAATGAAGCAAAAAATGCGGATTACACAGAGGCAGTGTAACTTGCCGGTTATACGTTTTAATTATTCACAAATGCTTGTTTTTGCTAACTCTTTGTTCAAAATCCTTTTTTAAAAATCTAAACGAAAATAGACAATAAAAACACATTGACATATATTAACCTAAGAGTCAGGACAGGAGTATTTTAATATCAAGTTGGGGCAAGTTGTCACATTCTGTGGACTCTTTACTCTGGTAAAAAAAATATATATTTTTGTTTTTTATTATTTTATTTTATTTTTTTGCTATTGAACACAAAAACTGATGTTTGCTATGATCTCCCATTCATCATCATAGACGTTTACCCATCTGTGACGAATTTTGTTTCTCAGAACCCCAGGGAAATGAAAAGGGTCAATAAGGGGAAGTTGGCACATTTTATATCTCAACATTGTTTCTGTTTAAAATCCTTTAAATGGAATATAATACACTAGCCTATAATACAGACATTGTTGTGACAGAAATGACTTTTGAAAACAAATCCAGAAAAATATACTGGAGTGTGACGACTAGCCCCGTGTCCCCTATGTACTGCACTGTACTGCCTTTATGCTCATATGTTTACATGTATGATAATGTGCTTATGAATGTCTTCTTTCTACTGCTGATGCTTTACAAATCAGAATTAGAGATGTTTTATTGTTTATAATAATGAGTCTGTTGTCCAGCAGGGAGTCTGAGGACAGAAACTGTGATGTAATTTTTTATTATTATTAATGTGATGACATTACACAATGTGTATAGGCCTCTTCAACTTCTGATTTCTCTCGCCACTTTGTTTTATTGAAAATGATGTTGACAGTGTTCTGAAAGACTGATGAAAGGCTGGTTTTCCATTCATAAGTTAGTGATTTTGTTCTGAAATGTGCTAACTGTGAGTTTACTGTATGTGTACTTCCATTGTAATAGCTGTGCAGTACTGTAGCTCACTGCTGATCTGAAGGAGTTTTATTCTTGATTGTTTGGCACTGAAAGACAAAGCCCACACATCCTGTTGGGGTGAAAGAGCACTGAGGAAGCATGTGTTACTGAGCCCGGAGTTCAGAAGGAATTCCTGTGTGTGTGTGTGTGTGTGTGTGTGTGTGTGTGTGTGTGTGTGTGTGTGTGAGAGAGCGTGCGTGTGTGGGGGAGTGCATGCATGTGTGTGTGTGTGTGTGTGTGTGTGTGTGTGTGTGTTCACCTACAGAGCAAAAATAAGGCAGCCTTGCTGAGCAGAAGAGACTTCTTTTAAAAGCATTAGAAAATATTACAGATCCCAATTCCAACACCATGTGTGAATGTTATAATAAATGTATAGAGCTGTTGCAGAGTAATTAACATTATCATTTTTATTGTGTGTTATTTTACAGAGCTACAGTAAAATTACAATACTAACATTTATGAATGTTGATGGAGTTCTCAGCTTTTATTTTGGCAGAAACCTGCAGGAAGACTCTGTGCTTCTTTTTGTTGACAGCAGCAGATTTATAAATGATTCTCATTACGAATTTGGGAAGATGTTTGTCGCACGTATCACATGCCTTGTAAAAATTCATCAAAATGTTACTGAGCAACTGACGAGTAACAGTTTCAGTGCAGATTTTGAACCCTGGATAAGGAGCTCCTGCAGCGCTGTTAGAACACATGCAAGTCCTGCGTGTATCAGAAAACATAACATTCTGCAGTGCATTTATTAACGGTTTAAAGCCATTTAGTTATTTCAATCATCATACAGATATGAGATGTCGGTGCTCATGATTTTGGGTCTTTCTCTGACAGTTTTAAATGCTTCCAAGCTGCCCACAGGTTTGCTGCATTAGTGTGTGCCTCTATTTGATCGCGTCACGTCATTGTTCGATACATATTATTAGATTACATTTCCAAATGCATAACTCCAGTTCCTGTGTTTCTGATGTATTGAGTGACAGCTCTGGTGTTGAGAGAAATCAGGAGTAAGTGCAGAGTGTTGTGTGTGAACATGATCTTACTGTAGTTCTAGACTAAATATCTACATGATCTTACTGTAGTTCTAGACTAAATATCTACATGATCTTACTGTAGTTCTAGACTAAATATCTACATGATCTTACTGTAGTTCTAGACTAAATATCATCATGATCTTACTGTAGATCTAGACTAAATATCAACATGATCTTACTGTAGTTCTAGACTAAATATCATCATGATCTTACTGTAGTTCTAGACTAAATATCTACATGATCTTACTGTAGATCTAGACTAAATATCATCATGATCTTACTGTAGTTCTAGACTAAATATCAACATGATCTTGCTGTAGTTCTAGACTAAATATCATCATGATCTTGCTGTAGTTCTAGACTAAATATCTACATGATCTTACTGTAGTTCTAGACTAAATATCTACATGATCTTACTGTAGTTCTAGACTAAATATCTACATGATCTTACTGTAGTTCTAGACTAAATATCATCATGATCTTACTGTAGTTCAACACTAAATATCAACATGATCTTACTGTAGTTCTAGACTAAATATCTACATGATCTTACTGTAGTTCTAGACTAAATATCTACATGATCTTACTGTAGTTCTAGACTAAATATCTACATGATCTTACTGTAGATCTAGACTAAATATCATCATGATCTTACTGTAGTTCTAGACTAAATATCAACATGATCTTGCTGTAGTTCTAGACTAAATATCATCATGATCTTGCTGTAGTTCTAGACTAAATATCTACATGATCTTACTGTAGTTCTAGACTAAATATCTACATGATCTTACTGTAGTTCTAGACTAAATATCTACATGATCTTACTGTAGTTCTAGACTAAATATCTACATGATCTTACTGTAGTTCTAGACTAAATATCAACATGATCTTACTGTAGTTCTAGACTAAATATCAACATGATCTTACTGTAGTTCTAGACTAAATATCTACATGATCTTACTGTAGTTCAACACTAAATATCAACATGATCTTACTGTAGTTCTAGGCTAAATATCTACATGATCTTACTGTAGTTCTAGACTAAATATCAACATGATCTTACTGTAGTTCTAGACTAAATATCAACATGATCTTACTGTAGTTCTAGACTAAAAATCTACATGATCTTACTGTAGTTCTAGACTAAATATCTACATGATCTTACTGTAGTTCTAGACTAAATATCAACATGATCTTACTGTAGTTCTAGACTAAATATCAACATAGACTAAATATCTACATGATCTTACTGTAGTTCTAGACTAAATATCATCATGTATTTACTCCTCTCACCTGCACTAAAACACATTCAGTGTTGCTCAGAATCAATAAAAACAGTCAAATACAAACTCAGACTATTATACAAACCTGCAATAATTAGATATGTTAATAATTAAATTTACAGTTCCTTCAGCCTGAGGCGTATTCATTTCACTTTTGGTGTGAAAGGGCTATTACATTTGCCAAAACTATAACTTTGTTATATTAAAAACATACAGCCCAGATGAGAAAACGTAACGTAACACATTACTCTCCATAAAAAGTAACTATATGCAATGCTTTTAAAAGTAACTTTCCCCAACACTGATAATACAGCACAACGAGAGATTCACAAGCTGCAACCCCTGGCAAAAATGATGGAATCACCACACTTAGATGATGTTCACACAAATGTGTTACTTTATAACAAATAAACAAATCACAGCTATGACACAAAACTATTTTTGTTTAATAATTCAAGCATATGAATTGAAGCATATCTCAAACAAATGAAATTAAACTCATTTAATTAACGGAAAATTGTTTTCCATATCAAGTAAGGGAAAAAAATCTGGAATCATTCAATGTTGAGGAAAGAAAATAATTAGTATGTTCTTGCTCCTCCTCTGGCTTTTATGATGGCCTGAATTCTTTAGGGCATGGACTTCACTAATGAAAAACAATATTCTTCATCAAGCTGGTTCCAACTTTCTTGAATATCACTTGACAGATCAGCTTTGCAAGATGGACCATTTTTTTTCAATTTCCACCATAAATGTTTTTAATCGGACCGAGATCTGGACTGTTTGCTGGCCATGTCATTGAGTTGATATGCCTTTCCTGAAGAAAAGCTAACACTCTTTGCTCTGTGGCAAGATGCATTATCATCCTGAAAAATGGCATCTTTATCACCAAACTTCTTTTCTATTGATGGAATGAGAAAAGTGTCCAAAATTTCGATGTACACTTGTGCATTGACTGTTGAGGTAAAGATTGCCATTTCCCTGGTCCTTTACCTGACATGCAACCCCATATCATAAATGAGTTTGGAAATTTGTTTGTTTTCTTCAGGCAGTCATCTTTATACATTTCATTAGAATGGCACCAGACAAAAGCTCCAGCATCATCTCCTTGTCCAATGCAGATTCGTGATTCATCACTGAATATCTCTTTCATCCAATCATCCACACTCCATGACTGCTTCTCTTTAGCCCACTCTAACTTTGTTTTCTTCTGTTTATCTGTTAATGCTGGTTTTCGTTTGGCTTTTCTATATGTAAATCTCATTTAGAATGAGATAAATCCCAGTTGTTTTTCATTTGTTTCATTGCGCATTTTCTATTTTCAAGGCAAATTGCTTTAAGTTTTCTTTCTTGGTCTGCCTGTATGTTTTCATTTTATGAATGAATGAATGAATGAATGAGGCATTTATATAGCGCTTTAATACGTATTGTTGTACACCCAAAGCGCTTTACAATCATGTGGGGGGGGTCTCTCCTCAACCACCACCAGTGTGCAGCATCCACTTGGATGATGCGACGGCAGCCACAGTACAACAGCACCAGTGCGCTCACCACACACCAGCTACAGGTGGAGAGGAGAGAGTGATAGAGCCAATCAAGTGTATGGGGATTACTAGGAGGCCCTGATTGACAAGGGCCAGTGGAGGGAATTTGGCCAGGACACCGGGGTTACACTCCTACTCTTTACGATGAGTGTCATGGGATTTTTAATGACCACAGAGAGTCAGGACCTCGGTTTAACGTCTCATCCGAACGACGGTGCTCTTTTGACAGTATAGTGTCCCCGTCACTGTTCCCAGGAGGTCTGCCATCCAGGTACTGACCAGGCTCGGCCCTGCTTAGCTTCAGTGAGCAACCAGTCTTGGGCTGCAGGGTGATATGGCAGTGGCTATAACCTTTCCATTTTGTTCATACTTGCACCTAATTTTATCTTACTAAGAACATCCAACTTCTTTTGCAACATTCCATTTAGATATGTGCTGGTATTTGTTTTAGAAATGCAAATTACAGCTGATTCCATATTTTTTTCCTCTACTTGATATGGAAAATAATTTCCCATTAATTAAAATAGTTTAATTACATTTGTTTGAAAAAATATTTGGGTGAACATCATCTAAAAGTATGGTGATTACATAATTTTTGCCAGGGGTTGGAATTTTTATAGGCTGGTCATTATTGATCAGTAAGTAAAGGAGTCTGAGCACAGCTCAAGGATTAAATGGCATGTTTTCTGCAGTATCTGTCTATAATGTGTTGTGTCTGTGTCTCAGGATTACCGGGAGGATGGCATGGATCTGGGCAGCGATTCCTCCAGTCGCTCCAGCTCCGAGTCCAACTCCAACAAGGTGACGCCCTGCTCCGAGTACAAGTCCTCTCCCAGTCTGGAGCTGGCCGGTCTGGAGGACTACGAGGAGGACGAGGACTACCAGCAGTACAAGAAGATAGCGCTGCTGGACTGGGAGAGGGAGTACGCAGACAGCCAGCAGCAGGACTCCGGCTCAGTGAGCGGCCGCAGCCTGGCGGAGGAGCTGCAGAGTGTTAGAGCTTCCTCCGGACCCCAGCAGCTGAAGCAGAACGCCAACTCCATCCGGCCCGCCGAGAGCAAGATGTCCAGCAAACCCGGCCTCGGATGGGAGGCGTGCAGAGAAGAATGTGTGGAGGAAAGCCAGCCTCCACCCATGGACTGGGCGGCTCTGGAGAGACACTTGGCGGGCCTTCAGTTCAGAGAACAGCAGAACCACAACCACGGCCTGATCCGGACCAACTCCACCAACGTGAGTCCACTCCAGTCTCTGCATGTTTAGCTCAGGATCGCTGGGGTTGAGGATCCGTCAGCTCTTTTCTGCTCCAATCTGCTTAGATGTGAAGTGTGGGGATGCTTGAATACTTTCTAGTATGTCATGTCTGATAGGCTGTGTTTAGGAAAAGTCATTATATTTACTGCTTGGGTGCTGCTAGCGCAGCAGAAATTATGCACTTCAGTGCTTCTTCGTTGATAGTTTTGGGGCAGAAAAGATTATATTTTGGTAACACTTTATTTTAAGGTGCCCTTGTTACAGGTTATAACAATTAATTATGCATAATTACATGCAAGTAACCTTAAGCCAAACCCTAATCCTAACCCTAACCATATAGTAAGTACATGTAGTCAATTACAGTTTTTTTCAGCTGCTTACACTCAAAATCTTTCCTTGTCTCAAACAGCAGAAGCACACACCAAATCTGCAAAACCAGACACTAATTCTCAGCCTTTGACTCAGTTTTCAGTTTTTGTAAAACACAACACACAGTTCTCTATGTAACACACACAAACCTAACAGGAATGAATATTATGACAGGTGTTTGCAAATGTCTGCTTTTGAGTTGTGTTTGTGATATTTTGAATGCAGTGCTTCATTTTGCAAGAGATTTGAGGCATTTAGCATTTTGTGTGCAATTCTTGGATTTGTGTGTAAAGTAGTTTTGAAAAAAAAAGAGGCAAAATTTAGAAAATGTGTGTAAGCAGCTGAAAAAAACTAAGATTACTTAGTATTTAAAGGTATAATTACACTGTAACAAGGACACCTTAAAACTTAAAAAGTGTAACCCATATTTCTACTAGTAATTCAGTCTGCATTTCAGCAAATTTCATATTATCATGTTAACATTTCACTGAAAATAATTGTAATTTTGCAGTATTTGGAGGTAAATGTGATGGTATTTGGAGGTTAATCATGATAGTAATGCAAGGTAATGTAATATGGTGCTTTGTTTTTGTTAGCTGAACTCTTAACTCTTTGATTTGGGGTGAAATACGAGGTGTGTATGTGGTTTAATTCTTGGTGACTAAGCAGTGTGTCTCATATCAGAGCGTCACACACTGTAAATGTTCATCTGCGGGTCTGAGCGCGATGTTATACTGCAAATTAGTGTTGTGTTCTTCAGTCTGGAGTGTGAGAATTCATCCACACCTTCCCAATGAGATACACTCCCTGTGTGTGTGTGTGTGTGTGTGTGTGTGTGTGTGTGTGGTTTATGAGGACACAAATGTGTATAATGACATGGGTATGACAGAGGTATTACAATATGAAGGTGGTTTATGAGGACACTGCCTATGTCCCCGTAATTCAAAAGGCTTAAAAAACATACTAAATGGTGTTTTTTGGAAAATCTAAAAATGCACAAAGTCTCCTGTGAGGGCTAAGTTTAGGTGTAGGGTTGGTGTAGGGCAATAGCACACACAGTTTGTTCAGTATAAAAACCATTACGCCTATGGAGAGTCCCCATAAACCACAAAAACCAACATGTGTGTGTGTGAGTGTGTGTGTGTGTGTGTGTGTGTGTGTGTGTGTGTGTGTGTGTGTGTGTGTGTGTGTGTGTAGAGCTCAGCAGATGGCGCTGCTGCATTCATGATCTGACTGTGCTGTTTCATACACAGATCATCATCAGTCATGTGGATCCAGTTTATATTGCAGTGTTTCACTGAGGTTGTGTGAAGTTCTGAGATGTGCAGATCATTCTGAGCATGAATGTGTGCTTTTAAATTGGTGATGTGTGTGATAAATCGATCAGATTTCTGAAAACTTAGTTCAGCAATCATTAAATCCCTGAAATATTCAGTGTCATTATATGCAATACTGTATGTGTCATGAATTCTGAATATCATTATCATAGTGCTGTGATGAACTATGCTACATCACAATTACATTGTGCCCCTAATTAAAAACTTTAACCTGGAACAGTCACAGTGTGCACAGGTGATGACTAAAAACTCAATGAAGAATTATTGCAGAATTCAAAAACTTAATAATCAGTTAATGGAATATTTTGAACAAAAAATGAAAATTAGTTGAAAATGTGCTCATCCTCAGTTCATCTAAGATCAGGATGAGTGTGTTTCTTCATCAGGTTTGTAGAAATGTGTCTCTGCATCAGTGGCTCAGCAATGGATGCTCTGCAGTGAATGGGTGCCGTCAGAACGAGAGTCCAAACAGCTGATAAAAACATCACAATAATCCACACCACTCCAGTCCATCAGTTAACATCTGGAGAAGACCAAAGATGAATCATCCAGCATTACCATTAAATTAAAATACATTGAGTCTATAATCCATAATAACGCTTCCTCCAGTGAAAATCTCCTGTTGTCTCTCACATCAGAATCCAGCTACATATGTGTTTAGAGCTGTTTTGGACAGTTTTTTGGTGGGGTTCCCCTGGTAAAATTCACATTCCAGGGGCCAAATATCACACTATTGGGGTCGCTTCAACCTGCGGACATGAAAAATAACCTGCGGCAACAGTGTTAAAGTACCTCAATTCTGAGGGAAAACTGTGGACTTGGCAACACTGGTTAGGTTCAATGCAGTTGCAAAGTTCATAAATAATGCAATATCCAACGATTAGCCTTGAAGTTGCTGTAGTTAGCGGCGGAGCGTCCTCTGTTGGTCAAAACAAACATTACAGCTGTCTCTCTGCTGCTCTTCCTCACCACATTATCTATTCACTTTACAGGCTGTTTTGAATATACAACAAAAAGCAGTAATATTCTGAAACTGGGACCTCTGGTCACCCCGTAGTGTGTGATGGTGTTTGAGAGCAGCTTCATCATGCAAACACACTGAGCTGAGGGACAGTACAGTGCTGCAGGGACGAACCCAGAAACCTGCTGCGTTTGAGCACTTCCGCATCCATCGTCCTGAAGTCAATCGGCTTTTTAAATGGGTTTTTGGTTAGGTGCCTGAAATAAGGTGTGACACAAGCTCAAGATATTTTCACGGTTTATTCCACAACATGAAATACATCAGATAAACCTTGCATTTTTTGTAAAGCTTTTACTTGTCTTGAAAAGTGTCTAAATATGACTACAGAGGTTTACATTTACATTTAGACACTTGGCAGACGCTTTTATCCAAAGCGGCTTACAATTGGGGATACGAAGCGCGAACCAAAGGTTGTCAGGATAGAACCAGTCAACTCAACTCACCACTAGTTGCTCACTGTGTTTATAATCAAACTATTCCATCTCAGACTTTCAGGGGAAATGTTCTTGAATAAAGACTGAAACTTGTTGAAGTGTAATTACGGTGGTGTTGAAGTTATGTGACTGGGGTGTAGTTTGTTAATAGCCTACTATTAGCTTTTTGCTTTTTGTATTTTAGGCTTTAAAATTCAGAAAACAGGCATGTCTACAAAAAAATACATCACTACAGCACACTATAACACACACCTTGAGTCTCTGTGTGTGTGTGTGTGTGTGTGTGTGTGTGTGTGTGTGCGCGTGCGTGTGCGTGTGTGTGTGTGTGCGCGTGCGTGAGCGCATGCGTGTGCGCGAGCGTGTGTGTGTGCGTGTGCGTGTGTGTGTGTGTGTGTGTGTGTGCGCGTGCGTGTGCGTGTGTGTGTGTGTGTGTGTGTGTGTGAGAGGAATGCAGCATTAGACACATGTCAGTGTCCTTCAGAGCGTGTGTTGTTGTCATCATGTCTCCTGCTGATGAGAGGAGCTTCTGATGATCCAGGTTCACTGCAGTAGTTCAGCGTGAGGTCAGTCATCAGCTGCGGTTCAGTGTGAAGAGGAACAGCACTGATTCAGAGTAAAAGACCTCATTCAGAACAGCAGCAGCAGACACAAACAGGAACATGAGCCAGAGATCCTGATGGAGTCACATGATCCTTCTGTGGTCAAACGCCCCACTTCTGCATTTATTACACCGCACACATGGGAACACCGGGGAAGCTCAGTCTGACGTGGCCAGCATAATCACAAAAACAATACAGAAAAAGAACTGTTTTGAAATATTTTCACTGTCATTTTATGGTTTAAATTAAATAATCCCTTTATAAGCCTTTAATGCACTTAGTGTTTGACGAAACAATCATCAGCCCTATTTTCTCTTTTCCATGCATCATTTTGGATAAACCTAGGGCTCTCTGAAATCTGTTTTATTTTTTACTCACTTTTTTTACATTTTATTTTTGTCTGGATTATGTTTTTTCTTCTTTTCTTTTCTTCCTGATTCATGATTCTATTTGAATGATTTAATTACATTACAATAAATCAGAAAGCATGTCGTGTTTAACAACTAATATCATTTTTTTTCTAAGGATTACAATACTTTACAATAATAGGGGCTTTTTTTAGATATTCTGGGTTGATGGTTGTTGTTTTTTTCTGAATTTAAGAGTTCATTCAAATTCATTTTTAAAAATAAAGGCATAAAACATTTACAGTTGAATTAAACTTTGATCATGAAATCCAATGAAAATGTACCAATTCCTTTTATAACAGAGGTTTACTGTTTAAATTAAAACATGGAAGAAAAATTGATGTTCCTTAAAAAAAAATTATAATTGTAGTAGTATTATTATTATGTAAGTGTGTGTATCACAGAACATGCAGACTTCATATTTCAATAGCAGTTTTTGTGCTTTAATGTTCACATACTCTAGTTTGATCATTTGATGAAGTCAACAACACTATATTTATTCCTCTGCCTTATACTGTAAATACCATTTGAATGGCTGGATTCTGTGATTCATATATTGTTCCACATTGTGGAAATCATACGTCCCTAGATAATGTTTTGGGGTTTATAGATGTTTGGAGAAACCCTACAGTGAGTCCCAGTCTCATGGTTGACCACTAGTCTAACCTAAAGCCTGACTTCATTTATGATTATTTTCCCAGTTGATGACATCTCTGGAGCTGCCCAGAGGGAGATTTTGATCTGCAGACAGATCCTGTTCCTGAACTGTATCTAAATAAACACAGCAGATCATCCAGAGTGCTCTTCTGCTCCAGCACAGTCTGTGAACACACCAACATGAGCTCCATGAGCAATGCAATGCTGATTGAGAGATGAAGAAACAAACGCTCCTCAGAAGATGTGAGATGAAGATCATTCCTCCGCTGAGGAACAGTAAAAGTAAAGCTTCTGGAAACAAACGCTCCTCAGAAGATCCTGATGATCAGATTTGAGACGCACTGATTTATCTAGAAAATGATTGATGGAGAATCAAGTAAAGCTGAGCTGCTTCAGTCCAGTAAGAGTTCATCTGGAGATATGACTGCAGTTATTCTGACGTTTATCAGTCAAGATTTGACACGAGAAGCAGCAGCTGAAGCTGGACGCTTGTATAATTACACTAAAAGAGCTTTTAACGCTCTAAACTATCAACCAGACGACAGAAGACATGAGGAGATTGAGTCTGAAACAGCTTTAACAGCAAAGACTGATCATGTTGATTATTGAGTCTTAGATATTCACATATCAGATATGATACAGCAACTTTACAGGATTCAATATCAGTCTTTCTTACATCAATTTGTGAAAAACTGTGAAAGCATGTTATTTGAACTAGATTTGACAGAATTTCTGCTTTTTAACCATGAATTAGACAAATTGAGCTACTTTACTTCAGTGACTGTTCCTCTTATTGAAATCCTTTCAGAACAAATACTTCAGTACAGTACGTATTAAAAAGAGATAGTCTTGTCGTTCCAAACCTGTTCGAGCTTCTTTCTTCTGTCGAACACAAAAGAAGATATTCTGAAGAATGTTGGTAACAGAACAGTTGCTGGTCTCCATTGACTTCCACTGGATTTTTCTTTTTAGAAGTCAATGGCTACCGGCAGCTGTTAGGTTCCCAGCATTCTTCTGCACATCTTCTTTTATGTGTCTAACAGTTTGATCTTGAGTGTGTCTGGACATGCCCTCACACACACTCCCATCAGTGCAGGATCCGTCTCGTCTCTCTGAACTCTTGAGATCTGCTGTGAGTTTTGTGGATCGGCTCTGGACTGCTGGACTGAATGAGTGTGAATGTGAGGAGAGCGCTGGGCTCGTCTGCTCGTGTCACACAGGTAACTCATCACACTCTGCGTGTCTGTTTGAGATCGTTTGAGGACTAATGGCTTCATTAGCGATCAGTGTTCTGCTGGTTGTGTATGTGAGTGTCTCTGATGGTGGTTTTGGAGCAGATGTGTGATTGTTGAAGGTTTGTCAGACATGTCTGCTCTCGTCCCTCAGTGTGTTTTGTTCAGAATCACACACAGATTCAGCACACAGTACAGCGTTTAGCATGTTCAACATTCACGATGTCTTTTCACTCCAAAATCAAAAGAACCAATTCTAACTTCTTTTTGTTGCATGTTGTTGTTGTAACATTTTCATGACAATTTAACACATTTTCACACAGTTCTCATCTCTTGAATGCAACAAGTCTTATTATAATTTCTGTGTCCAGACGTTTCACTTTTTTGTTTGCACTTTTCATTCTCAGTGCTGCTGAATTTGAATACAATTGCAATACAGTCTTTCTTTTTTTAATAAAAGAACAAAACAATTACATTAAAAACACCTCAAAACATTAAAAACACATTACATTTATTATTTATTTTATGTAAATTACTGTAAAGGCAGTAAATACAACCATAACACACTGTAAAAAGAAAAAACCCTTAAGTTGAACCAACTTAAAACTTTAAGGAAACCAGCTTCAGCAGATTTTTGAGAAGTTCTCTCAACTTATTTTTGTTGGTTTATATTAATAATAATAACAATTATTATTGTTGTTGTTGTTTTTGTTGTTATTATTATGCATTATAGTAATGAAAATTTGGGGGGTTTAAATGTTTTTTTATTATTATTATTGTCATGAAAATAATTTCATAGTGCAAAAACTGCTTTAACAGGCTTGATTGTCTTTGAACTGAATATAATGTGTGGTGTTTTGTGAGTGTGAGCTGGAAGGCGTGTTTACAGCATCACTGAGCGCAACACACACACACACACACACACACACACACACTAGTGATGTCATCAGGGCGAGCCAGCATGTGTTTGCTGTGGAAACGCATGACCCGCGGCAACACATTCAGCCTCTGTGTGTGTGTGTGTGTGTGTGTGTGTGTGTGTGTGTGTGTGTGTGTGTGTGTGTGTGATCTGAGTTGTGAATTGCAGGTTTGAGTCAGACTGAATTACAGGACACACACACACACACAGAATGATGTATTTATGTGATTATGTAGGGTGTGTAACGGTGGAAGGAAACACACACATGTTTAAGTGTTGTGTGTGTGTGTGTGTGTGTGTGTGCTGGCCTGGTTTGGTATCTAAAAATAAAGTTTTTCCAGCATGAAACTCAAGTTGGCCACGTCCACAATGCAGTTACAAAGCCTTCACTCATTCACAGCAGTGACCACTGGAGGCATTTACAGGGTTATTACAGGTAACTAAAGCTAAAATGTAAACCTGGCTTGAAATAAAATAAATATTATAAAATAAAATATTTAAAAATAAATTTTATTCCAGCTAGTTGCCAAGGCAACATTTAAATAAAACTAGAAATAAATATAAATAAATAAAAATAATACTATAACAACTAAAAATTATGAAAATGACAAAACACAAAATTAAAATTAAAAAGGAAAATATAAAAATAAAAACTGATTCAAAACATAATCAAAAAGCATGTCCAATCAATAAATTAATAGTTTGTGAAACTATTTATTGAAATTGATATATTTGTATAACTCCGCTGTCAGGGTTCAGTTCAAAAAGAGGAACGTGCACTCATGCAGTCAACAAATGCACGCTTCTTTGTATACCTTTACTTTGTTTAAAAGATCTGCGTAATAATTTATTAGTCAGAACTGTTTAACAGAGTCAAAGATACATTGTATGGGTCAAAATTATAGATTTTTCTTTTATGACAAAAATCATTAGGACATGAAGTAGAGATCATGTTCCATGAAGATATTTTATAAAATTAATTTTACCAATTTATTCATGTATTAACATTTTAACAACAATAGTGCCCTGTGAAATGTTTTAATCTGTTTAGTAATGCTGTGTTGTCTATTTGAATGTTTATGGATTCTGGGATTTATGACTGAATAAAAATGTATTATTAAAAATAATGGTAATCAAATAAATGCACAAAACCTCAACAGTTTATTTCATCTTTTAAAATGTAATCAAATTAAAATGAACAAAAATATATTTCATATTCTATTGAAAGTCCACAGGTCTTAGGCTATAGAGGGCGACGTCAGCCGTCTGACACACACACACACATACACACACACACACACACACACACACTCTCATACACACACACTCACACACTCTCATACATACACACACACACACACACACACTCGACGTGATGAATACCAGGTGCACACACACACACACACTCATACACACACACACACACACACTCATACACACACTCACACACTCTCATACACACACACACACACACACACACACTCTCTCATACACACACACACACACACACTCTCATACACAAACACTCACACACTCTCATACACACACACACACACACACACACACACACACACTCACACACACACACACACATACACACACACACACATACACACACTCTCATACACACACACACACACACTCTCATACATACACACACACACACACACACTCTCACACACACACACACACACACATACACACACACACTCACACACTCTCATACACACACACACACACACACACACTCACACACTCTCATACACACACACACACACACACACACACACACAAACACACACACTCTCATACACACACAAACACACATACTCTCATACACACACACACACACACACACACACACACACAAACACACATACTCTCATACACACACGCACACACACAAACACACACACTCTCATACACACACACACACACACACACTGTGAGGTGTCTCTCTGCTGAAGAGGTTCTCGACAGTGTTTCCTCATTATTTGCAGCTGTGTTGTTTTTGCCGTGCTGCTGTGAGTGTAGTTAAACATTCATGACAGAGAGGAGCTGCAGAAATGTCACGCGTCTAAAAGCGGCTCTTCCCTGTGGATCACAGAGAGAAAGCGCTACACATTCACATCCGAGAGAGAGATACACAGCAGAAAGACGAGCAGAAACCATGGCCATCATGTTTAGTAGTCATCACTAGTACTGGTGCTCATAGTGAGCCGATCACGAGTCAGATCACTGAAGCCAGACACAGAGAGTCAGAAACACATGTGAGCACGTCACCTTTGTACTGGAAACACTATCAGTCCTGAATGCATCCCAGACTACAGTACAAATTTCATTCAAAAATAGACATTAATCATTTTGTATTTCTAGTGTATATAAACATTTTTTAGTTAAATTTCCAACATAATCCAGATGTACACCATTAGCCTGTTCTAAAATCCCTCATCATGTGAAATAAGCTGATGGTGATTCTGCTGCACCTACACACAGCAAACAACCCTCACATTTACTTCAGATGTTCAAATCTACTCAAACTGACATCACTGTTAAATATGATGTGTTGATCGATAAAGGAATAGTTCATCTAAAAATGAAAACTTGCTGATGTGGATGAGTGTGTTTCTTCATCAGGTTTGTAGAAATGTGTCTCTGCATCAGTGGCTCAGCAATGGATGCTCTGCAGTGAATGGGTGCCGTCAGAATGAGAGTCCAAACAGCTGATAAAAACATAACTTCTAACCGGCTAAAATACAAGTCCATAATAAACTGAAAACATGGTCTGGTCTGAATCAGGAGAGAAATCTGCAGATCAAGCACTGTTTACAAGACAAAACAGCTCTAAACTAATATGTGGCTGGATTTAGATGTGAGAGACAACAGGAGATGCACTTGTTCACTGGAGGAAGCGTTATTATGGATTATGAACTTGTGTTTTTTGTTAAAAATGTCTTAATGCTGGATTTGTTTCTTACAAACACACAGGGTGAACTATTCCTTTAAATCATATCTGCTGCTCAGATCTATATTTAGACTAATGTAACTGTTGTTACAGTATGGTGCCTTTATATAATGCAAAGACACACACACACACACACACATTCTGGAGCTCTTCCAGATCCTGCACTGAATCACAGGACACACACAAACACACACACACACACACATTTCAGCAAACGTTACACTTCCTTTTCAGGAGCAGGAATGTATGAAATCTGATGTGCATCGGTTACAGAAAGCGAGCGTGACAGCTGTGATGTCATCCTCTCATTTCACACACACACACACACACACACATGTGCTGCTTTCTGCCTGAATCTTGATCACACACACATCAACACATAATCCAGGGAGAGAGGAGCCGATTATCCTCTGTCCTTTATGTCTCATGAAAGGGATTTGACAATCATTTAATGGCCAGAGAACAGTCAGATGAGCTGAGCGCTAATTCACTGTTCAGACAGGAAACAGGATATGATGTCATAGCTGCTTCACCTTACTGGCCAGCTTTCCCTCTGAAACACTGCAGGTGACGCGCAGATCCATCATCTCTGGGAATCTGGGGTTATCTTGTTCAGTGTTTCACAAGCTCATAGTTACAGTAGAAATCTTGAGTTTAGAGATGTCACACCATACATTTAAGACTTTCTTCTTACTGTTTGTCCATTTGTGTTAGTGTTGCCATTGCTTCATTTATTGACTGATTGAGAAGTATCCGTATTAAAGCCATAGATTAGACATAGTGATAGACTCCTTTATGCAGCTTTGGTTTCCAGGGGATGCACATTACAGTGAAGAATCACAATGACTTTGAGCTCTTCAGACGCATGAGGACGTTCTTCAGCAGGCCTAATGAACAGAGTCGTGTCATTGTGAGATTGAGGAAGTGTCTGATATGAAGGAGAGAGTTAATCTGGTTTATGTGAACTGAGGGCCAGATGGCACAGACAGATTAAACTCCCTCCTGTTATCCTGCGCCGCTCCAAGAGAAAGACTCTGTGACGCACTCTGTCCTGCTTCAGGACCCCATTTATGAAGGCCTTCCTGGAGGATTTTAAACACTAAACAATATACAAATATATGTCATTTAAATATATATATATATATATATATAACAAAAATATGAAACAAAACATATGTTAATACATTGCATTACATCATCATGGGCTTGCAATGTTTGTCATTATAAACTCAAGATTGTAAAAACTACACTGTGCTTTTAGAAACAATTAGAATTCAGTGGTTTTCTAAATAAAATGATGGTAGCAGGGTTTACATTTAAGCTAACCCTTGTGAAAAGGAAGTGCACTTTATGTATTAAATGCACACTTGTTGTGAACTCCAAATATTAAAAGTATATTTTTAAAAACTACTTGCAGATAAATGACTTGATGATAATCCAAACCAGGAACATAATCCAAAAAGTCAAACCAGGGAAAGGAAACACTTCAACATGAGCCCAGGGGCAAACATAGGGCACATGTGACTCTAACATACTAAAGCACATGTAAAGTACCTGATTTTAACTGTAGTGTGTTATTCGGGGGATAGGGGGGTAATACATTTTCTTTATATATGTATATATATAATCAGTATGGAACATTTCATTGTAAGTTTAAAATAAGTTTGATTGTTAAAAACAAAAGTAATCTAAAAGTATTTAGATTACATTACCTAAAACGAGTAACCTAGATTACTTTACTAACTATGATTTTGATCATGTAATCTGTAGTCAGTCATTTACCCAGCTCTGCACAGTGTGACGTGTGAGGACTCGTGCTCTTCAGAAACAATCACACAATATGACAGAAACCCACACTCCAGTGAATAATTCACTGAAACACACAACGTGAGTCTCTGAAGTAATGGTTTTCTTGACATTAGCACTTTTTTGGACTGATTATTTGAATGCATTTGCTTACTGGATCGTTGGACTGAAAGCTTTCCTGGAGTTTAGCGGCTTAAATGATCTGATTACAAACAGAGAAGTGAAATCGGGTTAAAGAGTTAGAAGAGAAATTGTGCTTCAGCAATTTATTTCTATTATTTGTGTTAAATTACACATTAAAAATGTGTTTAGGATTTTTAATTAATCTAATGTGTTAATGTGTTAAAGTTGACAGCCCTAATAATAACATTTAGCTAATAATTGCATTTACAATAATATAAATTTAAACTATTATATATGTTTTTTTGTTTTTATTTGCAGTTAATATATTCAGTTCACACATAAGCATATATTTTAAAGTGTATAATTTCGGCAACTCTTTTAAAAATTATGCAGAAGTATACATTTAGGGTAAACATTACTATCTTAAAAAGTAAAAAAGAAAAAAAATCTAAAGAATTGGTTTTCATGTTTTGTGTGTGCATATGCAAGCAGGCCGCAGGCCACAAACAGCATCCTCATGCAGAAAGACAAATCATTTACAAACAAACCAAAGTTGCTGGATTGTGTTTAGAGAAGTGTGTGTGTTGACACATAGTAACAGTTGCCATCTGCTGTTCACTGTTAAACTTATTGTTTTACACATATGCAAATGAAGGACCCAAATGACACCTGTTTTGTAGAATCAAGTTAAACATTTGTGAGTGTGTGTGTGTGTGTGTGTGTGTGTGTGTGTGTGTGTGTGTGTGTGTGTGTCCACTTGTTTGCCTGTGCCGTGAGGAATGTGTGAGGAGTTGACAGAGCAGCGTGTGAATGGCAGTGCTCTGTCTCAGGAATTCTTTAGCTGCAGGAATGTGCCACAGAAAGCCTCTTTTCTATGCAGTGCTTCTCCTCCCACTGCTTTTCTTCACTCTTTCCTTTCATCCCTCCTCCCTCTCTCCACCCACTCCGCTCTGAAAGGTCACTCCTCCCTCTCTCTGGTCTCTGGCCCCGCCTCTGTCCTCGTGTGCTGCGCTCTGATTGGCTGGTGGTGAGTAAGCCCTCCTGGAACCCCACCCTCAGCTCCCTCGTATCGCTCCCTCTCCGTGTTCAGAGGCTGTAGATACAGACGTGTGTCGGGTGGGACTCCTGTGTTTCTCCTGTGGATCTGTTCTAGAGGATGCAGTGAGAGATGGTGCACCAGGACAGCTGCTCCTATCAGGTAGGATCAGATGAGGAAGACCATCACGGGGGGAAGGAAACAGCAAACAAGATCTTTCTCTAGAATCTGATCTTTTGCTGAAGGCTCTTGCTTAGATGTTTCTCTGGAGAAAAGACCACAGAAATCTAATTTTCCTAGATGAAATCATGGCATGATTGTGAGATGTGCTGGTTTTACACGTCATGAGTCAGTGTGGCAGTGCTTTGACCGTGAGGATATATGAACATGTTCAGGTGACTGTGTGTGCGTGCGTGTGTGTGTGTGTGTGTGTGTGCGTGTGTGCATTACATCTCATAACCTCAAGAGAAGCGCCCCACTTTATTCAATAACACATCAAACACACACATACACACAACCACACACGCCACATCACTGTCATCAGTAAATCACTCATTAAAGCCATTAAAGATGCCTGAGATCATGGTATATTGTGGATATAGTCACTGGTCGTAAGAGATGTTTACTGCATAATGGCATTGATGAGATTTTAAGGACTCTATGCAAGACCAGATCTATTTATGTTTAATCAGAGCTGTGTCGCTGTGTTCCTCTGACTGCACTTTTATTCTGTTGTCATCGGTAACTCGCTGGCTTATTTCTTTTTAAGATATGTGTCACATTAGAAGATGTTTTTACTGCTTATACTGGAGGATGATGATGGACAGTATCTCAGACTCGTGTCATGCATGCTTTTCATGATCTGTGTTTAAACCTAGTGAACGCTTGGATTTTTATTCTGGTGTGTGTGCATTTATCTGGAGATAAAGAGAGGAGCTGAATAACACAGAGAGAGAGAGAGACGTGTAACAGTATGGTCGACTTTCCACAGGAAACCAGAGGAAAACGTTTGTTTTAGGAAGGAACAACATCAGGATGAGTTTGAGAGAGAGCAAGAGATTTAAAAGAGAAGATAAAAGAGTGTGGGAGAATTTTTTTGAACTTTCTATTCATCTGTGAATCCTGAAAAATAAAATGCATCACAGTTTCCACAGAAATATTGTGCAGCACAACTGTGTTCAACATTGATAATAATCAGAAATGTTTGTTGATCAGTAAATCAGTATATTATTATGATTTCTGAAGATCATGTGACACTGAAGACTGGAGTAATGATGCTGAAAATACAGCTTTCATCACGGGAATAAATTACAGTTTAACACATATTCACATAGAAAACAGTGATTTTAAATTATAATAATATTACAGTTTTTTCAATGTTTTTGATCCGATAAATGCAGCCTTGTTGAGCAGAAGAGACTTCATTTAAAAATCTTACACAACTCAAACGCTAGTATATTGAATGTAAACTATATTCTTCAACCCTGGAACATTGAGCCCCAAAACGATTTTACTATAACATGGTGGACAGGGTGGGCATGTCATGGGGTTGAAATAACATTGAATAACAATCATTAACCGCTGGCTGTAACACATCTGTAGAGCTGGGAGTCATAGTTTAACTAGGATTTATGTGCAAACGAGCAATATAGAAAGTCTTTATGTGCAGGCCAGCAGAGAGCAGCGTGAGACAGAATAACACACAGCACACGGCGCTGACAGCGTGAGCATATGCACAACACACACTGACAGATGAAGCAGAGATAGAGAGGAAGGAAACAGGAGCGACACACACAAGAGAAATGAGAAAGAGAGGAATCACACCTGAAACAGACAGACGCTTAGGAATCAGAGAGCAGAGATACGACTCAATGACAGCAGGAGAGCTGAAGACGCGCAGGTGAGGAAATAATGTGTGTGTAAGGGGACGGGGCCCAATCCTCCAGGGGCCCCTCGATTAGGCCGGTATCCAGGCAACCGTCTGCATGGAGACGACTGGTGCCGGCCTGTCTGTGTCTCTGCCTCACACACACACACACGCACACATTATTTACACCTCACTGTTCCCAGCACAGCCTCACACACACACTCGCTCTGTCTCTCTCACATGCAGAAAAACTAAATAATAACCTCTCTCTCATTATTTACTCAAGTATCTGTGTGTGTGCATGACACAACCTTCAAATTTGTGCTAAATATATTCCAGAATGTATATATGTATTTTTTTATAAGTATCATTTTTAATATCTGTCTCTGTATTTCTTAGATGACTGAGGGTGTGGTCTGTTCAGCTCCATTAGTCTCATAATGTGTAGTTTGACAAAACACTCTCACAGAAACACATCAGCATGGAAATGAAAATACTTGCATAAATATTCAAATAAAACAATACATTTAGAAAGAATAAATAAATACAGAGACAGATACATTTTCGATTGAATATAGAAATACATAAGAATGCATGTAATACTGAAAATAATCTGAAAAGGTAATTGAGGTCAAATCAATTCACCAGTGCATTTTGTGAAAACGGTATTATGTGGCTGTTCATACCTCCGTGATCTGCTGGATTGAGATCTATGTGTCACTATTACAGTAGTGCAGTGCACTGTTATGAACAGAAAATAGAAATAAACCTGTGTGTGTGTGTGTGTGTGTCTGTGTGTGTGTGTGTGTTTCCATGTAAAGGTAGTTTTTTGGTCAAACAGAGTTCATTAGGCTGGTCACGTGTTATCAGAGTCACGTTTATTAATTTGAGTCTGTATTAAGGAGATGATCTATAGTAAATGACATTAGATGCTCTACATGTACACACTGAACCAGCCACAGTATCAAACTCTATTCAGTTGTCAGTTAAGGGTGTGTGATGACAAAAATTATATCTCAGTATCTCCTGTTATTGTGTTGATAATGATAATTAGACCATGTTTTGCTGTGTGTGTGTGTGTGTGTGTGTGTGTGTGTGTGCTGGTTTCGGCCTGTCGTGATCAGCTGACAAAGGGATGATATTTGTCACTTTGAACTGATTTCCAGCGGAAGGTTTACCTTCATAAAAACATTTTGCCTGCACTTTGGATGTTTTGTCAGCCTGAGGACAGTTGATTCATCAAAACGTTTAATTTAATTATTTTTGTGATGATGCAAACTTGTGTAGTGGGTGGATTTATATTTTTCTGGTTTACCTTTATAAGAGCAGTTTTCCAATTAAATGTATGCACCATTTATGTCCAATACATTTAATCAGTTAGAATAATAAGACACTATTGGGCTGTTCAAATTAAATTAAATTAAAATCCATCCAAGTGCGCTTGAGCTTGAGGTCACAAACTGATGGCCGGACACTCTCCTTCAGGATTTTATGATACAGTGCAGAATTCATGGTTCCATCAATTGTGGAAGTCGTCCAGATCCTGAAGCTGCACAGCAGCCCCAGACCATCACACTACCACCACCATGTTTGATGTAACGGCAGATGTAACGGGACACGCACCTTCCAAAACATTTAACTTTTGTCTCATCAGTCCACAGAATATTTGCCCAAAAGTCTTGGGGATAGATAATCAAGATATTTTTTGGCAAATGTGAGACGAGCCTGTGTGTTCTTTTTGGTCAGCAATGGCTTCTGTCTTGGAACTTGCCATGCCGTTTTTGATGTGTTGCTCTTTAAGCATGCTTCCCTTTGTCAGACAGGTTCTATTTAAGTGATTTCTTGATTCAACAGGTCTGGCAGTAATCAGGCCTGGGTTTGGCTAGTGAAATATAACGCAGCTTTCTAATATAATCTGGTTAATCACAGTTCTTTCATGATTTAACAGGAGGGGGCAATTAATTTTTCACGTAGGGCCAGGTAGGTTTGGTCAGCTTTTTTGCCTTAAGAAATGAAATCATCATTTAAAAACTGCTTTTTGTATTTACTTGCATTATCTTTGTGTAATATTAAAATTTGTTTGATGATCTGAATCTTTTAAGTGTGACAAATATGCAAAAAATATATATATATGTGACCCTGGGTCACAAAACCAGTCTTAAGTGTAATTTTTTCAAAATTGAGATTTATACATCATCTGAATGATGTTTGTTAGGAGAGGACAATATTTGGATGAGATACAACTATTTGAAAATCTGGAATCTGAGGGAGCAAAAAAATCTAAATATTGAGAAAATCTCCTTTAAAGTTGTTCAAATGAAGTTCTTAGCAATGCATATTACTAATCAAAAATGAAGTTTTTATATATTTACTGTAGGACATTTACAAAATATCTTCATGCAACATGATCTTAATATCCTAATGATTTTTGTCATAAAAGAGAAATGTATAATTTTGATCCATACAATGTATTGTTGGCTATTGCTACAAATATACCTGTGTTACTGATGACTGCTTCTGTGCTGCAGGGACACATATGTATATACAAATATAGCATATAGAAATATAAGACAAAAACCCATTCAGGGCATTTATGCTCTCATCTATTGAATGTCATGTTCATTCTAACTGCATTTTAATAATGTAAGCTAATAAGCTGGACTATGAAGGCCTGCAATTGTTTTTGCAAAGCGAGTGACATACTCAATAACGTCACATCACACATCATAAAAACAACAGTTATTATAATACATAGGACACACTCCCATTGTCAATACTTATGTCTGCATATTCACAGAAGCAGCTGAGGTCTACAAAACTCTACATTATAGTTGACTGTAGAAAGAAACTGCAGAGATTTTCCAGAACATTTCCATGTTTCTAGACTGTCTGTATAATTGCTCAGGAATTCAGTGGCACAATGACATGCTGCAGGGTTTGAGCTGATGGAAGTGTGTCTTGTTTCACCGCTCAGAGATGTTAGACGGGGTCGCTGTGTTTAATGTGTCAGAATGTGCTTGTGTTGGTATATTTGGTTGATATTGTCCTCACACACAGACTCCGATGAAGCCCTAGCTCTCCAGCTGCTCTCTGTGCTGCTGTGACTCACAGAGGATGAAGTCAGACTCTATGATGAGTGTGTGTGTGTGTGTGTGTGTGTGTGTGTGTGTGTGTGTGCGTGGTTTATATCGTCCATCAGGGTTCAGGTAGGCGGATGTGAGCGATAGACCAGTAAGTCAGTTTAAATCACCCATAATCCTCTGGGCTCAGCAGTGAATGATGCTCACTTCCTGTGTTCTGATCCAGCAAACAACAAAACAATGGGAGACAAACACATGAAGCTTTGATTCTCGTGTGTGTGTGTGAGTGTGTGTGTGTGTGTGTGTGTGTGTGTGTGTGTGTGTGTGTGTGTGAGTGTGAATGTGAGTTTGTGTGCGTGTGCGCGATTGCGCGTGTGTGTGTGTGTGTGTGTGTGTGTGTGTGAGTGTGTGTGTGTGTGTGTGTGTGTGTGTGTGTGAGTGTGCATGTTGGTTTATGAGGACACAAATGTGTATAATGACATGGGTATGACAGAGGTATTACAATATGAAGGTGGTTTATGAGGACACTGCCTATGTCCCCGTAATTCAAAAGGCTTAAAAAACATACTAAATGGTGTTTTTTTGAAAATCTAAAAATGCACAAAGTCTCCTGTGAGGGCTAAGTTTAGGTGTAGGGTTGGTGTAGGGCAATAGCACACACAGTTTGTTCAGTATAAAAACCATTACGCCTATGGAGAGTCCCATAAACCACAAAAACCAACATGTGTGTGTGTGTGTGTGTGTGTGTGTGTGTGTGAGAGTGCGTGTGTGTGATGTTCCTGCTCTTCGCGTCTCACTGCTGCCATCTGCTGCTCTCTGTGTGCACGTCTTCAGCTCATCTTCTTGTGTTTCTGTCTCAGGCCCAGAAGAATGAGCGGGAGTCCATCCGGCAGAAGCTGGCTCTGGGTAGTTTCTTTGACGATGGGCCGGGAATCTACAGCAGCTGCAGCAAGAGCGGCAAACCCAGCCTGTCCTCACGGTCAGTCACAGCCCTCAAACCTACTGTCCTGACCAGAGAAATCATATTCTGCTCTTCATATGTGCATATACTCTAGAGTTCACACATTTCAGATCATTAAGATTTTTTAATGATTATGAATGAAGTCTCTTCTGCTCACCAAGGCTGCATTTATGGAATCACAAATACAGTTAAAAACAGTGAAATATTGTTACAATGTAAAATCACACTTTTCTATGTGAATATGTGTTAAAGTGTAATTTATTCCTGTGATGAAAGCTGTATTTCCAGCATCATTACTCCAGTCTTCAGTGTCACATGATCTTCAGAAATCATAATAATATACTGATTATTTCTGATTATTATCAATGTTGAAAACAGTTGTGCTGCACAATATTTTCATATTCACAGATTAATAGAAAGTTCAAAAATACAGCATTTATCTGAAAGAAAAAAGAAACAAAAAACGGACTTTTGATCAGTTTAATGCATCCTTGTTGAATAAAACTATTATTAAATAATAATTGTATTTATATAGAGTGTATATATATATATATATATAAAATATGGTAAATGACTGTAATCACAGTTGATTATGAGAATTGTTTTTAATTAAGTGTTCTGAAGTGTTTAAATATGCGTAATGGATAAAACAAGGGTTAACAGTTCTTATGTGATTTTGGTGACAGGCTATTGGAGTTAAAGGTTTTTACCGAGGGAACTTTGAATTTCTCTTTTTATCACCTCAAATCTCTCAAGAGACAGAAAAAAAAGAAAAGAAAAAACTTTAATATGTTGCATAAATCAGTGTGAATAATATATGAATATATGAAACCTTAGTAAAAGCCTTCAGAATATAGCGAGGAATACAACTGCTGAAGTGGAGAGAAAAATGTGGTTTGAGAAAATGTAAAAAATATATACTGTATTTGAAATCTATAGACAAAGAAAAAGATAAAGGCAAATGATATATCAATAAACCTCTCAGTAAAACCCTTCAGTGTGTGTGTGTGTGTGTGTGTGTGTCTCTGTGTGTGTGTGTGTGGGTGCTGGACACTATAATTAATTTCTGTAAGTGAGGAGAGCAAAATAAAGTAAACTGTGATATATTATACCCGAAAATTCTTCATACAGTGGACTAGCAGTAAAATTGATATAAATTTGGGAGCAAAAATGATTCAACCACTTTGACCTGACTATGTGTTTTGTTTGTTTGTTTTTTACTAATGCAAGCTTTTTCCACCACAGACTGAACAAAATGAAGCGTTGCTTGGTAATTGGTTGAGCTAAACTGGTATTATCTAATTGTGCTCTTATATATAACAGCTGAATAATCTTTGGTTGATTGTTATTCATTACATACCTTTCTATCAAAGTTATCTGACATTATCAAGCTGCATTTGTTCTGACACAGTTTAACGCTGAGCTCTTCTCATATTTTAGTACCATTTTCTAAACTATAGCGAATAAACTGTGATAATGTGAGAAATGTTGAAGGTGTCTGAATGCATTTTGGTTTGACTGTATATATATATATACACACAGACGGATCACAGGGAGCGTGTGGACACGGGCCTTTTCTTCAACTTTCCATGACCACAGTATGAGAGCGGAGCTGCGGCTCAGATAATGAAACAGCATCACGTTTCTGTGTTTGAGCTTTCAAACACTCTCTCTATGAACATGAAGGGCTTCCCCCTGCAGCTCCGCATCCCACACACACACACTCTTCCCAAAAGGGAAGCAGCTCCTTCACACACACACACACACAACTTTAACCTGAATCCCTGCTGCACACTTTCTGTTTCACATGACCGTGATGAGCACTTCTTGTCATTTCTCTGTCATGTTGACCCAGTGTCGTAATGCTGCTGTCATTACAGTAAAACACTAACACTGTGACCCACAGCGTTCTGCTCTAGATTCACCTTACTTTTGCTAGAGCCGTATGAAAATCCCTTGATCTTTAAGACGGGACACTACAGGCAAAATAGTTTTTTCATGCACTGGTCACTTTGGAGATGTTGGGCTGTTCTGCTTCCATAACTTGTCTTCTTTTAATATCTTCAGCATCCATATTTCTCTGTCTGCACCTGACTTTAATCATAATACATATATTCAAAGGCTGTTTTTGCAAAGACTTTGTTTCTTCACTTCAGCAGCACTTACACAAACCAAACTTCACTGTTTTATTCCTATTTATATTCTAAAGGCTTTTCCTGTGGAGGCTGTTGATATGTCATTTAGCTGATTTAAAAAAAAAAAAAAAAAAAAGTTTTAATTGTTTAAATCAAAACATTTTAAATCAGTGTTTTGTTGTTGTTGTTTTGCCTGTTTGTGATTTATGGAGTGATAAAAAGAGAAATGCAAAATCCCCTCTGTAAAACCCTTTAATATGTCAGCAGAATCAAATGAGAATTTGGCCTGGCTTCATCCATGATGCATATTAAACCAACACTTCAGAACGTCTGTCATGCAAAACATTGCTCTCATTAACTGTGATGAATAAACTGCTGAATTATGGTGATATCTGTTAAGATGTGTACTGTTAGTTAGTAAGTTCAATGTTTCTGTGTCTTGCTTTAAGGAGAGAGTGATTTCCATATGATAGATGTACTGTAATCTGACTTTATTCTGACTTTAACTGTGGAATTGTATTCAATTCTTTGTAGAAAAAAGCACGTTTTTAATTTCAGCCATGTCAACTAAATCTGCAATCAGACATTTTTAATTCTTTACATTTTTATGTTGTTCTTCATGACATTTTATTGCTAAAACACAATAACAAAAATCCCATTTTTAATGTCCTAAATTGCAAGCAGTTGCAAACCACACAGAGCGTGAAGTGAAGCACTCTAGTAACGTTCAGCTGGATCCTCGAGGCCAGTTTTCTGATGCCTCAGCAGTTCCTTTTCCTGCGCGTTTCACTGCTTTGTGTGACTTCTGGCGACATTGCTGCTGATGTCACCGCGGGTATTCCAGTGCTCTCACTGTGTGCTTTTCTCAAATCAACGCCGTTTTATTTATACAGCACATCCAAAACCATCACAATCAACCAAAGTACTGTACACAAGAGCATAAACATAAAACAGACATTCCCAGAGCGATTTCAAATACAGACATATCATCGTTCTACATTAGTAATGATTAAACTGACTGAAGCCTGACTGAGTTTCTGGGCTGAAATGTTTAACATATCCTCACAGGCTTCAGAGTGGAATGAACCTGCAGATCTGCTTCGTCAATGACAGCGGCAGCGACAAAGACAGCGATGCAGACGACAGCAAGACAGAGACCAGCCTGGACACACCGCTGTCTCCCATGGTACACACACACACACACACACACACACACGGGTGATGTTTCCTCTAACAGATTTTTGAGACAGCCCCATCCAGAATGCCCCTGAACTGGGGATGTTGTTTGCAAGCCTTGCCTTCCCAGCAGACATTGCTGCTGGTGTTACTGTAAGGTTACGGCAGAGAGGGTCAGAGAGTCAGAGAGGGTCACAGGCCAGAGAAATGACCCCAACTACACTGACCCTGTGCAATCATCATTCATCAGCACAATCATTACAACACACCTCAGCATCAACACGCATCAGTCACACACACACACACACAAGATTCAAGAGATTCAAGATTTTTATTCGTCACATACACAATTATACAGAGTATAACCAGCAGTGAAATATAAGTCAGGTCCGCTCCAAGGACAGTGCAATTGTATAGAATACAAGTCTGGTCAGCTATCCTTGTAGGGACTCTCCGTCGCCGTAATGGTTTTTATACAGTACAAACAATATATTCTATCAACCTACACCAACCCTACACCTAACCCTACCCCTCACAGGAAACCTTCAGCATTTTTACTTTGTCAAAAAAAACAAAAAAACTAACTCATTCTGTATGATTTATAAGCTTTTGTACCCATGGAGACCTCAATTTAGGTCCTCACCGTGACATGAGTCCCCATGAGTCTGTTTGTATTCAGGTTTAAGTCCCCACTAGGATATATAAACCTGCACACACACTCACACACACAAAGTTATATACAGTTAGATTAGTTATTGAATCTGAAAGCTCTTGTGAAAACAAGTGTACTTCAGCATCTGTATAAAAACAAGTGCTTCTTATAGAAATAATATACTTAAAAAACAATATAAGTGTGAACTGAAGGTAATGTTTTTAAACACTTAATTGCATGTTACAGGGTTTTTAGTTTTTTTCAAAATGCTTACATAGTTTTTGAAACTATGGCTCCACTTCTCAGAACTCTACACATAAAGGACACTATTGACTTGTTAGAGCTGCTATACAGCAGAATTTTATTTTGATTCTATTGTGAAGCTGCTGTGAAAGACTGGTTGCCCACTGAAGCTAAGCAGGGTTGAGCTGGTCAGTACCTGGATGGGAGACCTCTTGGGAAAACTAGGTTGCTGTTGGAAGAGGTGTTAGTGAGGCCAGCAGGGAGTGTTCACCCTGTGGTCTGTGTGGGTCCTAACGCCCCGGTATAGTGACGGGGACACTATACTGTAAAAAGCACGTCCTTCGGATGAGACGTTAAACCGAGGTCCTGACTCTCTGTGGTCATTAAAAATCCCTGGATGTCCTTCGAAAAAAAGTAGGGGTGTGACCTCGGCATCCTGGCCAAATCCCTGGTCTCTGACCATCATGGCCTCCTAATCATCCCCTTACACTGATTGGCTTCATCACTCTGTCTCCTCTCCACCAGTAAGCTGGTGTGTGGTGGGCGTTCTGGCGCAATATGGCTGCCGTTGCATCATCCAGGTGGATGCTGCACACTGGTGGTGGTTGAGGAGACCCCCCCCCTTCTATGTAAAGCGCTTTGAGTACCCAGAAAAGCGCTATATAAATGTAACAAATTATTATTATTATTAATTAATTATTATTATTATTATTATTAATTATAATTATTAGATGGATGGATGGATGGATGGATGGACAGACAAGATGGTTGGATAGATAGATAGTCGCGAATCTCGAAGGTGAAACTAAAAAACGATCGTGCATTCAAAAGCAGTTTCAATGCCAGGTGTAATCCCTGATGCCTGCAATTTTATATACAATCAGGGCTCTACGCTTACTTTTCTTTTTAGGAGCGCGTCAAATCAATAATAAAAAACTTTGATCAAAAATGAACCTTCTCATTACGAGATGATATTTGACTCCTTAGAGTGATTTACAGGGAATTAATTTTTTACCTTTGTAATGGCATTTTTCTAACTTTATTAAAAGTATGTTATATTTTGTCAAATTAAAAAATATATATGAATAAGCTTTTTATCATTTCTAATTAAAACAACAGAATAAAAACAAGTAAAGTAGAATAAGATACCAATCAAATGAAATCGGTATTTAAGGAATAAATGTACTACAGAGGTACAGAAGAACACACAAGTGGCTTGTAGGTGTATTTTCAGATGGTTAATGAGGCTCAGAGTGCAATTAAATTCATAAATTCATGTTGAGGTTAATGTTTTAAATATACAATTTTGAATGTAGAAATATTAAGGCCTGGTTTCACAGACAGGGCTTAGCCTAAGCGAGGATTAGGCCATAGTTCAATTAGGACATTTAAGTACTTTTTATTAACATGCCTTAGAAAAAAACATTACTGTTGTGCATCTTGAGACAAAACAAAGGCACTGATATGTTTTAAGATCAATCAGTGCAAGTTTATTTCAGTTGAAACAACTCAGAATTACATTTTAGTCTGGGACTAATCTTAAACCTTGTCTGTGAAACCGGGGGTAAATTTTAAATAACAGAAAAGATACTTAAAAATTTTACTAAAATTCACTGATTTTATCACTGAATCATTCATTTAATTGATTCGTTCGAACAGCTGATTCATTCAGGAATGAAGTAGAGCAGGGCTGTCCAAACTCGGTCCTGGAGGGCCGGTGTCCTGCAGAGTTTAGCTCCAGCTTGCCTCAACACACCTGCATGGAAGCTTCTAGTATGCCTAGTAAGAGCTTGATTAGCTGCTTCAGGTATGTCTAATTAGGGTTGGAGCTAAACTCTGCAGGACACCGGCCCTCCAGGACCGAGTTTGGACAGCCCTGAAGTAGACTGTCTTTATGAATGGGTAATTGAATCATTGACTCACTAGATTCGTTTAAAAACACAGTTCATTCATAAACGATACACCGCTGTGTTTGAATGGAGATGCGCAGCGGCTTGGCTGGGACTTTGTTTGAAACTATTTTCGTTGATGAAATAGAGCTAAACAAGGCAATTGTGTTGTAGTCAGACAATATGAGTCATTTAATGGTCACTTCTTGTTTAATGAACTGTTGTATTAAATCAATATCACATTTGCAAACTCCCTTAATAATCATTAAAAGCTGTCCCTCATCTTAGTTCATCGTGATCTCACAAAACTCCATTATAATCAACGAAGGTCAGTCGCACTGTTGCTCCTAAATATTTGTTCATAGTCGCACGCAGTAGTTTTCAGTCGCAAACGGGATCATGAGCATAGGGATGCTCAGGACGCACTGAAGTTATTTAACAGTAATCAGTTTTTCCACATGTTCATGGCCGTTGTTTCACAGTTGAAAAGAGACGGACATCAAAATAGCTGAGACTGCAACAACAGACGCTCACATTGACAAGCGCTTATGAGCAAGAGGGTATGAGACAGCTCAGCTTTGGTTTAAAAGAGTTCAAAAATATTTGTTATCAGTCATGACTTAACGGGGAAAAATAGAGCAGACACTGAACATGGTTGAAGCTTTCTAGAGTGCGTGCGCCGACCGCCCGCGTGCAACTTCAAATGGAGTATACTTTGAAAGGCTGCACGTTCGTATACAAAAATTAAGTAAAGTTAGCGTCGGTGGATGTTAAAAAGAAAATCGATTTTCATTAGAAACAAATCGACGTAAACTACACATTCGAGTTAATTGATAAAATCGATTTATCGCCCAGCCCTACCCCATTCTGACCCTCTGTCTAAAACGAGTTGTTTTTAAGGGGCGTGTCCTTTAAGGCTCGTCAGTAATCAGCCACTGTTATGATTGGATAAAGTCACTGCATAGGAAACAGTATCAACACCCCTCACTATTGATAGTTTTCTCATGACGTCACACCTTTATAGGAACGCCCACCTGGAGGGCAAAACGAAGCTTTGCTCCACTGACCGCCAGTTATTTTTACGCAGATTGCATCAAGTAGTATTGTAGTAAAATGCAGATATTAGAAGGCGAAATTCAGTAAACGCCTTATTGATGATGTATATTTTGTACAGGCAAACAGATGAAGTCACAATACAAACACAACGTGCAAAGCTTCACATTAAATGGTTTCCCGTTGAAAACCGTTATAAGGAAAACATTGAACCGTTAAGTGGATTGCGTTCATATTCCGGCCTCATCTGTTTAGTCTATGTAAATTATGCGTCATTAATATGGTGACTGCTGAATTTGATCTTTTAATATTACTGTTTTGAATATATTAAGGCACTTTAAGTGTTTTTACAATGTTTTGTCGCACTGTTTAATGATTGAAATATTGCCGTGGGTGCTTAATATGGATTGCAAATGGGCAAAACTTGAATTTTGGTCACATACCTTTGTTTTATTCTTTTGAGAGGTGATCTAAATATTTGCGGCTGTGAAACAGATGAGAAGTTGACACGCTTGTGCTGCAGTTCTATGGATGTTTTGCCCTCCAGGTCTTTGAGCCGGTCACGTGACTGAAAGCCATGAATTGCATTAGGGATGCAACGATACCATTTTTTCAGATCCGATCCAGACAATTCTGAGTATCGGCCAATTCCGATCCGATCCGATACCAGTGCAGTTTTTTTTTTTTTTTATCAATGTAGAATTTCTATAACTCTGTGTCACTCTTTTGAGTGTTAAACACAATCTATTTGTTGTTGTTTACACCTGGTCACTTCATGCATTTTGTAATATAAATCCGATCGCTCAAACCACTTCAGGAGGTGGTCTGGGCCGTATTCCAAATGAAACTGGACATGTGCAAACGCATCTGGATGTTGAAACCACATATTTAAATTTTACTTGTCCCAAAATGTAAAAAATAAAAATAACCGTGTGAGACCGTGTTATAGGCTATATGACATTATAGTCAGATGACTGCACTAATGCAACACGCATCGCCGCGGACGAGTATCTCTTCAGAAGACACGCAAACTGCTGCGAATGAAACTGAAAGTAAGACGCAGGCGATCAACACAATACTCTTCATTAAAAGTATAAGACAAACTTATCTTTCCAGTGCTGATGCCACGTGCTGTCCTATTGCGGTCTTTGATCTTGAAATGAGCTGATAATTAATCAAATGCAGCGCTTATCTTTTGATTTCGTTGACGTGAACTTCGTTACATTTAAATATAGCGCAGGAATTGAAGATCGGATTTATATCTGTTTTGCGACTTTGTGGCCATGTGTAAATTAAAACATTTCAACAAATCACATAGATATCCTGTCAGCGAAAACGCATGAAATGACCAGGTGTAAACAGGCCCATTCATAATCTATGACAAAAATATTATTATAAATTAGGTTAATGGATAATTTAGCAGCAAAATTGATTCTAGAAAAATCATGAGTGCACAATTTTATAAAATCTAAACATTTAGTGATAACATTATTTAGTGGGGAACAAATAAAAGTGAATATGCGAAGGACTATATCTGGTAAAATGTTACACATTGCTCATTGTATTGTTGTAAAATACATTAATGAAAACAAGTAAATTTATTTATTTATAAATATAAACTACAAAATTAAAAGACATTTCTGAAGAACAATGAAGGCAGCGACATATGATAGAGGAGTCCTATCTATCATACATGTTGCTGCCTCCATTACTGTGCTATACATTAGATTATTAATAGCCTTGATAGGACAGAACAAGAAATGCTTTAAATAATATTTCATTGCGCAAAAGCATTATAATAGGAAAAGCTCCAATAGAGATTACAAAGCGCTTATAGCTTCCCGTGCGCAGAATGATGCGCTTGAATCAGCACCGAGTCACAGCGCGCAGCTCCACATAGAGAAGTTCAAAGCACAAAGGAAACAGATATTGGTGCGTAGCTTATTAAATCTGTGCATAGTTTATTGATCCTTTTCGTTTAACAGTTTTAAATCTATTATTGAGCGCTCTTGGAGAGAGTTTCATTGTCTTGACTGTCTTAACCGAACGTGACACAGTTTGAATGCTGAACGAAGGATGACAGACAGAAGCAGCGGAGAGAAGAATTTACTCGAACTTGAATTTAACAACTTAAATATTCATCTGTACCTCACATTAAACTATGGAACGGCTTCAGAACACTTGGACTTTGACTTTATGGTGCTTTCTAATGTTTTTGTGCTTTCGTGGGGCTTAAATATCACAGAATAGTATACGCACAATATCGGATTTGGATCGGTCTCGTCTGACCGATACTCGATCCGGCAGAGATTCCAGTATCGGAGCCGATACCGATCCTGAGTATCGGATCGATGCATCCCTAAATTGCATGTGAGTGTTTTGACAACATGATCAAAATAAAACGGTCATTTCCAGACAAAGCAACTTACGGTTTATGATGCATATAGTACCACTTCATCTCTCAACAAATGTTTCTTTGTGAACTCTCCATGACACTGTGCCTCGATTACAAAACAAAATGCTCCGATCAATCCTCAGATGTGATCTGGGGTGCCATTAATGCCACTCGAGTGGTGGACTGTGTCAGAAGTCAAAGTCAAAGTTTATTTATAAAGCACTTTTTTAGAAACAACAAGTGTTTACCAAAGTGCTGTACAGACATGGATAAGACAATATCACAAACAGAATAAACAAAGAAAAAAAAATGATGAAATATTATAAAATAAAATAGCAGCTCTCACACAGTGTTAAACGCCAGACTATAAAGGTAGGTTTTTAAGCTAGACTTAAAAACTGAAAGTGTTTGGGCCTTTCTAACATGTAAAGGCAGATTATTTCAAAGTCTAGGACCCACCACTGCAAACGCACGGTCACCCCTGCTCTTCAGCCTTACACGAGGGACAACTAACAGTAAATGTTCAGCGGACCTAAGTCCCCTCGATGGAGCATATGGCTGTATTAAGTCTGAAAGATATGTCGGTGCCAGACCATTTAATGCTTTAAAAACTAAGATTAAAATCTTAAAATCAATTCTAAAACGAATGGGAAGCCAATGAAGAGAGGCCAAAACGGGAGTAATATGATCCCGCTTTCGTGTTCCCATTAACAAACGAGCTGCAGCATTCTGAACCATCTGTAGTCTGGTAAGGGAGGCCTGACTAATGCCTACATAAAGTCCATTACAGTAGTCAAGATGGGATGATATAAAAATGTGTATAATTCTTTCAAAATCTTTAAAAGACAGGAAAGATTTAAGCTTAGAAAGTTGCCTCAGCTGGAAGAAACTAGATTTAATTACCAAATCAATCTGTTTATCCAATTTAAAATCACTATCCATTAAAACTCCCAAGTTTTTTACAGAAGGCTTCACAAATGGTTTTAAAACACATAAATCCAGGTCAGGAGGCCCACAGGCACCCCCTGGAGTGAACAATATAACTTCTGTCTTATCCTCATTACATTTTTTAAAAATTGTTGCCATCCAGGCTTTAATTTCCTCTAGGCAACACAAAAGTGGTGCTATAGAATTTTAATGATTTGTTTCAATGGCAGATATAATTGTGTATCATTTACATAACAATGAAACAAAACATTATACTTCCTGAAAATAGATCCTAGAGAAAGTATATATAAAGAAAATAACATAGGCCCCAAAATGGAGCCCTGAGGAACCCCACACGAGAAACATGCAGACAAGGACATCAAATCCCCAAGGCGGACAGAAAAGCTTCTGCCAGACAAATATGATCGAAACCACTCCAACACAATACCCTTAATGCCAACACACTGTTCGATACGAGATATCAAGATGTTATGGTCTACAGTGTCGAATGCAGCTGTGAGATCTAGGAGCATAAGAACAGCATAGTCACCTGAGTCAGTGGCAAGGAGCGGATCGTTAAAAACTTTCAATAGGGCTGTCTCTGTGCTGTGTATGGATGTAAAACCAGACTGAAACACCTCATGGAGCCCGTGTACATTTAAAAAGGAATACAGTTGTGTGAATACAACTTTCTCCAGTATCTTAGAAAGAAACAGGAGTTTTG
This sequence comes from Barbus barbus, assembly GCF_936440315.1. Classification (NCBI taxonomy): domain Eukaryota; kingdom Metazoa; phylum Chordata; class Actinopteri; order Cypriniformes; family Cyprinidae; genus Barbus; species Barbus barbus. Next base: position 28,007,202 of record NC_136762.1, read on the forward strand.
AGATGAGCCTAAAATTAGCAAGGACCGATGAATCCAAGTTATATCACTGGTTCCACAATTGCATGTTTAAACAACTGAGGTACACGAACACACAAACATGCAAAGTGAACACGCATCTGTATACTGTATCCAATGTAGACAAGATAACAGCAGTGATTGTGATTTATATTTGATTTAACGCAACGCGACACTCGCATTCTGCGTGATCAAGTGTTAACTTGTGTTATCAAGTTAAAGTGTTATTAAAGTGTTATCAAGTGACTGAACACCAGTAGGCAGGGCCTATTGTGAGAAGATGACTATTCGTCGATGTCTTGCTCTGGAGGCGTGTTTATGTAAATGTTTGTGCCCCTGTGACGTCACCTTGCACCTCGGATCCAAAACAAGACATTTTTGGAGCTTGATTAAATAAATGCTTTGTTTATAATGAGGAGGATGGTTTAAGCTATGAAACCTGGAGGATGTTTTAATGGTACAAAGACCTCTTATATGCCAAATGATCAAGGCATTTCTTATGTCATGACCTCTTTCATTTGAATTTTTTTAAATTGATTTGAATGCACTACAAGTGCACACTCAATAAAACGTTTTTCACAGGGGTTCATGTCTAATGTCACTCATTTGGGAAATTATTTTTCTCTCTGTGACCCATCTGACCTTTTACTGACACTCAAATAAAACTTTAATAATTGCATTTATAAGCACTAATGATCAAATCTCTGGCTTCATTATCCAGCAAACACTGAATTACAGTGGATCCAAAATCAGAGACGGTGTCAAAACTCAGGGATGTAGAAATAAACAAAGCTTTAGGATTTTAAATGATAGCATTTAATGTTAATTTGTAAAATTAAGCAGGAACATTTTAATGTGTCTTATCAAAAGAAAGCATGGATTATCTCAGATCATACAGGAGAACAGGATCATCAGGGTTTGAGTTTATGCAGTTGTTGTATAAACTGTTATGTTACACAATCAAATCGTTTCCAGTGTATGCTGAGCTTCACTGGCTCCAGATGGAGAGCGGTCTACTATTTGTGAACCTGGACCACAAAACCAGTCATAAGGGTCAATTTTTTGAAATTGAGATTTGTACATCATCTGAAAGTTGAATAAATAATCTTTCCATTGATGTATGGTTTGTTATGATAGGACAATATTTGTCTGAGATACAACTATTTGAAAATCTGGAATCTGAGGGAGCAAACAAATCTAAATATTGAGAAAATCTCCTTTAAAGTTGTTCAAATGAGGTTCTTAGCAATGCATATTACTAATCAAAAATGAAGTTTTGATATATTTACGGTAGGAAATTTACAAAATATCTTCATGGAACATGATCTGTACTTAATATCGTAATGATTTTTGGCATAAAAGAGAAATGTATAATTTTGATCCATACAATGTATTGTTGGCTATTGCTACAGATATACCTGTGCTACTGATGACTGCTTTTGTGCTCCAGAGTCACAATTGTCTTCTGTCCATCTGTCCTCAGAGCAAACAGAGCTCATCCTACTCGGACAGAGACACCACGGAGGACGACTCGGAGTCTCTGGAAGACATGGACTTCTTGAGCCGACAGAAGAAGCTGCAGGCCGAGGCCAAGCTGGCTCTCGCGATGGCCAAACCCATGGCCAAGATGCAGGTGGAGGTGGAGAAGCAGAACCGTAAGAAGTCTCCTGTGGCGGACCTGGTACGTGTGCTTCTCTCTGAACCACAGTGGTGAGGAACTCCAGCCAGCGCTAGTGAGAGCCGATCGCTCAAAAACAAAGAGTCATTGATTACAGAACGATGTCAGTCAGTCAGCATTGGGAAGGTTACTTTGGAAATGTCATAGGTTACAGATTACAAGTTGCCCTGTCTAAAATGTAACAAGTAGTGTAACTATTTCAATTACTTTATTAAAGTAATGTAACTGATTACATTTGATTACTTTTCTAAATTTCTGTTTTCAACTGTTAATCATTTTGAAACATTTAAAGCTGGCAGGGTTAACCTTACAGAACTCAACACTGATTACTGTCAGACTGTAACAATCCATCATCACTTCAATTAAGAAGGAAACACTGGCGTCTAACAATGGCTTGGAAAAAAAGCTTAAAAAGAAACGTAAAAAAAAAAAAGAATTTACATAAACCTATCAAATAGGAAATAAAACCGTTATCGAAATGTGTATTATTTATGTGGTCAAAAATACAGTAATATTGTGAAATATTATTGCAATTTATAGTATTTTTGTCTTATTGTAATATACTTTAAAATATAATTTATTTCTGTGATGCAGCGCTGAATTTTCATCAGCCATTACTCCAGTCTTCAGAAATCATTCTAATGTGCTGAGTTATTATCAGTGTTGAAACTGTTGTGCTGAGTAATTCTTTTTGGAACCTGTGATACTTTTTTCTTTGATTCATTGCTGAATAAAAATGTAAAAAGTACAGCATTTATTCAAAATAGAAATCGGTAACACTTTAGAATTATGTTCCATCATTAATGAATAACTACACAAGAACACATGAGTAACGCAATATTAGCACTCTAGTAACTATTAGTAACTAACAAGAAACTCTGATTAATGAATTAGGAAGTAATAGTGCTTAGTCGAATGTAGTAGTTCACTATTAGCTAATCAGTAACTATTATTTTTTCATACCTCCCTAAGAACTACTAAGAAATATAGTATACAGGTTCATAATTAATATGAATAATACATAATAAATAATTTATTATAAAGTAAAGGTCATGGTAACCCACTAGTAATGACTCAAGTATTACCCAATTCTTCTGAAGAAACTACTAATTATTTGGATCAGTATTCTAAAGTGAATAACATGGTTAATGCTCTAGTAATGACTGAAATCATTGTAAGCTTTTGAGAGTGTTGTAAAGCATTGGATAGTAATCATTCAGGTGTTACTACATCCTTCTAAAGGAATCAGTATTCTAACGTGAAGATCGTGATAACTCCCTAGAAATTACTGAAGTCATTGTAAACTTTTAAGGTTTTTGTAAGGTTCTGGTCAGTAATTAATTTTGCTAGATTTGGCAACACTTAAATCATTACTAGTGGGTTACCATCATCTTCATTTTAGAATTAATTAAATATTATGCATAATTCACATTAATTATGAACCTGTATACAGCAGTTCTTATAGTAGCTCTCCAGGATATATTAAAAAATAGTAGTTATTGATTAGCTAACAGGGAACTGCCAGTTTCAACTGAGCGCTATTACTTACTAAATCACTAATCATAGTTTCTTGTTATGTAATAGTAATTACTACAATGTTAATAGTGCATTAGTGACTTGTTCCTGTGTAGTTATTCATTAACAAAGGATCAGTATTCTAAAGTGTTACCCAGAAAAGTCTTTGCTGTCACTTTTTATCCATTGAAGAATTAATTTCTTAACAAAAAAAAAATTACCCCAAACTTTTGAATAGTATATTGTAACACAAACTTTATATTTTGAATAAACACTGTTCTTTTGAACTTTTTATTTATAAAAGAAAAAGGTATCACAGGTCCCAAAAAATACTAAGCAGAGATAACTATTTCCAACATTGATAGTAAATCAGTATATTATTATGATTTCTGAAGATCATGTGACACTGAAGACTGGAGTAATGATGCTGAAAATACAGCTGCAGATCACAGAAATAAATTACATTGTAAACTATATTAAAAATACAAAACTGTTATTTTAAATTGCTATTATATTTCACAAAATTACCTTTTTTCTGTGTTTTTGATCGAAAAGATGTAGCCTTGATGAGCAGAAGAAACTTCTTTAAAAAACATAAAAAATCTTACTGATCCTGAACTTTTGAGCAGCAGTGTATATTATTACTGTAATAAGTACTCTTTTTTAAAAGTATGCTAAATTGTATTTTACACATGGAAAATCAATAATTTAAATAAATATATTAGTGCTGTCAAATGATTAATCGCGATTAATCACATCAAAAATATAAGTTTTTATTTACATAATATATGTGTTGGTTACACTTTATTTCGATAGTCCACTTTAGACATTCTACTAACTATAAGTAACTTTGCAACTACATGTCTACTAACTCTCATTACTTTGCAACTACATGTCTAACTCTCAGTAGGGTAGGTTTAGGGTTAGTAGAGTACTTGCAAAGTTTCTTATACTAGTATGTATGTTGTATGTTGTGGACCCATCAAAATAAAGTGTTAGAAGATATTAAGCAGACGGTCTACTAATACTCTAATGACTGCTAGTAGACATGTAGTTACTTACTGTTAGTAGAATGACTAAAGTGGACTATCAAAATAAAGTGTTACCTGTTATTTTTATATATTAATTATATTTATAAGAATATAAATATATAAATGGATGTAAATATTTTCAAAATATATAGTGTATGTCTGTGTGTGTGTGTGTGTGTGTGTGTATACACATAATATATATACATAATGCACAGATATATTATGTAAATAAAAACTTTTATTTTGGATGCGATTAATCGTTTGACAGCACTTACATGTATATATGTTTTAGGGTTGAATGTGTAGTCTGTGGTGTCTTTACACAGATGGAATATTATCATGACACACTGTAGGTGACGTGTATTGGTCAGTTTAAATATAGAAATACAATCAAAACAGTAATGGTGATATAAGCAGAGTTCCAGGAGAAGGAGTAGCGTGATGCACTGAGAACGCCTCCACTCCACCGCTGAACTGAAACTGTGACACACCGCAGGAAGCAGATGGAGCTGGAGTGACGCCATGAATAGCGAACGCGACTCACATCAGGCTCACGCCACAGGGGCACACTCGTGGGGGAATTCTCCCGCAGCTTGAGAAACATACGCATGCGGCATAAAACACTGCCCACAGAGAGACGGACAGCGAAACTGTGGCGTGATGCGCTCTCAGAGGGCATCTGCTGAGCTCACCGCCAGCTCCTCCAGCGCTGCTGCACATGAGAACAAAACTGACCTTTGCTCTGACAATTCCTTCCAAACACATCGGGCTCTGAACATGGTGCTGCTGATGCTGTTTCTCGGGACAGCCCATCCTTAGATCATCTCCTCTCGACTTGCTGAGGAGTGGCTATAAGTTCTTAGCCATGCATATTACTAATCAAAAAGTTTTGATATATTTACAGTAGAAAATTTACTAAATATCTTCATGGAACATAATCTTTATTTAATATCCTAATCCTAAGGGGGAAGTCGTGGCCTAATGGTTAGAGAGTCTGACTCGTAACCAAAAGCTTGCGAGTTTGAGTCTTAGGTCCAGCAGGGATTGTAGGTGGGGGGAGTGAATGTCCAGCGCTCTCTCCACCCTCAATACCACGACTGAGGTGCCCTTGAGCAAGACACCGAACCCCCAACTGCTCCCCGGGCGCCGCAGCATAAATGCCCACTGCTCCGGGTGTGTGTTCACGGTGTGTGTGTGTTCACTGCTGTGTGTGTGTGTGTGTTCACTGCTGTGTGTGTGTGTGTGTTCACTGCTGTGTGTGTGTGTGTGTGTGTGTGTGTGTGTTCACTGCTGTGTGTGTGTGTGTGTGTGTGTGTGTTCACTGCTGTGTGTGTGTGTGTGTTCACTGCTGTGTGTGTGTGTGTGTGTGTGTGTGTGTTCACTGCTGTGTGTGTGTGTGTGTGTGTGTGTGTGTGTGTGTGTTCACTGCTGTGTGTGTGTGTGTGTGTGTGTTCACTGCTGTGTGTGTGTGTGTGTTCACTGCTGTGTGTGTGTGTGTGTGTGTGTGTGTGTGTGTGTGTGTGTGTGTGTGTTCACTACTGTGTGTGTGTGTGTGTTCACTGCTGTGTGTGTGTGTGTGTTCACTGTGTGTGTGTGCATGTTGGATGGGTTAAATGCAGAGCACGAATTCCGAGTATGGGTCACCATACTTGGCTGAATGTCACTTCACTTCACTTTTTTCTAATGATTTTTGTCATAAAAGAGAAATGTATAATTTTGATCCATACAATGTATTGTTGTCTATTGCTACAGATATACCTGTGTTACTCATGACTGCTTTTGTGCTGCAGGGTCAGGTATTGGCTGTATAACACCACCTCGCATCAGAGCTGTTACTCTATCGTGTGTTAGGGTTAGGTCAGCATCTACAGCTCCTGTCCGTATGCTAGGGACAAGACTGTTCTCAGACTCAGATTGCATTGCTGAATAGTACAGGGCCTGTAGATGTGAATGCACAGCAACGACATGCAATTCTCATTTAAACACATTTGTATTAGTCATAACTTGAAACTTTCACACACACTGTCACATGGCGTATACAGTACTTCAAAACTGAAGTAGACTTTGGGATTGAGACAGCAGGAAAATCCGATTTTATCATATATCCACACACACCTCTGTTAAAGCATTTGATTATTTCATACATACATACATATATATATATATATATATATATATATATATATATATATTAGTTCTGTCAAAGTTTTTGATTACATAGTATACTGTATGCGTTTGTACTGTGTATATTTATTATGTATATATTTAAGAAAAATATGTTACATTTATATATTAAATATATTTATATATAATAAAAATGACATGAATATAAATATATACATTTAAATACATGTAAATATTTTCCAAATATATGCTGTATGTGTGTGTATTTATATATGCATAATAAATATCCACAGTACACGCACATATATTACATAAACACAAACTTTTATTTTGGATGTGATTAATCTAGATCTATCATTTGACAGCATATATATATATATATATATAATATATGAACCTGAACACACTTGAACCACTTTTAGTCAAGTCACATTCATTTTTATAAGTGCTTTATGCAATACAGATTATTTCAAAGCAGGTTTCTAGAAACAACCAGGAAAATAACAGTTGCAAAATTCATGAATTATGAAACACATTAACTTTTAGCTGTAAGCGTCGATACAGAAAGCAATAGTGTTATTATTCAGATCAGTTCAGGTTTTTGTCTCGTAATATCAGTGCAGGCAAACCTATAATATTACTGAATATTAATTCAAAGAAATTCGCCTTCCAGTTTCCTGCATATGAGAGTTAATCTGGGATTATTATTTTTGTAATAATATATTGATACTAAAACCTTAAACCTTGCAACAACCTGTATCTAATATCAAAAAATAAAAAAATCTGGGATTTTGAGTGAACAACAGTCTCAAACTTGCTAAACAGAAGTGATTTTTCCTCTCTTCTAGCGCGTGTGAGTCCTCTTTGTCTGTTAATGATATGAAATCATGACTCATGCGTTTAACTCTTCACTTCTGGGTCCCTGCAGTTGATTTTAGAGCAGGATTAATCTGACTCTTACAGTTACACAGAAGCATTCATGTAGCCTCGCTTCACTGGCTGCAGAGTTAACATTCCCTTCACAAACTAGAGTATAAGCCCAGCTCATTATTGTCTTACGGCGCTCATATCTGTCTAAAATGGGGAAAAACATCTGAATAGGAACAAGGTCAAAGCTAGTGAAGGAATGCGAAAGTAAAAGTGCAGTGTGTCAGAATGAAGCGAGTCCTCCTGGGAACTTCAGATGGGTGATTTACCTGAAGAATTACCATGTGTGATACTGCTATTTGTAATGAGAAAAACCTGCTTTAGTTTCTGTTGTTTATTTTTGTTCATTACTCCTCATGTCTGCTGCTCAGACAGACTTCGCTATCATAACCCCAGAATTAGAAATAATAATAACCCATGATTCTCTGGAATAGCTGACTGTGATTGGTCAGTGGTGATGATAGACTGAATAACTGACCGCTGATGTATTACATAGATTCAACAGATGAAAGCATTATATAGCATCCGTTACTTGTGAGGTGTGTGATACAACCTAAATCATCTCAACAACGTCGATTGCACCGCGCTCCTCTGTTACTTGATCTTTTTATTTTGGTGCATCAATCTGTTTAGTTACTTTATATAAGAAATTCTGATCCGCACTCACGAGAACAGTCTCCCTTTTTCGTTTTATTTAACCAACATCACCAATGGGGAAAAGACACAAGCGTTTCGGCTACCAAGCCTTCCTCGGTGTGCGAAGAAAGAAGACGGATCATAATTTCTTATATAAAACAACCTAAATATCATTTAGTCAAGTCATTTCCAACCAATATATAACCTGTTCAAACACAGCATCGTGTGATCATAATCCTGCCTCGAATCAGACACGCTACTAACTGATGTGTATTTCTCAAGAAATGAATGATCATTAAATCTGGAAAATCAGTGTCAGAGGCTCGTTTTCATGACATCTGAATGTCATTTTATTTCTGAGAATTGTTTCTCTAAATGCCTCTGTTACTTTGGTGCAGTCAGACATTTCATGAATGCTTTCTGAGAATCAGTTACTCGTGCTTAGAGCAAAACTCAACCTGATCTCAATGCCTTTCTCAGAACCGCTTCTTCCTGGCATGTTTCACCAGCCGCAGATTTTCAGGTCATATTTTCATTTATGCTCTCACTTTGAACAGTACTGACCATCTCTAAACAGAGCAAAACAACCTATATTGAAATACATGAGCTTGACAACTCTAGACATGCAATAGAGCTAGAGCCAAAGACTGCTGTGTGTTCAGACTCGACATATTCCTGTCTCTCAGCTTTACGCTGAGTCCTGATCACCTGATGATTGCTTCAGACTGTACATTATCACTCACATGATTCATGTGTGTGTGTGTGTGTGTGCAGCTTCCTCACATGCCGCACATCAGCGAGTGTCTGATGAAGAGGAGTCTGAAGCCCACGGATCTCAGAGACATGACCCTGGGGCAGCTGCAGGTCATCGTCAATGACCTGCACTCACAGATCGAGGGTAAACACCTCTGTCTGTCTCATTCATACACTCTATATATACTGGCCAGAGTGTGTGTGGAGCTCAGGGATGTGTGTGTGTGTGTGTGTGTGATGCTCAGGTCTGAACGAGGAGCTGGTGCAGCTGCTGCTGATGAGGGACGAGCTTCACATGGAGCAGGACGCCATGCTGGTGGACATTGAGGACTTGACCAGGTGACCGAAGCATGAGAAACAGAGCGTAATGGAGTAAAAGTACAAGCGCTGAGTTTCAGGAATACTCCAGTAAAGCACAAATTCCCCTAAAGAAAACTTGAAGTACTTTACACCAGAGCCAGTGACGGAATAATAACATGTTTACACAATTAGATTTTATTATTACATTGTCTGCTTTGTGTTTTTGTCATTTTTTCAGTCACACTTTATTTTAAGGTCCAATTCTCACTATTAACTAATTATTAACTATGACTGTTGCCTCAGTAAACTCCTCATTTGCTGTTTATTAAAAGTTAGCAAGGTAGTTGTTCAGTTTAGGTATTGGGTTTAAGGGTTAGGAGATCTAGAATATGCTCACGCAGAATAAGGCATTAATATGTGCTTTATAAGTGCTAATAAACAGCCAATATGCTAGTCATATGCATGCTAATAAACTAGTTAACAGTGAGAAGTGATCCTTAAAATAAAAGTATTAGCATTTTATTAGTTTTTGTTGTTTTTTGATGTTTATGTAGTTTTTATTCATTTTTATATACATTATTTTAGGACGAAAAGTTAAATTAAATAAGCTGAAATAAGCACTTTATATATATATATATTGTTTATTTGAAGTAACAAAACTGTTGTTTACACATTATTGTGATAGTGAACTTTAGACCTTCTACTAACTATAAGTAACTTTGTAACTCCATGTTAACCAGCAGTCATTAGAGTATTAATAGACTGCTTAATATCTGCTAACACTTTATTTTGATGGACATTCGGTTACACTTTATCTTAAGGTGTCCTTGTTACAGTGTAATTATACATTTAAGTACTGAGTAATATTAATTGACTACATGTGCTTACTGTATGGTTAGGGTTTGGTTTAAGGTTACTTGCATGTAGTTATGCACAATTTATTGTTATTATAATAGAAAGTACATGTAACGTGTAACAAGAATACCTTAAAATAAAGTGTTACTGAACATTCAAGTCACTTTGCAAGTACATGTTAACTTATGTGTGTGAAATGTGCTATATATATAAAGGCCTTTCCTTGCCTCTTCTACTAACCCTATCCTAACAGTCTCTACTGGAAATAAAATAGTGCTGATTAAACGATTAATCACAATTAATCACATCCAAAATAAAAGTTTTTGTTTACATAATATATGTGTGTACTGTGTATATTTATTATGTATATATAAATACAAACACATGCATGTATGTATATTTAAGACAAATATGTTGTTATATATTAAACATATTTATATATAATATAAATGTATATACATGTAAATATTTTCTGTATGTGTGTGTATTTATATATACATATAACACACAGTACACACTCATATATTATGTAAACAAAAGGTTTATTTTGTATGTGATTACTCGTTTGGCAGCACTAGAATGAAGCTTAATCAGGCTGTTGTGTGTGTAGTTAACGCTCATGTGTTCCTCAGGCATGCTCAGAGCCAGCAGAAACACCTGGCGGAGAAGACGCTGTCCAAATGAAGCCGCACTCCTCCATACATCAGTATAGACAGACACCTTTCCTTTGCTTCTGTGGTTCATAACTGCTGACCGCTCACGTCCTCACACACTAAACGCAGGCCAGAGTCCAGACGCTTCCGTCTCAGATACTGCGATCCTCATAGACCGCCTCAGTCCTTCCTGTTCGCCACTAAACTATAACCGTCAGAACATAAAGCGGTGTGAAAACACCTCGTGAGAAACTGAAGAAAAGAAGACGCCGCCGTGGTGAATTAGCTGTTGAATGTTTGGACAGTATTTCAGAACAGACGCCTCTGGATGCTGACCACAGAGGAAACATGTCTGCCTTGTAGTCCACTTGTAGCTTTTGGTAACGTTCACTCCGACTGGTATTCAACATTTTGTGAATGTTGATTCTGACACGAGTTCATCTGAATAAGTGTGTTCATATCATTTTCATTCTATTGTATTCAGATTCTTTATTTGAGGGAGATGCTTATGTACAGATATGTATAAAATAAGAACAAATAAAACTTTGTTTCATAAACCGTGGCGTTCTGGATCGTCTGTTGTGGAGAAAATATCGTAATCGCTTTTCTGTGGAAGCTCGTTTCTGCCACAGAAAAATAATGTAAAGGTGACTTTTATTTCACAAATCTGACTTTTTCTCACAGTTCTGAGAAGAAAAGTCCAAATTAGAAGAAATAAACTCTGGATTTCGAGAACCTCGATTACCTTTGTATTTTCTAATTGTGTGGCAGAAGCAAGCTTGCGTAGTTTGTGCTTTAGAATAAAATTGCACATACGATTAAACACAAGAAGATTAAACACAGAGTGCTGCTCTTTACATTTTTTATCCAAAACTAGCATCGAATATATTTCAGTGACAATCATTTCCAGAAATGGCATGAAGTCATTTCCAAAGTGCTGTTTCTTTCTACTAATTAAAAAAAAAAAAAAAATCATTTTGAAAATGAATAGTTTCATGTTGGAAATTTGTCAACTCCTACAGAAAGATGATTTTATATATCATGTTCTATTTGAGACTGTATTACACATTGTTGGAACAAAGAGAAAACCTGAGAGTTTATCAAATATTAGTCAGATAATTGTGTGATTGAGTGACAATACTCAGATTTGTGTGGATGGAACCACAGCACTGATGTTCAGATTTACCTTCAGGACTGATCGTGGTGCAGTGTTTTCCAGTTATTCATGGAAAGTGTTGAAAGTGTTGTGATTTGTGGCTGTGTTTGAATGAAGTGAAAGCAGGAGGCTGTAATGCAGTTGTTTGTTGAGGTCACTGTGATGAGCGCATGCACACATCAGTGTTTTTTCCAGTTTCATACATATATACAGGCAACAAACCAAAAGAAAAACACTGTGAGTGTGTAGAGGTTATACAGTGATTGAGAGTGTGAGGGATTCCCCCGTCATGAGTATAAAGCCCATCACATTCATACTCCAGCAAACACACACACCGAGTCTGAGCGACGACACTCATCATGAAGATCTGTGAGTAACTCACACACACTCACTGTTACGTGATGGAACTGATATATTTGCATCTTTACTTTTCTGTTTGATTGCTTGATTGACTGCTAGTGAAGTGTTAAAAGCTGAAAGCTGATTTACTGCATCTGACGTCTGGTGCTGCAGCTGATGTGTGTGTGTGTGTGTGTGTGTGTGTGTCTCAGGCGCTGTGTTGAGTGTATTTGTGGCTCTTGCGCTGGGCTCTCCGGTGCCTCCACACACACAGCAGTGTGAATGCAGCGCCGCTGCCAGATCTCTGCTCTCCAGCATCTCACACATCATGAAGAAGGTACAGCATCACACACTCACAGATTTTAAATATATGTTATAAATTGAGATTAAAATATATATTTGGTATGTGAAGGTTGAAACTAAATATGCTTTCAATTTCAATTTACAACATATATTTAGTCTATATTTTAAATATGTTTTGGCTAGAATTTTGAAACATATTTTTCTGTATGAAGGTTGAAACAAAATATATTTCAACGTGTCTCGGGCAAGAACATAGATTTACACTCTTTTAATTGCCTACATTAAGGATATTGTGATAACTAATATTTTCTTCAAATGTGACGTGGGAATGTATTTTCTTAGACTGAAATATGGAGGACAAAATAGATTTTTGAATGCTTTGAAAAAAAGTATAATAAATAATAATAAATAAATGGTAGAACATATATTTACATAAATATATTTTGATACAGTTTAGTATATAAAAATATACTGAAAAAATTAAAACCTTAAAGTGCTCTATTTTCACGCACTAATTTTGTACTTAATATACTAAAAATAACCCTTTAGTACTTCTTAAGATAAACTGGAGATCATCTAAGTGTACTCAACTGGGCTATTTTGGGACACCATGAATATGAACTAAAATGCTCTTTTAACATACTATCTCTGTTTAAAACATGTATTTAGTCAGCACTTGTAGTGTTCTAGCGTAGGAAAGATGGGTTCAAGTGTACTACAAGTTAATAAGATGATCTTACATTTAAGAAGAACTAAAGAATAATTTTTAGTATATTAAGTACAAAATTAGTGCATGAAAACAGAACACTTTAGATATAAATAGAACACCTGGGTTGAAATGTCCTTTATTTGATATGTATTTATAATATATTTCCATATCTGGATCATTCCTGTTCTGAAGCACCTAAACTATTAGCTTTAAAATATGAATATGATTTAGTTGTACTGAAGTATTTCTATACAGCTCTATACAAACAGACTATGGTCAGAAATGTGCTGTGGTCAAACTGAGATGTGTCAGCTTTACAAATACAGCACGGTTATTTACAGAGTGACTGGAAAAAGAAGAGGATCTTCATAAAAACCACTTCACTTTTTAATCATCGCCTGAAATATTCATATTATCAGACTGATTCCAAACATGTCAGAATTCATCAGATCCATCAGTGTTGGTTTTTCTGCTGGAGGAGGAGGAGGAGGATGATGATGGTTTCATTAAGGAATTGCCTTCTGTCTAAGTGATATATGTGTGTGTGTGTGTGTGTGTGTGTGTGTGTTTGTGTGTGTGTGTGTGTGTGTGTGTGTGTGTGTGTGTGTGTGTGTGTGTGTGTGTGTGTGTGTGTGTGTCTGCGTGCTCTGAGCGCAGGAGGGGAAGATGGAGCACAGGGATCTGTTTGCTGGCTTTAACTGCACGGATCTGGAGGCTCAGATGATTCCTCACACTCTCACAGCGTCTGTCTGTCAGCCCAGCGCCTCTGATGACGTGAGTCTCACACACATCACATCTCTGAGCTCACCAGAACCCGCTCATCTTCTCAACATCTCGCTCATTACAGCAGGAAACTAGCAATACAACTGCCACGGTTTGCTTAGTGTCTCATGACAGCGCCACCTACTGTCAGAAGTGCAGAAACATCACTCAGATTTATGCTTTGCTCCATATATTTCTGCAGGCAAATTTCAATCGATTTGTGAACTTCAAGGTTTCGCCACAAAAAAAAACGTATTAAATAACAGTCAACCTGATAAGCGGGTCAGAGTCATTTGGGGTCAAAGTCATTTAAATGTCCGCATCAAAAGTGATTTTATATACATAGATAGCACATTAAATGCATGTAAAACGTCTACTTTTAAGGTTTCAAACTAGTTTGGGGTGAATAAAATGTCAAAATGTGGGTGAAATAATGTTCCCTTGTCATTCAGTGTAACACTTATAGTTATGTAAAAATTGATACAACATACTTATTCTGACCTGTGCATTTTAAAATATTAAATATATTCTTTTATATGAGTAAAAACAAATTCTTGCTGATAAATGGCCAGAATGGCATAGTGGCAAATTTGAAAAATGTAAAATTACAAGTTTTCTTACACTTTCTAATGTACTGAAAACCAACAACAACAATAATTCAAAGCTGTATTACACTCATTGTTTTGATGCTTGAAAACTATTTTTCATCTTTGACCCATTGCTAGTTAATGTCAGCACAGGTCAATTAAATAATATCAACAGATACAATGGTATCACTGTAGAATACCGCTCCATCATTAATGAATAACTACACAAGAACACATGAGTAACGCAATATTAGCACTCTAGTAACTATTGGTAACTAACAAGAAACTCTGATTAATGAATTAGGAAGTAATAGTGCTTAGTCGAATGTGGTAGTTCACTATTAGCTAATCAGTAACTATTATTTTTTCATACCTCCCTAAGAACTACTAAGAACTATAGTATACAGGTTCATAATTAATATGAATAATACATAATAAATAATTTATTATAAAGTAAAGGTCATGGTAACCCACTAGTAATGACTCAAGTATTACCAAATTCTTCTGAAGAAACTACTAATTATTTGGATCAGTATTCTAAAGTGAATAACATGGTTAATGCTCTAGTAATGACTGAAATCATTGTAAGCTTTTGAGAGTGTTGTAAAGCATTGGATAGTAATCATTCAGGTGTTACTACATCCTTCTAAAGGAATCAGTATTCTAACGTGAAGATCGTGATAACTCCCTAGAAATTACTGAAGTCATTGTAAACTTTTAAGGTTTTTGTAAGGTTCTGGTCAGTAATTAATTTTGCTAGATTTGGTAACACTTAAATCATTACTAGTGGGTTTCCATCATCTTCATTTTAGAATTAATTAAACATTATGCATAATTCACATTAATTATGAAGTTGTATATAGTAGTTCTCCAGGATATATTAAAAAATAGTAGTTATTGATTAGCTAACAGGGAACTGCCAGTTTCAACTGAGCGCTATTACTTACTAAATCACTAATCATAGTTTCTTGTTATGTAATAGTAATTACTACAATGTTAATAGTGCATTAGTGACTTGTTCCTGTAGTTATTCATTAATGATGGCACAGTGTTCAGATACAGCTTGTAGTTAAAGTTCAAATGGACATTAACTGAAATGAATAAATGCTTTATAATTGTTTTTCATTGTTAGTTAATGTTAAGCTTCATGCAGTGAACGGATGTCAACAGATGGAAGCTCACTGTGAAGTGTTATCAGTACAGTATGTTAATTATCATGATGTGTGCTTTCAGAAAGCGTCCTGCTCCAGCCACAGGAGCTCGTCTTTCAGTGAGGTGAGCGTGCTGCGATGTCTTATATCTGTCTGATCCGGCTCAGCTGATCCGCTCCGTCTAACACTTGTGTGATTTTCACAGACGGAGTGTCTGACGAACATCAGAGCCGATCTGCGCTATTACGACGTGATGCTGGACTCCTACAAGCCCAGCGAGACTGATCTGAGTCCAGTGAAGACGGCCACCAAAGCCCTGATGGATGTGAGAATCTCCTCCTTCTTCACACTAAATGATGATCAGCCTTGCCATACGAGCATACTGTATAATCAGAGCATTGAATCCCACAGCGCTGCTTCTGCAGTCTAACCAATCAACCAGACACCAACTCTCTGACACAGAACTGAGCTCAATAGAGAAAGAACCACTGCTCAAAACATTCCTTCGTTTTAGGCATCATAGCAATTTCTATACCAAATGGATATAATATACTCAAATATCCATAAAAAAAAAAAACATTCCCTGCAAAATTGCTTAAGGCTTGTATTATGTTTGATTTCTGGGTACAATTTTTATGCTGTGGGTCAAATTGATCCTAACTGGATTCAATGCCATTCACCAAGAATCACACTATGAAAGCAAAACTAAAAAAACTTTAACAACTATTTTTCAAATGAAAAGAAAGAAATATTGTAAATAGTATTGTAATAGTATTTATAATAATAGTATTGTAACTTTTTGTTATTAATTTTACATTTAAATTAAAAAATATATTTTTAAGCAGTAGAGCATGCTGCTAACAACACCAAGGTTCCCAGTGAAATTACTATGCTTAAACTGATAAAAATTTACATTTCTTGGAATAAAATCATCTGCCAAATGCATAAATGCAGACATAAACACCCTCAGAGGGTAGCTGAGAACCTGACACGACAAAATACATCAAAAAATGATTTTAAGTCTGTGCAGCTGCCGATAACCGTTAAACTGTGGGTCAAATTGACTTATAAACATCATAATCATAATCAATATTTTGCAAGCACATATTTGCATATTCCACAGCTTTCCATTTGTTAAAACTTTGCAGGCATGAGACAAAATCAAAATATCCTAGGGTAGCCAGTATTTCTGACGCTCAACATAACACAAGGGTTAAGGACTAGTAGACAGAACACAGCGTTCACTTAGTAAGCTAGTATTCCATTCCAAAACCTGAGTTTTCCTCAGTTTAGTGTGTGTAAACAGTGAAAAGGTGTTGTGTGTGTGTGATGACAACTCTAATAAATGTCTAATTCTGCTTGTTTCGCAGTGTTTGAATGAGAACTGTGAGGCTGCGGATGGAGAGTTTCCTCAGGTGAGTGTCTGTCGTCGTCTTTCAAGGTGATGATCCACAGGGCAACTTTTTGAGGCATTCTCAATGGGAAAGTGCTCAAGAAACATTGCTCAAAAAAGTTGTCCCGTGTATCACCACCTTCATGCTCAGTCACTGCAGACTGTTTCTGACGCTCATGTTCTCTGATGTTTGTAGTGGCGCGTCTGGAGCGGCTCGTCCTTCAATGACCGTCTGTCGCTGTGCAAAACACTGAAGGGCTTCCACATCCGGGCCATCACCGTGAACCGGGCGCTGGGCTACATCAGCTCTGGAGAGCACAGGAAATGATGTCATGCACTACAGCGCCGAGTCACCTTCATCAAACCCGGCTGACACCTGTCAGTCACACATAAGCTGAATATTTATGTTCATCACTCAATCTATTTATTTGTTTTGAGAAATTATTTATTTATGTGCATGTAATACATTATTTATTAATTATTTATTAAAATATTTGTGCAACAAAAATGTATTTTGTGTTTGTGTGGATGATTCCCAAGAAGTCAAGTCACCTTTATTTATATAGCACTTTTAACAATACAGATTGTGTCAAAACTACTTTACAGTATCAAATTGGGAAATAGTGTGTCAATAATGCAAGAGGACAAGATTAAACACTCAATTTTCATTTAAAGGCAGTTCATTATTGAATTCAATGATGTCATCGTCCAGCTCAGTTCAGTTTAATTAGTATCTGTGCAATCATGTAGACTATATCGCTGGAAATGAAGTGTCCCCAGCTAAACTAAGCGGTGACAGAATGGAGAACAAAACCTTGGGAGAAACCAGGCTCAGTCGGGGGGTCAGTTCTCCTCTGACCAGACGAACCAGCAGTTCAATTCTAGGCTGTACAGAGATGTTCACGAGTCTTTAACTTGGAGTCCGAGTCAAGTCTCAAGTCATTTAATGGCTCGCTAAAAAAAAATGCCATTCAGAATCCTCATGTATTGAAATCTTCCTGTTTACTAAGCTGTTTTAAGCCATAATATATGATCTGCTTTTCTTTTTTTTTAAAGAGGTGTTAAGATGTAAGGTTAATGTACATCCAGCCTGTTACTTATGTTTTAATCCATTCCCATGTTTAAAACAGTTTTGCTGTAATCAAATTCTATAATAAGAGTCCTATTTGCCATGACACATAAGGAAATATGTGACACAGATATTACAAAACTGTGTCACGGACTGTATATTTTCTTCCAAGTAGAGGTCCGGACATAAATAAAAAATTTAATAATAAGTAAATATAAATATATTTTTTTACTTTTACATTTGGATACATATGAGGACATGTGACAAAAAACACTGTTTCTGTTCAGGGTTTTCCTCCTGAAATCTATACTATTTCAATATATTATAAGCATTATATACTAAATATGTCTATAATAATCAAAACGTTCTCATCTTGAGAAAAGAAAGATAACTAGCCGTTTCAAAGTTTAAGTTCTATCCAAGCCACCTAACAACAATTTTCCCAATTAAGTTCAAGTTCAAGTTTATTTGTATAGCGCTTTTTATGATACAAATCGTTGCAAAGCAGCTCTACAGGAAATTAAGTTTCCACAATATATTTATATATTGCATAAACCTTATGTATTTTACTTATGGCAAAATTTGTTAATTCTGTATGTTGTCTGAGCGTTGGCATCCTCTGAGGTCCTCTGAGGGGTTGGCATCATCTTTTCTCAGGTGTTCGGTCATCTCAGATCATTTAAGGGTTGGATCCAGACTGAAGCTTCTGTAATTCCTAGTTACCACGGGATGTTAATCAACAGAGAAACAAATAGAGACATAATTAGCGTAGCTGCTGTTCCATCTAAGCAAAAATTATTTGTTCAACCCAAGCTAAAGAATAATAATAATGTGCATTTGATCAGATATAACTGCAGTACAAGATTATAAGATGCATTATGCGAATGCTTGGCTAAAGAGATGTGTCTTTAATCTAGATTTAACTGATGATGTGACAGTCACCAAGACCATCACCACACGTGCAAACCAGAAGCCATGGATGACAGCAGAGGTTCGTGGGCTGCTAAAGACCAGAGATGAAGCATTCAGATCAGGAGATAAAGCAGCCCTCAAAACAGCAAGAGCCAATCTGTCCTGTGACATCAAAAAAGCAAAACGGTCATATGCTCAAAAAAATCAACAACCACTTCACAGACAGCAGAGACACACGGAGCCTGTGGCAAGCCATTCAGACCATCACTGACTACAAGCCCCCACCACAGGCCTGTGATGAGGACACATCCCTCCCCGATGCACTCAACCACTTTTATTCACGGTTTGAAATGCAGAATGACACACCTGCACAAAAACTGCCCACACCTCCCAACGACCGGGCGCTCTGTCTGTCTCCAGCCGACGTAAGGAAGACCCTATCTAGGATTAACCCACGCAAGGCTGCGGGTCCTGACAACATACCTGGCCGTGTTCTGAGAGACTGTGCTGCACAGCTGACAGATGTCCTAACAGATATATTCAACACCTCGCTGAGTCAGGCAGTCGTCCCCACATGTCTCAAATCCACAACAATCATACCGGTACCAAAGAAATCACCTGTGTCCTGTCTCAATGACTACCGTCCCATAGCACTGACTCCAATCATGATGAAGTGCTTTGAGAGGCTAGTCATGCACAACATCAAAACCAGCCTCCCCAACACACTCGACCCGCTCCAGTTTGCATACCGTCCAAACCGCTCTACGGACGATGCAATTTCCTCCACCCTCCATCTGGCTCTTACCCACCTAGAAAATAAAGACTCCTATGTTAGAATGCTGTTCATTGACTTCAGCTCGGCATTCAACACAATAATCCCACAACAGCTCATAAATAAACTAAACCTGCTGGGTCTTAACAATTCCCTGTGTAACTGGATCCTGGACTTTCTAACCGGAAGACCTCAGTCAGTCCGTGTCAGCCACAACACCTCGAGTTCTACCACACTGAGCACAGGTGCCCCACAAGGCTGTGTGCTCAGCCCGCTGCTCTTCACACTGCTGACCCACGACTGCACTGCCAAGTTCAGCTCCAACCGCATCATCAAGTTTGCTGATGACACAACAGTGGTAGGTCTCATCAGCAACAACGATGAAACGCACTACAGAGAGGAAGTGGCACAGCTGGCTGAATGGTGTGGCACAAACAATCTGTCCCTCAATGTGGAGAAGACAAAGGAGGTTGTGATGGACTTCAGGAGAAACTCCGTTGACCACCCCCCACTGACCATCGACAGCTCGACTGTGGAGAGAGTCAGCAGCACTAAATTCCTGGGGCTGCACATCACAGAGGATCTCACCTGGACCACCAACACCATGTCACTCTCCAAAAAGGCACAACAGCGCCTACACTTTCTCCGCCGTCTGAAAAGAGCAAGTCTTCCTCCACCCATCCTCACCACATTCTACAGAGGCACCATTGAGAGTGTGCTGACCAGCTGCATCACTGTCTGGTACGGGAACTGCAGTGCTGCTGACCGCAAGACCCTCCAGCGGACAGTGAACACAGCTGCAAAGATCATTGGTGCCCCTCTCCCCTCCATCCTGGAAATTTTCCTTACACGATGCTCCAGCTCCTACTACCATCAGGAAGATGGTACCGGAGCATCAGAGCCCGCTCCGCCAGACTGCTCAACAGCTTTTCCCCCAGGCTGTGAGAGCCCTGAACTCAAACCACCCCGCCCCCCTCTGAAACCCCATGCAAACCCCTACCTCCTGAAACATGGACATCCCCCACCCCCCCCCCACCCCCAAAACTTACCACACCAAAGAAAAAACTGTATGGAACTTTTTTTGTGCAATTGGAAGTGTGCTACACACAGGTGAGTGGGCCTGTACAAACCACCTGTAGTAACACACTCTCCTCTATGTGCACTAGACACTTTACACACACTGCTGCGTGAACACAATCCCACAAAAGACTCAGCAATATATGCATGTTTACATGCTCATGCACTACAAATCATCCTGCACTGTTCCCCAACCAGCTGCTGACTCAAATGTCTCTCTTTGCACATGTACAGTATTTGTGAAGCATTCGTATAGTTTGTATTTTTTATCCTCTATTCTTTTAGTTTGTATAGGGTAAATACTTATATATAGTACACTAATAGTTAAATCTGTCAGTAGGTTAGTTGTGTATAGGTTTATAGTGGGGTTTTTTTCCCTCGTTGTATGTCTGTATTTATGTAGCACCGTGGTCCTGCGACTGTATGTCCCCACATGTAGCAGAATGACAATAAAGCTCAACTTGACTTGACTTGATATACTTTTCACTTCAGAACAGGAGTCAAACTGTCTTTTTTTACACAATTTAGCAATTTACTCCAAACTGTAGAGCTAACAACAAGTAAACATAACGATTCATATTAAGTTTACTTTATAGATGGTAAATCGCAAAAATATAACATTAAGTAAATCACTTACTTAAATCACTTACATTAGCATGGTTCAAATCATACTTATCTGAACACCATCAGTTTGTAGCAACGTCAAATGCAGAAATGTAGAGTATATTAGCATTACTTACATCTAATCAAACATTTGTAAGATTAAACATTTAAAGAATAAATAAGCAAAAATAATTTTATAGACTTGGATGAAAATACAAACAGTGGTTCTGTCATTCATTTTCATGATTTATTCATTTAAAGAATAAAGATTGGCCTGAGAGAGCACATCATACAGGTGTGAGAGGTGCGGATTTACCCAACAAACATTTCATATGACAGAGAAACTAGTGCAGCCGTTTGCTGAAATATTCTGAACCAGTGTCACACGACTAGAGCTCTGTGTCCATGTGAACAGTGATGGTCACTCGTGGGGATGGAGCTCGTATTTGCATGAATATCATGATATTACGCTGATGTTACGCTACTAAAACGTCAGTCCATAACCGTCAGAGAACAACGGCACCTGAGATCAAAACATCAACCCTGTTCCTTAAAAACAAATGCAGATGATCTCGGCTCATAATTCAACAAAACAAACAGTTCAACTTACAATCCTTACAAAGACATTCAAATATGTACAATATCTAAAAATGTACAAAGAGCTACATACAAAATGTACCAGATGTACTAAGAGCACCAAATATGTACAGAGCTCAGTTCTCCTGAAGTTTTTCCTCAACGCTCCAGATTCCAGTATGAGCACAAACCTCAGGACTTCATCGCTCTCTATCAGTGGTTAAAATGATCAGTCAGCTTTGAAATTCGGCAGACGTCCACAGACTCCAGACAGGTGGTCAGACGTGTGCTCATCTCACAGCTGAAGCTCATGTAGCGGAATTATTTTGTAGCATCTCTGGAAAAAAGATGAGACACACACAAATGTTTGTGAATGTGTATGATAAAACAAACTGATATACTGTACTGAAACAGAAGTCCTGGAGAGGAGAACGGCAGACAACACTGCTGGCATGAACCAACAAATCACAAACCACACATCGTCAGAATTACTACAAATGATAACTGTTTACTGTACTAACAGTAACTGGCATTATTACATAAATGTCTCATATTAAATAGGGGCAATCAGTGTGTCCCTTCCTAACACTGCACTCATCAAGCCACTTCACAAAGACATTAAAAACACGTTCATGCTGCACAGAGGAAGCATAAATGTGTTTCAGGCAAGACACTACAGGTGAATAAATATCACCATATTTCACAAGTTCATTAATCACAGTATATTCAAACAGTTGTTTTGCATTACAAGTTCTAAACAATTACAAGTTCTAAAATGCTATGGTTTAATGTGAAAATGAAGAATTATGTTAATACACATTAATTTGCAAAACATTCCAGAACAAAAATCTTAAAACTAGATAAAGCCAGGTTTAAATTCTCCAATATGATTTTACTGAAACATTAGTGTTAAATGTTTTTATAAAGGGGATTTCAGATTTCTTTTTATCACTGCAAAAATCAGAAAATACTGTCAACAGACAGAAAACAATACATCTTCACCATATAGTATAAATCGGTATGAATTATATACAAACAAACCTCTTAGTAAATCTCTTCAGAATACAGAGAGGAAAAAGCTGTAAAGTTTGCTGTATGTAAGAGAAAAAAAAAACTCTTGAAAGATATGAACTGGAATTGAAATCAACAGATGCATATAGATAAAGTGCAATAAAATAAACACTTAAATGTGTATTTTGGATGTTTTAAAGAAGACATGATATAGAAGCAAAATTGACCAGTGCATGAAAAAAAAAAACCCAACGGTTGTGTTTGTAGTGTCTTGCGTTAAATATTGCCAAAATCACAGGCATCACCTGACTGAACGCCGCATGTCTGAAGAAGTGGCCTTGATTCTAAGAACTGTCTTCCTAAAGGACTTCTGCATCCCTGTGCTGTGTTTGATCTGTTGGACTGTGTCTGTAAAGACTGCTTTAGAAGCATATCTCATTGTTTTTCAGCATCTCACGCCCTGAGCCTCATCACCAGCAGGTCATTTAAAAAAGAATAGTGGTTGACCGATATAGACTTTCTTGATGTCTGATGCTAATATTATACGCCAACACATGCATAACAATTGCTGAAATGAAATTTTTATTAATTTTATACAATGTTTACAAATTACAAATCAATCTGAAAATGATCAAATACGAAAAAACAACCTTGGTGAAAATAAATCTGTAAAATAAACATTGGAAACCTCTTGATTCTGTCAAAATAAATGTCCTGCTTCTGACACATTGGCCAAACAGAAAAACTTATCTGCCGATGCAGATAATTAAAAAATGCCAGTATATCGGCCTTGGCAATATATTGGTCAACTAGAATAGAGCGGCTAATGGTTGATTTAAGTGAAGTGAAGTGAAGTGACATACTGCCAAGTATGGTGACCCATACTTGGAATTCGTGCTCTGCATTTAACCCATCCAACGTGCACACACACAGCAGTGAACACACACACACACACACAGCAGTGAACACACACACACACCGTGAACACACACCCGGAGCAGTGGGCAGCCATTTATGCTGCGGCGCCCGGGGAGCAGTTGGGGGTTCGGTGTCTTGCTCAAGGGCACCTCAGTCGTGGTATTGAGAGTGGAGAGAGTGCTGGACATTCACTCCCCCCACCTACAATCCCTGCCGGCCCGAGACTCGAACCTGCAACCTTTGGATTACGAGTCCGACACTCTAACCATTAGCCACGGCGTCCCCGACTTTAAAGACTTTAAAGACTTCCCACGACTTTAAAGCTCAACCACTATCATATCACACTATTTCATTTACAGATAAATAAAAAAATACAAATAAAAGTCCTCCTTCTGACTCTTACCAACCAAACAAAAACTTATTGGCAGATGCTGATCATTAAAACATTCATAATATCGGCCGATATATCGGTCAACCTCTACTGAGCCCAGGCCATCCCTCCTGCTAGAAGATACACACTGAAACACACCAGATCCTGTCCAGACTCACCATCCAGCACAGCAATGACCTCATTCGGCACGTCATCGTTGTCTTTCAAACATTTGTGGAGATCCTGAATTCCCGCTTTTCCCTTGGGCTGACGCCGTCTCCAGCGCTCCAGCATGTTGAACTTCAGCATGGTCGCGCTCTCCTCGGCGGCCTCCATCTCCTCCAGGTCCTGCTTGCTGAGGCCCAGACAGCTGATGGCCACGACCTTCCACTCCCTCCCCATACGTTTGGCCACCTGCATCAGCTGCTGGTCCGTCAGGTCTGGAGCCGGAGCCGGGGCCGTCGCGTTACAGTCTGAAGACACACCAGCACTCCAGTCAACATATAATCAGGATAAATACTGTAACGAGGCATCACCGCCGTCATACACTTACCGGCCTCATCAATGCCACGAGCTTTCTTGCTGTGTTTGTGACAGAGCTCTTCCTCCGATGTGCTGCTGTGTCTCTTTCTGGCTGTAAATGATGAGACCACAAAGCATCCATCATTCCTGAATATTCTGACAATGTGATGAATAGAGCACTGAAGTGACAAGGCATTTTTGTAGATAAACTCGTAAATTCACATCACTCTGGTACCCTCAACATAAACCCAGTAGGATTTTCCCACTGGCTTTTGGATTATTGCAGAGATTCAGCTCTGTGACCAACACAAGTTCATGACTCTTACTAGAGATGTAACGGTATAAAATTTCTTATCTCAATTATAGTGACCAAAATGATCACGGTTATCAGTATTATCACGGTATTGTTAAAATGTGCTGGAAATGTTCAAAAAGTACTGACATATTAATTTCACCAAGTTTTATATTTAAAATCAACAAAGAATAAATAAAATTACTTTTAGTTTGCATAAACACTAAAACAATAACATTAACCAATTATGTCCAGATTTTAAATGACAACATGACTGACAACAGTTTATCTAATGTACGAAATGTTCAAATAAAGCTTTGAAAAAGTTTCATAAAATGGTAAACCTCACATTTCAACCTTTAAATAAAGAAAAGGGTTAAGTCAAAATGATAATTGATTAATAAATGATTATATGTATTTTATCTGGTCCATAAATAACTCTAGATAGCTTATCCTACTGGTTTAAATGTGTAGAATCCACACAAGCTTGTTTTTCATCAACCGGTCATAAATTACAGCAGAGCATGTAAATCCGGTCTGTGTTTAGTCCAGACAGAAACTGCACACAGACTGAATGTGAATGTGAGTCTCTGTAGATCCAGTCTCTGACAGCAGGTGGCGCTGATGAAGCAGCAGAATTACAGCTGTTTCCCGTAAAGAACACTACTTTATTAGGTATTACATGGAGCAAAGATAAAAACGAAACGCCTTCGAATCTTTTCTGAAGACGTCAGAACCTTCAGAGGTATAATTAATTAATTCATATATTAATTTGTATAATTCCCTCAGCACTCGTTTAAAACCCTTGCAGCTTTCTGCCATGTTTTCTTAACACAACTGTTGTGAATTTTGAAGCATAAATACAATTGTCAGAAGTGAAAAGCTAATCATTGGATATAGACGTACTACACTAGAGTCACATGACTTCAACATCGCCACCATTACGCTTCAACTTTATCGTTTTTTATTTTAAAAAAAAATGTCTTTATTGAATATTAAAGCGACTTGTGAATAGATGAGTTTCAAGATGAATAAAAGTTTTACAAAAATCCAATGGCAGTTTTATTGATGTATTTTATGACAGAATAAAACATGATAATATCTTGAGTTATATACCTTATTTTAGGCATTCAATAACAACAAAAAAAGCAGATTTACTTCAAGCAACTGGAAGTGCTGAAATGCAACTGGTTTCTGGGTTTTGGCCAGCAAAAGCACATCTTCCCCGCACTGTATTGAGGACAGAGACGCACCACATACCTTTCGATGGTTTTCTGGGGTTTTCATCTAGTTGATGTACGCAGTCTCCTGTAAAATATTTAGAATTACATTTATTGTTCTTTACAAACATGGGTCATTCTCAGGAAATGTCTCCATGCCTTACTGTTACAAATGAACAGGACACTATTATTTGACAGGATTATAGTTTGGGGACCAGTTCTCACTCTTAACCATCTATTAACTATGATGACCTTTGCCTCAATACACTACTAAATTGCTGCTTATTAATAGTAGGTAGTTGTTAAGTTTAGGTATGGGGTAGATTAAGGGATCTAGAATCTGCTCATGCAGAATAAGGCATTAATATGTGCTTTATAAGTACTAATAAACAGCCAATATGCTAGTCATATGCATGCTAATAAGCAACTAGTTAATAATGAGAATCAGTCCTTAAACTGTTGAAACATTATTGACATAATTACTTTTTTTCTCAGCAACTACAGATTTTTTTTCTTTCTGTTCAACCCTGTTATTTTTTTTGGATTTCCCGCTTTCAAAATAATAGCTTGATTTTCTGACATGATATTTGAATTATTATCTATAATCATTTGGATAATCTTTCTCCTTAAGTATATAGCATTATTTCATTACGTCTACATATTATCCATAACATCATAGTGATCAAAATGTTATCAGACGTTACTCAGTTGCATACTCAAGTGTATTAATTTGAACCGTACTGTCAGAGGGTTGAAATAATATCAAGCTTTGGGTGACAGGGTTCTAAAACACATATTTGTTAAGTACTAATCTGAACGGAATGTTTGCTCCCATTTTTGTCAGTTATAGGCCTGTTACTTCAGGCTTGAGGTGGGAAAATTATTAAAATGATTAGTCATTAAAAAGGAGCCGCTCGTGTTTGTGTTCATTGAGCCGTACCCTCTCTGATGGTAGCCGTCCATACAGTATGACCTGAGTCAGCATCGGTCAAGGACAGTTTGAAGGGAGGACTCTCCTCAAAGAAGACCTCGAAGTATCCCTTCACCTCCACGATGACAGGAGAGAAGAGCATGTCCTGCAGACACACACACACACATGATAACCTCACAGCTGAGCGCTGGAGCTGTGATCTCCGGCCGCGTCTGCAGTACCTCCGGTGTGATGTGACCCATGGGCTCGCTGATGAGACGGTACCTCCTGTTCTCCTCCAGCATGCATGTGGGCGGCTTGTCCACTTGTATGTACCTCTTGTTGTTCCTAAAGTTGTTTGCCCGCCGGACGGCCCTCCTAATGTCCTGCAGAACATGGCTTCAGCAGTAATTCTGAAGAACCTCTATCAGAGTCTTGACAAGTATTGTCACACTAAACTAACCCAGGGTTCAGAGCAGTTGGATTTAGACAAAACCAAACAAATTCCACCTGTTTTAAGCAGAACTACAATCCTTTCCGTCACTTCTACTGAACTGAATTGAGTTTAATAATGCCACTATTGTCGTCTGTAGAGGCTGTTTTACAGCTGAAATAGAAATTGATGAATTTTGCAACAATAATATTGCTATTTTCCTGTTTATTTCTGTGAAGCTGATTTAAAACAATCCATATTGCATAAAGTGTTATTAAAATAAAAGTGACTCGACTTTTGTCCCTGAGTTTTCCATTGGTCAAGTATGTTTACCTAAATGTGCAATGCGATGCTTTTTATTAAAAGTAAAACACTGTCCAATTAAAAACATACAAATCAAAAATCTGTGCAAGTACGATTAAAATATTGAACACCAACAGATGTGAACTAATAGAATTCTAGTTGCTTTATATGTTATTTTTCATTCATTTTGGATTGTTAATGAGAAAATGTTTTCTTTCATGACGTCCTGCCATCTTGGTGGTTTACTATTTTCAAATCTATGTTTATTTACTATCTTTATTGATAGACACTCATCCATCTTACAAGGAATTTAGTAATATGGTTTTATGTTAGTAAAACTATAGCATCTTTGCGACACAGGCCTCTAAAATCAGACTAGGGCAGACCAAAGTTTAAATAAAGCAACTTGTCATAATACTTTCTGGTGCTTTTTTGTTATTTTGAGCTTGACAGACCCAGTCCCCTTTGATTATGTGCACAGAAGAGGCCAGGGCATTCTTAGAAGAACCTCATATTCATTTGGAAGGACATGAGGGTAAGTACTGTACATGATAAAATGTTTCATTTTTGGCAGAACGGTCTTTAGAAGCATTCTGTGAGTTTTTTTGACTGACTGAAACTGAAATGTCCTCTCTGACAGCGTGAATTACGCTGCGCTGAAACCGCTCTGTGGTGTGCAGACCACAGGAAGTCATTTCACATGTGAATGTGATGATTAAACCCACCGCAGAAGGCAAAGACGAGCCCCTGTCCAAAGATAAGCAACCCACAAAATGTTGTGGAACATCAGACGATGAGCCAATGTCAATAGATGACATTTAACAAGCACTTCTGCTTCATTCAACAGTTTTGGCCTGTGTCACATTGGCGAGTACCTAACCAGAAAATGTGGCTTTGCGTCAGGGGCTGTAATTTCTGATGTACAATTATTTATTTTTTTTGCCACAGTGCAGCAAAGGTCATTATTTGAGTTGAGCACTTCTCACGATAGAATCAATTTGAAGATAAAAGATGAAAGAGCCAAATGACCTCATTTGACTGGTTTCCACGTGGTTTTTTACAAATTAAAAATGGGCCCTCTTTAAAATTGTAACACCTGGAAAGTGACAACATATTAGTTCTCATATAGCTCACAAATTATGTTTAACAATCAACCATTTTAAAGGCTAAGCAACTCCGTTCACTACTTGTTAAAGAAATAGTGCATTTAAATTTGCTGAAAATGCGCTCATCCTCAGGCCATCAGAGAGTTGTAGAAATGTGTCTCTGCAATGTGTCTCTATCAGATGCTCTGCAGTGAATGGGTGCCGTCTCAACTCACCTTGCTTAAGAGCAGAGGAGGGGGGCTCTGTGTGTACATTAATAACAGCTGGTGTACAAACACAGTGACTGTAGACAGATACTGCTCCACGGACTTGGAGTATATTACTGTTAAATGCAGGCCCATCTATCTTCCGAGGGAGTTTACAGCAGTCATAATAACCGCTGTTTATATTCCACCGGACGCTAATGCTTTCTCGGCTGTTGGACTTTTACATGGGAGTATTAGTAGACAGCAGAGCATGCATCCTGACGCTGTGCTTATAGTAGCAGGGGATTTTAATCATGCGGACCTGAAAGCAGCACTCCCTAGATTCCACCAGCATGTTAAATGTGCTACTAGAGGAGTTAACACTCTGGACAAGGTCTACTCTAATATCAAGATGGGTTACAGGGCGAGACCACTTCCACACCTGGCCCAGTCTGACCATGTGTCCCTGCTTCTGATCCCAGCATATGCCCCCCTCTGTAAAACTGCTTCTATCAGCACAAAAGTCATCAAAACTTGGCCTGATGGTGCCTCTCAGCAGCTGCAGGACTGCTTTGACAGGACCAATTGGGAGGTGTTTGAACATAAGGACCTGGGAGTGTTCACAGACAGTGTGCTTTGCTACATAAAGACCTGTACAGACACTGTCACAGTGTACAAACGCATCTGGGTTTTTTCCAACCAGAAGCCCTGGATGACCCGGGAGGTCAAGCAGCTGCTCAGAGAGAGAAACATCAATTTCAGGTCTGGAAATCGGGAGAAATACAGTGCTGCCTGAGCAAACCTGAAGAGAGGCATCAGAGAGGCCAAGCTGGATTATAGGAGGAGGATGGAGGACCATTTGGACAGCAACAACAGCAGGCAGGTGTGGCAGGGAGTCCAGCATCTCATTTCAGGACTAATCCTGGAGCTGATGAGGGTGATGCCACACTGGCAGAGGAGCTAAACCTCTTCTTTGCACGCTTTGAGGTGGAGCCACCAGAGACAGCCACGCCACACCTCAAGGCCTTGAGCAGCTTAACTCTCACAGTTAACGAGAGGGAAGTTAGGCATACGCTGAGGTCCGTGAACCCAAGGAAGGCTGCTGGACCGGATGGCGTCCCTGGCTGGGTACTGAAAGACTGTGCGGATCAGCTGGCTGGAATTTTTACTAAGATCTTCAACCAGTCACTGGCCCTGTCCACTGTCCCACCGTGTCTGAAATCCTCCACCATAGTCCCATTACCAAAGAAATCTCACATCTCGAGCCTGAGTGACTACCGGCCAGTTGCACTCACACCAGTGGTAATGAAGTGCTTTGAAAAACTGGTGCGGAGTCACATTACATCATTCCTGCCTGCAAGCTTTGACACTTACCAGTTTGCCTACAGGGGAAACAGATCCACAGAGGACGCCGTGGCCACAGCCCTCCATGCTGCACTTTCCCATCTGGAGAAGCAGGGGAGCTACGTCCGGATGCTCTCTGTGGATTATAGCTCGGCGTTTAACACCATTCTTCCCGTCAAACTTGTGGACAAGCTTCAGGACTTGGGGCTTCCACACTCCACTTGCATGTGGATTAATAGCTTTCTGTCTGATCGCAGTCAGAGGGTCAGAGTGGGCCGATACACCTCTACAGCCCTCAGCCTTAGCACAGGGCTGTGTTCTGAGCCCTCTGCTCTACACTCTTTACACCTATGACTGTACCCCAGCTCACTATAGCAACATCATTGTGAAGTTTGCAGACGACACTACGGTGGTGGGACTCATATCAGGAGGGGATGAGTCAGCTTATAGGGAAGAGGTGGAGCGGCTCTCATGGTGGTGTAAGGAGAATAATCTGCTCCTCAACACCACAAAGACCAAGGAGCTGATCATTGACTACAGGAGGAAGAAAACGGACATTACTCCACTTTTCATCAGTGGGGACTGTGTAGAGAGGGTAGCTGACTTCCGGTTTCTGGGAGTCCAGTTAGAGGAGGGCCTTACTTGGAGCACAAACACCTCTGAGCTGCTGAAAAAGGCCCAGCAGAGACTGTACTTCCTTAGGGTGCTGAGGAAGAACAACATTACTCAGAGACTACTGGTGTCCTTCTATCGTTGCTCTATAGACAGCATCCTAACCTACTGCATTGGCGTATGGTTCACCAGCTGTACAGTGGCTCAGAGGAAAGCGCTCCAGAGGGTCATAAACATGGCACAGAAGATCGTAGGCTGCCCTCTTCCAACACTGGAAGATCTACACACTTCACACTGTATTAAGAAAGCCCAAAGCATCCTCAAAGACACATCACACCCTGGACATGATCTGTTTGAACTGTTACCATCAGGGAGACGATACAGGAAAATTAGAGCCAGGACAAACAGACTAAAAAACATTTTTTATCCAACAGCTATAACCACTCTCAATAATCAAAAACACTGTTTTCATGAGATGTGAAAAAAATAGACAGATGGTGAATGTGACTGTGTACAATTTTCTGTACCTTTTTATTTAATGTTTATCTTATGAATGTATGTATGACTATAGTACTCTGACTGGCTGGTACTTTTAAATTTCGTTGTACATGCAAATGGTACAATGACAATAAACATCTATTCTATTCTATTCTTAGTCATGGAAAGTCTCAGCTACTGTGACAAGTGAAAGCATGATGCTGAGATCCAACAGGTATTTTAAAGCTTCTAGGCATTTAGTAGATGATGATACCAACACAATCAAACATCACACACGCACGAGCAGAGCAATAATCACCCAGAGTGGCAGACATGCAGAACAAAACGCAGAACCGAAACTGGTCTGATGTCACAATGAAGTTATCATTTAGACGGCACACAGCGCATCACTGATCTACCTTAGCTCTGGAATCAAATCTAAATTTAGCAGATTACCAGAAGGTCACATAATCAGCGTTACTGAGAATAAGACCCGTCAGCAGTGCTGTGTAAGAACTGTCTCATTTCTGTGAAAGCAAAAGAGTTTTTGTTGCTGATAAACCATGTGACGTGTTTCCTCACCTTGATGTCTGAGCAGTTGTTTCCAGCCAGGTACACTCTGAAGGAGAAGGAGCTCTTATTGCCCACCTCCTTGAACACCTGCACCACCCCGTGGTGCTCTGCGGATTTAGACGTCTGAACAATCGGACCCACGGGTGAAAGAGACGACACAGTCCACTTGACGTGACTGCCGGAGTGATTGGCCGAGGGCTCGATCAGACCACGGCTGTTCTTCACATGCAGCACGCTGAACTTCACTTCGTTGTCTTTATCTGCTGAGAGCGAAGGGAAGACGACCACGGCCAAAGAGCGAGCAGAAAGAAAAGAAAAGAAACACAATTGGTTACAATTCTCAAAAATCTGAATGTTTGCCATCAAGTCAAAACCCTCAAACGAGCATGTATTCTTTGGGAGAAACCGAAAACCTCATTGTGAAAACTTTATGACATCTCTGTACCTGCTAGACACAGTGAGTGTGGGAACTGGACGGATTTGAGAATAGATGGATCGCAGTCCACGTCAAAAATGGGACCGGCAAATTTCCACGATTCAGTCAAGTATGTGCTAAACTTGCTCCAGGAGAGGACACAGTAGGTGATCTTGACGCGCTGAGAGACCTCGAACACCAGCCCGGTGTCTGAGCACTCATACACACCCTCAGCATCCAGCTGCAGCCTACACAAGAGTCAAGAGTTATCACAACCCTTTCCCTCTATCATAATCCCATTCAGTCGGAAGGTATCCGCTGTTACTCAAACACTAGCAGATACCTTCCGAATAAATTATTCATAAGATGTAATGATTACTAAACGGTTTCATATTTTACTTCTCAGTTCTCAGAAAACATATTTCAATACTAGCATATAACAGTTGAAAAACCAGCATTTATGCCAGTATTGAAATATGATTGGTGAGAACTAAGGCGCAAAATGTTAAACCTTCTAGTCAATTTCTTTTGTTTTTGAAAGAAGTCTCTTCTGTTCACCGAGGCCTCATTTATTTAATCAAAAAGTGTAATATTGTGAAATACAGTTAAAATGTTAAATAAGTGTTTTCATGGTTAAAAAAAACATGTATGTTTTTGGAGGAAATTTATAATGTTACAAAAGATTTCTATTTCAAATAAACACTGTTCTTTTGAACTTTATATTCATCTGTGAATCCTGAAAAATAAAAGGTATCACAAAAATATCGGGCAGCAACACAATTTTCAACATTGATAATAATCAGAGATGTTTCCTGAGCAGTAAATCAGTATATTATTATGATTTCTGAAGATCATGTGACACTGAAGACTGGAGTAATGATGCTGAAAATACAGCTGCAGATCACAGAAATACATTACAGTTTAACAGATAAACAGCTATTTTAAATTGTAATTATTTTTCACAAAATGACTGTTTTTTAATCAAATAAATGCAGTCTCAGTGAACAGAGGAGACTTCTTTCAAAAACACTAAAAGCCGACCTCAAACTTTCGAACAGTAGTTATTCAAAGGTTTCCTAATTAATGTGTGGCACTAGTACCTTGGCTGTCTTGACCTATTATTCACTGGGGAATTATATCATGCAGAAGAAACATTTCAATGACACATTTGAGCATTCTCACATTACATCTTGGGTTCTTCTAAAGCTGCCAGAGCAGAGAAGGATTTTACACTAGTCAAGATTAGACTGCAGCACTGGTCATTTAGAAAAAGAGAGTCATAAAGCGAGGAACACGTCTGCTGTGAGTCAGACGCTACTGTGATGACAGTGAGGATGTACAGTATGTACAGTATGGAGGACAGAACCTACTGTAGCCGATCTCTAGAGATTTTCCTGGGGGTGACGAGCTCGAATTTAGGATTCTGAGGGAAAACAGAGTTGTGTCAGCATTACATTCATCACCAGCAGTTCATAAGCCATTCTGTCAATCCACTGGCTTTTTCCATTCGCTTAAGCTACAACAATATTGTATAAACCTCTTGAAAACCACTGGAATATATTATGATATACTGGCATATAAATACACTACCAGTCAAATGTAACCTATAATTAAATTTATGTTTATGACTTTGTTATATGTTAAGCAAAGTTTATTCTTTGAATTTATGTTTCTCCCCTAGTAAAAAAAGTTATATATTTGAAGTACATTTATTTCATACTAATTATTTCACATATATTAACATATACAACGAAAATTAGACTTGAATTTAGTATTCAAGAAAGTTTAGATATTTGTTCTGGAGACAAAACTAGACAAAATACTGAGGAAGATACTTATTTTTAGCAATGAATGCAACAGCTGAAGACTTTCTGCTGGGATTTAAGACCTTCTTAAGGTCTGAATTTTTCTGATATTTACAGATATCCGCTGTTTAGTTATTTGATTGTTTACTACACTGTATGTTTGGTAAAATGCCACGTAGCTAAGAGCGTTCTGTGCTCAGAGACTGACCTTTAGAGCTCTGCACTTCTCACAGCAGGACTGAAGCGGCTCGTCTGAGGCTTTATGGGAGACAAACACAGATTTATGACATCCGCTCATGATCTAAACACAGCACACGTGAGAGGAGGAGCATTACCAGTGTGATTTTCTGCTCTGGCTCTCGTGTCCGAGTCTGGAAACACAGGATAATTTATCATTATAGTTCATCCTTCACTCAAGATCAAGAGGATTGACCTACAGGGCCCCTGAAAGCTTTACATTTAAATTTGATGTTAAAATAAAATGCTACTTCAGTCTCTCTCGCTATTGTGATTCTTATGGAAAGGTGTTAGGCTTTCAGTGCACTTCATCTTCTGTTTAAAACATAGAAGCAATCGTTTGTTCAGCCATACAACAAAAACATACCAAGTAAAACTGCAAGATACATTACTGTTCAGATACTAATATTTTAGTAGATTAGAAGGAGATGAAAATGTGTTTTCTAGTTCACCAGAACAGATTATATACTGTGGTCAAATCTGAACCTGAATCTCTTTCCTCTTCCTCCTCATGGGCTTCCTCTTCCTCCGAGCTCTCCTCAGTCGATGTGTTATCTGAGCAAACACATGCACATTCAGATCAGCTCTTTGAGGAAGAAACACTGGCATAAATCACTGAATATACATTGGAATTAATATTAGAACTTTTACTCTTAGCTTTTGAGAGAAGCTTTTGAGTTTGACCAGTTTTCATAATGCAGAGAGTGCTTTCATTTATTAACCAGGAAAACTAGATGAGGTCAGAAAAGCATGTGTATGAGTTGGCAATCTCTTGATTTGCATTTACAGGTGAAAGTGCAATAATTCTGATTAAATTTCTCAAAATGACAACAATCATGATCAGTAATTGCGATTTGACTTGAGTAGTTTCACTATTATGCAGCATGACTAAATATGAGTTTATATATTGACTAAAGTTCCTAGAATCAACTTCAACTCTAGTAAATAAAAAAGAAAGGAACTAATGGGATAATTAATAAACAGGTGGAAACTAATGAACTATAACAAGGAATAACTAACGAGAACATTAGTTTCCTAACCCTAACCCTAACTACCAAATAAGGACAAACAGGAACTCAAACACTTGACAGTAAGTGACAGACAATGCTTGTAAATCTGCCATTATAAGTTTCTCTTTTATTATCTCCCTCGGGAGAAAGTTGTCTTTGGCAATTCAGAGAGCAGATCAAACATACAACACTACACTTATTCAATTACACTTCACAAAAAAACACCATTCCCAAACCACATATTTCCTGCTTATTCCTGCTGATTATGCTGTATTATCACCATATCTCGGATTCAATATTTTTTCAATTAGCAGTATTTCTGTTTGGGACTGGCTGATCATAGACTTCATTGATCTGAGCTCTTGCCCCTCAGTTTTTGAGTGAAAAAACATTATTTGTAGATAATTTGGAAATATTCTCTCCAAATCTGAGGCACTTACCAATATTTGTCAACAATATAGCATAACAAGCAATGTTTTAATTGACTGGTCATTTTTGACCAGGAACACCATGAGTGTAACAAAGCAGGAAGAACCCCCCCCCCAAAAAAAGTACAAAAATGATCAAAAAAAAAAAAAAACTTGTTTGTGCAAAATCAGCTTATTTTAATCCAATGTGATAACATTAACTAGCGTTTTTAGGAAAATCCTATAATAAATATTCATTTACAATTAATATGACAATTTCTTTTTTAAAAATTAATATTTAATAGTAAAGCACAAGAGCCTGAAAATGTACTTTTATTAATAATGGTAACATCTGCAAAGTGTGTAAAAGCCCAGTTTGATACAGAAAACTACGGCCCTTGATTCTACATTGTATTTTGTCTTATTAAACTTTACCATTGTTCTTCCGTAGAATCATACACGGATCAGGGTGAGTAAGCAAGGTAAACCATGCATGTGCTGTCACTAATGAGAGAAAGTAGCTCTGTATGTTCCTCCTGACTGATTGCACAGGGAGTAGAGCTCTCATTAAACCCAAGCACTCACTGTTCCACCCGAAACAGTCATGTTTTCAGCCTATCGTTTGTGTTATTTGTCTTTTGTTGGAGGGAACCAAAGATTCACACACCTGTTCCTGCAGCTGCACTGAGTCTGATATTTTAGAACTTAGGTAAAGTTGCTTTTATATTCGCACATCCACACATTCCCACGTTCAATAACTTTCTAATTATATGTGCAATAAAGTTATTTTTTGCAAATTCTAATCAGCAACATCATTGTCAACCTACTTATTTTTTTTCACAATCGATCAAATTGGGCAAGTATTGTTTTAATGTCATATCTACTTGCGAATGTCCGCTGAATGTCCAGTGTTGTGTGGTTAACAAAGTCATTGAATGCAGAAGTCCGAATGAGCCAATATAAAACCAGCTTTACCCAAGTTATTTTAGAGTGTTTCTGCATGAGACATTAGGAAAAATGCTGATGCCAATTATCTGAGATCTGTCATATAGGGAATGATAACTTCATCTAGATGGAATATTTACAGTCTGTTAATTCTTCATATGCTACTCAACACTCTGTGCCTTATTAAATGAAAGCGCAGACATGAGTTTTAAATGAATCCACGCACCTGTGCTGCTGTGAGAGCTTCCAGCTGGATGATCTGATCAACAGAAAACAGAAACATGACAGGCTTATGAAGGGCTCATGAACTAATAACCTCACACTTTAAATGATTCATTCAGAAGAGAATATTTCATTAAAAATGACACAAATTAACCAGCAATCACTCTGATTGCACATTAGGTGCTCTGGTCCTCTTGTGACCACTGGAGGTCACTGTTTCTGTGTTTTATTTGTTCTGGGACTCTTATTATTGAGTCTGGTCTTCCTGTTTCCTTTTGTAATAACTGTGTGTGTGTGTGTGTGTGTGTGTTACGACAGTGTATAAATGCAGCTTTAGTGTGGTAATTTGGTATTTTAACATCTTAATCAGACTGTTCAGTGATATATATGCTGCATGGTTTGATGGTAAAAAAGGTAAAGTCCCTGATCTGTCCCACTGAACTCTGCAGCTGCACATCTACTGGCTTCAGACGCTCTGGGAGACACAGAGTCCCTCTGATCTCTCATGCAGCGCCTCAATGCTGCAACTTCAACACTTAATTGTGCTGGTTAATTAGAAAGTGTTACATTGGTGTCAGTGGGCTACTAACACATTTTGTTCTTAACAAACTCATTTCTCTCTGTGTCTGATCTGAGTGTGTTGACAGTTCTGGAGTCTCCTCTCCTTCGTGTAAACTAGATCCAACACCTTAGTATTGACGCGCCACCTGAATAAGTAGCCTCTAAGGCTTTGTTTGAATACTGTATGAACACATCCAGCACTTCTGTTACCGGTTTTGATGTTACTGTTATGTGTTGTGTTAAGAGAGATTCAAAAGACAACAGGATATCTATAATAATAATAATAATTGTAATAATATATATATGGTGTGTGACATATGCATATATAGAGCTTAGTAAGGTTATGCTGACCTCTACTGGACACTGCAGACATCATGACTGTGTTTACAATCTAAACCAGAGCTTCTCAACCCTCCTATGACTGGAAATGATGTCATTGTCTCTGTTCAAGCTTGACCAGCTTTATTATATTTCATATGCAAATATCTAAGACTCAATAATCAACATGATCAGTCTTTGCTGTTAAAGCTGTTTCAGACTCAATCTCCTCATGTCTTCTGTCGTCTGGTTGATAGTTTAGAGTGTTAAAAGCTCTTTTAGTGTAATTGTACAAGCGTCCAGCTTCAGCTGCTGCTTCTCGTGTCAAATCTTGACTGATAAACGTCAGAATAACTGCAGTCATATCTCCAGATGAACTCTTACTGGACTGAAGCAGCTCAGCTTTACTTGATTCTCCATCAATCATTTTCTAGATAAATCAGTGCGTCTCAAATCTGATCATCAGGATCTTTTGAGGAGCGTTTGTTTCCAGAAGCTTTACTTTTACTGTTCCTCAGCGGAGGAATGATCTTCATCTCACATCTTCTGAGGAGCGTTTGTTTCTTCATCTCGCAATCAGCATTGCATTGCATTATATGTTTTGAAATTGCATATTTTTGCTCAGTTTGGGCCTTTGAATACATTTTGAGTTGTTGTTTTTTTCTTCCATGTTCTTCATATTGTAATATAATCAGATCGGTCAGGTTTGAGTAGTGTTTGTGAACACATTGACTCACCCTTCAGGTCTGATGGTGAAACCTCTCCGTTCCTGAAAAGAACAAATAAACTACATGTAAATATCAAACAGTTCATAAACATATGCAAAAACATCTCATCTCATCTCATTTCATTCACATCGCAGGCCTTAGGAGGCAGATTTATACAGAACTTCCATATGTGAAGAAAAGAAAAAAAAATCAGAAATACCTTGCTCCCACTGGAAAGTTACAATCTTGGCCTTCACTTAATGCTATATTTGTCAAATGTACTAATTAATTATGGTAATACAGTGGACTCATGTCCTGTCAATGTGATGATCTGACCGATTTTACTATTGTAATGACAATATTGTCAAGTGCATGTTGTGAATTATTAATGTTTTTTTGTTATTATATGTGACTCTGGAGCACAAAAGCAGTCATCAGTAACACAGGTATATCTGTAGCAATAGACAACAATACATTGTATGGATCAAAATTATACATTTCTCTTTTATGACAAAAATCATTAGGATATTAAGATCATGTTCCATGAAGATATTTGGTCAATTTCCTACCGTAAATATATCAAAACTTCATTTTTGATTAGTAATATGCATTGCTAAGAACTTCATTTGAACAACTTTAAAGGAGATTTTAATTTATTTAGATTTTTTTGCACCCTCAGATTCCAGATTTTCAAATATTGTCATATTCTAACAAACCATACATCAATAGAAAGATTATTTATTCAGCTTTCAGATGATGTAGAAATCTCAATTTCCAAAAATGGACCCTTATGACTGGTTTTGTGCTCCAGGGTCACATCTTTGTATAAACCTGTACCATTTTACTGGCCATACACATTATAATAGGATGCTGCTGCTGTTGTGTATTTATACAGAAGAGCATTGTTGATTAAACAGGAGCAGTTTTGTCGTGTAATGCAGTCGTTCATGCCATCATGTGATCCTGTAACATGACACCTGACCCTCACCGCTTCTCCACAAACACACGCACATGAACACATCACATTTGAGAAAACATCTCTGCCATCAGTCTGTTTTAGTACAGCGTTCATCCGCATCAGTAGAGCGACACACACAGTTGAGAACCAATAATATATTTTTAAGAGTGTCAGATCAAAGGAGGTCCTATTAATCGTCATTAGAGCCCTATGAATACTGTGATGCGGAACTCATGGACGGAATCACAGAATACAGTCATAAATATGAAATATAACAGAATTTGGTAAATTTATGATCAATGAATCTTCAGTCGATCAGTATACTTACTCAGTCCACAATTTTGACTAGTGTCTGTAAATGTTACATCACAAAATTTCTGTAAAAATAATAATAAAACATTTCATAGACCACTATTATTGTTAAAATTGACCCTTCGGTGGGAGTTTGATTGACAGGCGAGCTGACCAATCATAATGCTGAATCTGCCGAATATTGTCTGACAAACAAATCAGACAGGAGAGTAGATTAAAATCGGTGGACTTAAACTTGAAAAATGATGTGTATTGATGTCTTTCGGTGTTGAAACAAAGATACCTTCTGATGTTCATTCATGTTTATTTTATGCTATAACTAGTATAGAGGAGATGATCAGTTCAAGTTCCGCTTAAATCGAGGCAAAACTAATTTTTTTTTAAAAAGAATTAATTGAGAGTCATGGTTTTACCATGGTTTTCGTAATAAAACTGCTTAATTTTCTTTTGCGTGATTTCTGAATGCTTGAGACCATAAAATCAATCAGACAACTGTATTACTGCCATAATTTTTGAAATCATGCTTTACCTCATGTGAGCTCTCTTTACTGCTCTCTCCCAAATTCACAATCCAGATACTGATAGCAGCCAGTTAAACTGACACTCAGCCAAATTACTATTTTGCCAAAAGGAAGTGTGTAAAGATATAGTGTTGAAAAGAACTAGAAACCCCTATCTATCTGATACATGTGAGGCAAAACAGCGATCTGACACAATACATTAAAGAACCACAATATGCTATTTATTGTTTGAATTTCTTAAAAAAATGAGAAAATTTGTAAGCTGAGACTTTGTTTC
This sequence comes from Barbus barbus, assembly GCF_936440315.1. Classification (NCBI taxonomy): domain Eukaryota; kingdom Metazoa; phylum Chordata; class Actinopteri; order Cypriniformes; family Cyprinidae; genus Barbus; species Barbus barbus. The sequence goes on from NC_136762.1 coordinate 28,048,069, forward strand.
GTCCCAGAAGTAATCTGCTTTGTCTTTTCTGTTCCGTAACAATAGGGGCCTAGCTTTTTTTTTTTTTTTTTACTTTTAACGTGACAATACATTGTTGGGTTGTTGTACTGTAATTCTAAATTATGTTTAACTGTGCTTCCATCCTAGAAACCAAGTGAATGCAAGAGAGACATGAATGAACAAACACAGATGAACACATTCTAGCTGAGGCTAGAGATTGTGCTGGCTTCAAATCCTGCAATTTCAATCCATCATCAATGCACCCTCGCCTCAATCACGACTTTATGATGAACCTTGTTTCAGAAATCACAGTTTTAATTTGACCTGTTCACAGGGAAAATAATATAGTCTTTCCTGCCACATGCCACACAATCACAGGAAACAGTGCCAGCATCTCATATTATCCAGCGCACCACTCCCTAAAACAGACGAAGCTCACACAGACAGATCATGTCCTAGTCCTAGTTTCACAGTCAAATGTCATTTGCAGCTTCATGAGAAGTGTGTCATCACACTGTTGGGTTTTCATCTGTTTGCACGTCAGAGCTGAAAACACTCTGACCTCAGGCTAGAGGAAGAAAACACACTCACAACAGCAAACTCCTGCAGCACGCAGCACTAGTCTGCAGCTTCACTGCATGGAATAACTCTCAAATAGCATCAGAAACATCGAGGAAAAGCAGCAAAGTGTGTTAGAAAAGCACACACGTCATTGAAACAAAAGCACACAATATTCACACACAAATGTTCTCCATGTTGAGAGAAATCAGGAGTAAGTGCAGAGTGTTGTGTGTGAACATGATCTTACTGTAGTTCTAGACTAAATATCATCATGATCTTACTGTAGTTCTAGACTAAATATCATCATGATCTTACTGTAGTTCTAGACTAAATATCTACATGATCTTACTGTAGTTCTAGACTAAATATCAACATGATCTTACTGTAGTTCTAGACTAAATATCTACATGATCTTACTGTAGTTCTAGACTAAATATCTACATGATCTTACTGTAGTTCTAGACTAAATATCTACATGATCTTACTGTAGTTCTAGACTAAATATCTACATGATCTTACTGTAGTTCTAGACTAAATAGCAACATGATCTTACTGTAGTTCTAGACTAAATATCTACATGATCTTACTGTAGTTCTAGACTAAATATCAACATGGTCTTACTGTAGTTCTAGACTAAATATCAACATGATCTTACTGTAGTTCTAGACTAAATATCAACATGATCTTACTGTAGTTCTAGACTAAATATCAACATGATCTTACTGTAGTTCTAGACTAAATATCAACATGATCTTACTGTAGTTCTAGACTAAATATCTACATGATCTTACTGTAGTTCTAGACTAAATATCAACATGATCTTACTGTAGTTCTAGACTAAATATCAACATGATCTTACTTAACACAAAAATAATGTAACGCATTACTTTCCATAAAGTAACTAAGTAACACAGTTACCTTTTTAGGGAGCAACGCAATATTGTAATGCAAAATTAACTTTCCCTAACACTGGTTGCGATGCAGTTGGCGGATGTTTGTTTGAATTATGGTTTCAGAAAACACTGATTCGTTGAACTCTGTTGGAAATAAAGGAAATTTCAACCACAGGAGGCTAACGATGCTTTTGGGAAACGCATCTCAGGATGGTCAACTTCTCATCCAAATACTGATTAGTCAACTCTTCCTCTATTCTGATCATCCTCATTCTATCCAATACTTACTGAAATCCAGGGGAAATCCAATCTCTTCTGCAAGGACAGCAATCGAAATCTGTTCACCACTAGTCATTAACACAGGATGGGCATGTGAACATTCATTCATTCATTCACCTCCTCTGTCTGTTCACTCACTACCCACATAACATCCTCATCCACACAACTGTATTTGTGTGCGGCTCACACAAAATAAGAGAGAAGGGTCTCAACGAAATCTAAATGCATGTTAATAATGTGAGCACTCCATCCACTAAAACAGGACTGCTGTGTTTTAGTCAGCTAACAATCGGCAGATAACAATCAGCAGATAACAATCGGCAGATAAAACTGTACAAACGCTGATTTCTCTGCTGCAGTCGACAGTGTATTTCAAGACTGTTGGATTCAGACGTCCCGCAGTGAGCCATCGTCCCGTTATCATCCACAGGTTTATTTACGAGGTGTTATAAGCCACAAAGTAGATGTTTGAGCCACAATCTCCCTCATCTCTCAGATATAAACTGAATGTGGAGCGAGGATGGAGTTACACTGAAGTGCATCATCATTCTGCATACGGGAAGTGCATGATCTGAGTCTTTCTCATGAGACTCTTAATAGTGATGGGCAATAAAAGGAAATGATGTAGTTATTTAGTCTATTTATTTGTTGAATATCTGTCAGGTGCTCTACTGAAGAGCTGTGCTCAGTGTGCATGAATCAATAAGAAACACGCTGACTAATGGTGCGTTCCAGTCCTCTTGATCTTGGGAGATTCATCATGTGTGTTCAAATAACTTTGGTCTAGGGATGCATGATATTATCAGAACGTTATTGGAACTGGCCAATAATGGTTTAAAATGTAAATATCGGCATCAGCCCGATATGAAAAATTATACCGATATGCCTTGCCAATAAGACAAATAACTCACATGTGCTCAGGGTGTGCTAGCGATAAGATCACGTGAGCAGTGTGCTCATTCTTGAAGTGAACTTTTGCCTAAATGGGGATTAGATTCACTGTTTTGGACCACTGCGTTTAAGATTGCACCTACAGAATGATGCATTCGGTGTGTGATAGAGTAAACAGAGGCCCTGTCCCAAACAGCACACTTCATGTGCACTTATTCTCGTGAATTTACAATGTCTGCTGCGTGCGCATGTCTGTTAAGTCCATGAGACCATGGCGTAGGGTGTCCCATTTGTCATTTTAGCATACAAAAGGGTCCACTTCTGCCCGACAGTCAAAACAGCATTACGTCACGAACTCTGGACTCAGAGGAAGACTGCGAGGGTTTAGGGCAGTACTTCTCAAAGTCCGGACTCCGGTCCAGATCCGGACCTGGACGGAATTCAATCCGGACCTGCCTCCATTTCGTAATTTCATAATATCAAAACTGACCGCCACAAATAGATTTTCCAAAAGGCTTATACTTCTTTGAATAAACTGAGCACTGCACGTTTCAAAATTAAAATGTAGTGCGGGTGTTTTTATATGAATGTATCTTTGAAAAGAACCGACCGTCTTCAAAAAAGCTTTGATATCACTTTCATTTCGTATTTCTTGTAATGCCTGATAAAGTAGCGCTTGTGAGCACAGCGCTTATTTGATTACAGCCATTCCCGGGGAAACCGCTAAATCTCCCGCTCCAACAGCGCCATTAGCATTTGCAAGTCTGTGGGAAACACTTTTTCTGTCAGCAAACAAAAAAAAAACATGCTTCAGGGGGCTTGTTCATTAAACACATTTACCAAATCAATAAGTCAGACTAACTGAAATAAACCTGGTTTATTTGGTTAAAATGTTTAATGAAACAGGCCCCAGAACTGTTTTGAGAAGGTGCTTAAATTTTGAGCCATGTATTATTACTATGAATTAGGCTGCTACTACTACTACCATCTTGTGCCCTGCAATAATCATTTACTCAAACTCTCTTTTATTAAAAAAAAAAAAAAAAAAAAAAAACGGCCAAACATATCAGCCAAAAAAATCAGCATCATATATCAGCCATTGGCTGCCCTGATTTCTAAATATCGGCATCGGCCAGAGAAAAACCCTTGTTGGTCGACCTCTATTACTGACACTTAAATTAATTGTTTTGCCACTTTTGCACTTGTTATTAATGTATTTTGAATGCAAAGGGCACTTTATTTTTTTTAAAAATGTGTGTTTATTTGTTATGCATATTATGTATGTTTATTAAAAACAAGTTTTGTAATAACTAATTGTCCGGACCTTTGACACTGATGGAAATTCAGATTTGGACCTTTGAATGTAGACTTTGAGAAGCCCTGGTTTAGGGTGTGATTTGGGACAGGGCCAGACGCTAGTGTGTCAGTCGGGTCCTAATGCCCGTCCGGTAAGGCGTTGTATTTACTTATGGGCCGCTGTTGGCCTACTTGCCATGAAATAAAAGTAAAATACACAAATAAATTAAGTTTGTGTTTCTGAATAAATAAAGCAGTAATCAATGTCAAAAAATCACGAGTATCCTTTGATTTAAAGGTCAGAAGCTATAACTTACATGAAAAAAATCACAAACATGAAACTTGCAAATTAATATATATATAGAATATACAGATTTATTCATTAGCGTGATTTTTGTTTTTTTCAAAGCGATTATGAAACTTAAACACAAGGAGCTCTAAAAGATTTTCAGAATTTTGCTACAAATATCTACAAATATTAAATCTTTAAAATATAATGTCAAGGTTACCACTGCATTTGTCTGAGAAAAAATGCAGTTATTTTCAGCTTTCGTTGTACTTTCATTATAAAAGAACTTCATTAATTGTTTATTTAATTCTAACAAGTGAGGAGAGACTTGGTGTTGTTTCCAAACAAAAGAAAATATATGGAATCGGCTATCAGCCAAAACAAGTTGAAAAATATCGGCATATCAGATATCGGCAAAATACAATACATTGCATCCCTACTTTGGTCAGTGCCTTTCTACACAAAATGATGAATAAAAATGTGCAGTGGATGTGTTTTTGCTTTTTATGTTTTTAATTCGGTTTATGAAGCTGTTGCACATGCAAATTAGTTTTGTAAATGAAAAATTATATTTTCATTAATTTATCATCAATACACACGCTGCATCCATTGTGTTCAACAGGTTTTGTTACTGGTTTTCCACTGGCAATTAGATATTTTGAAGAATACGAGTAATCGAACAGTTGATGGTCCCCAGTGACTGTCGTATATGGGAAATAATGCTGTAAGTGAATGGGAATCAGAAACTCTTTGGTTACCGTTACCAACATTCTTCAAAAGATCTTTTGTGTTCAGCTGATGAAAGAAACTCATACAGGCTTGGAACAACTTGAGGCTGAATAAATATATATATTTTTAAATGAATGTTCATTTTTGGGTGAACGGTAACACTTTATTTTAGGGTCTCTTAACTAGTTGCTTATTAGAATGCATATTAATAGAATATTAGCCATTTATTAGTAGTAATTAAGCACATATTACTGCCTTATTCTACATCCATAATCCTACCCAATACCTAAACCTAACAACTACCTTACTAACTATTAATAACCAGCAAATTAAGAATTTATTGAGGGAAAAGTCGTAGTTAATAGTGAAGTAGTGTTCCCTATGCTAAAGTGTTACCGGGTGAACTATCCCTTAAAATCTAGCATACTCATATTACTCATATATAACACCTGTATTAGTGCTTGCTTACAAATGTCTGCCAGTCCTACTCGCCAACGTCATATTAAATTATTAATATTCATAGGTAGCGCCCTTTTCCATAGTACTACTGATACATTCACGCCAAGAGACTTGCAACAATTCCTACATAAACACGATTTGACTAGATCCTGCCGAACTTGGCTTATCGTTTGAAATAAAAGAAGCCAGAGAGAAACACTGTATCTAATGGAGACGCGTGTAAATCAGTCCATCAAACCATCGCTGGCGGCCAGGGACTCGGCTCCTCAACCTTAAAGCCTAAAGAGTGGCGCACTTGTTGTCTATTTATGCCTGTGTGCACGGGGATGGCTCAGGGATGCAACATCCACTAGCCAAATTTCAATGGCGTTTTCTCTTAAAGTCAGAAATGATTGGGGGCTCCCAAGTGAACCCCCCATTATGTCGTCACGACATGACATCTCCGTTCCCTCCATCAGGGTTACATACGTAACCGAGACGTTTATTTTAATAAATATCTCAAATGTAAATGGTGTGCATTAAAGTTTACACCTAGATGAACAGTTTACAGTTGTTTTTATGACTGTAAGTCATTCTGCTCATGTGGTATTGAAGTTAGAAAAGTGTATGCCAATATGGCATGTAACTTTAGAGCCGGTCCCTACATATGCGAGTATCGATCGTCCAACATCAAGCAGACTTTATGCCAGTAATGAGGTCAGTGCTGAGCGCGCGCTCTGTTCGGTGCATCGGCCGTTTGTCGGTGAAATAAACTTCATATATGTGTGACTAACCCTGACTGAAGCAAAGCATTACTCTTCCGTAACAGCAGTGTTATTACTGTGCTACTTTCGGTTTCGCGCACTCTTTGTTTGCGTGGAGCGCATGGAGCAGATGGTGATGTTAAAGCGGCTCGATGCAGCAGTTCTCCGCCGATACTCACTCATCGCTCAGCGGCGTCGTTTCTCCGTGATGCGCCATGTGTGCGACCATTATCCGCGCAGCGACAGCCGCAGAATCCCGCCGGTGCTTCCGAGACCTGATGCTTGCCGATAAGACACAATAACACCAGTCAAAGCGGAGCCCATTCATGCACACACTGACACACACATACACGCACGCGCGCACACTCACACACACACACACGCACACACACACACACACACTCACACACATGTTGGTTTTTGTGGTTTATGGGACTCTCCATAGGTGTAATGGTTTTTATACTGAACAAACTGTGTGTGCTATTGCCCTACACCAACCCTACACCTAAACTTAGCCCTCACAGGAGACTTTGTGCATTTTTAGATTTTCAAAAAAACACCATTTAGTATGTTTTTTAAGCCTTTTGAATTACGGGGACATAGGCAGTGTCCTCATAAACCACCTTCATATTGTAATACCTCTGTCATACCCATGTCATTATACACATTTGTGTCCTCATAAAACATGCACACACACACACACACTCTCTCTCTCATATGAGGTGTGATTTGTGCATTTACTTTGCAAACTAAGCAATCAACGTGTCGATCGTCGCGTACCTTGCCGTGACCGATGACGTGTGATATCGTGCTCGTGGATAAACGCCTGGATTAATACTTAGGCTATATTCTATTATCTTTACTATTGTACCTTTTTAATTTTGGATATGATCATAACACACACGTTTTCATGTTTTTGTGGGTTGGGCAACAGTGTGGACACTATTAGTAATCAGTATAATAATAATTAGTATAATTATATTTACGCAAGATTTAATATAGTAGGACTGCAACAAGTGTTAGCTATATTACTTAAGGCTGCCAGTTAGAAAAAAGGTAAATCAACTAATTAAATCTTGCAGTTGGTATTTGACAGATTTTACTGTAGCCTACAGTAATTTGATAAAACTATACATTTAGTAAACATGTCTAAATGAAATGCCTAGCTTAAAAAAGGTGTTAAAAATGACCCAGAAGCTAACCCAGTGATGTGTTAATATTGCTATATGTTGTTGTGTTAGTAGAGTTTTGACCAATACATTTGTTTACACAAATATTAATCGTTGGATTATTTGGCTAAAATTTTGCATTAACCAGCATGTTATTGTTGTTATTATTATTATTATAGTCATGTTAAATTTAGAAATTTAGTTAAGTTCAGTGCACTGACAATATTTAGCCTACATTCAATTAGAACCATTTTTTTTTTAATCTATTGGTTTCAATTGTTTTAATTTACAAACCAAGCAATGAAGACACAAAAAGAAACAAGCTGAAGTAAATGTAATTAGAAACTCTCATAAGCTGACAGTGTGTGGAGGGAACACCTCCAGGAACAAACACATGACACGGCATAGGGAATGCCCAAAATGTAACAAGGCAAAAGAACAGGTAGCAGTCTTTAATTGGGCTTGTAAGTGATTTAACAATATGTATTTATTTGTCAATTTATGTAACCTGGAAGGACCCTTTGAATACAGTGTGTCTTCTACCAAGGAGAGACTGTCAAGGCAGCAAAAGGCAAAAACAAAACCCCAATATCTAGAAAACAACGTCAAATGTTACTAGGGGGTGCTTTCATTATTATAGACAGGCTGCCAGTTCATGAATAAAGTGTGAGCTTTATAAATCATTTTCCACGGGTCAGAGCACACATGATTTATTTCTGCCTTCTGTCTGTGGTTTTCGTTAAGTACCACTTTCACTTTTTTATCTGAAGTTATTTGACGAAACTTTAAAAATGATGTGATTATTATCCTATGACTCTGGAGGATAACTTTAAGCACTACAGTCTTGATCACTCAGTTGAAATGACTGACAGTTTTCAAATGGCTGTTAATCATCTGAGCTTTATTCATTTTTTGGAACCAAGTCAGTTTGACTTGTTCTCAAGATATAGGTATTTTGTTGAGGAATGACCAGACCAGACAAATAAAAACAAGATAAATAAATAAGCAAATGAACAAATCATTTGGACAATTGAACTCTTCACAATTTTGCCATGAAGGTCTGAGGATTATATATATATATATATATGCCAAATTATGTGCGAATATCAGGAACAGGATGACTTCATAAAGATTTGGCTTTACTGAAAACAATAACTTTACAGACAAACACTAAAACGAAATATAACCTTGTTGATGCTTAGGCTACAGCAAGGATTCATGCATTCCCGTGGAGTTATTAGCAAAAAAACCATCAGGCTTAATTAATGCACCACCTTGTGTCTGTTCACCAGATTCAGTAGCTACACTTGATTTCACAACACACATGACTACTCGTTTTATAATGCTAAACCATTCGGATTACACATCATTAAATGTAACAATTAAGGAACTGTCGGCCGCAAAATTAAAAATGATTAAAGGAAATCAAATAATAGCTTGGTTCTATGATTCAGGGGAACAATCCTTTTGTTTCTGGCCCTTGTGGTTCAAGGGTTATTACTTGAGTGACGGGGCAAATATTTTACACTTACAGTATTCTTACACACTAATGGTCACCTGATGTAAGATGAGAGACATTTACAGTGTACATATAGTAAACTCCCTTTAAATCATGATTGTCATATTTATTTGCAGACATTTGTAGGTACTGTTTTTTATTGAATAAAAAAGGCAACCTCACTGTTTCCCAACCCTGTTCCTGGAGGCACACCAAACACAACACATGTTCAACTCTTCATCATCACATCTCCGTCAGCTCATCACCTCTTCAGTGGAGACTCCACGACATAAAGCAGTCCGAGGAGGGAGACGTGCAATGCTGTAGAGCCTTCAGGGTTAGGAAACACTCCACTACATGTCTAAGTGAGCTTCAGAAAGACCAAGACAATGTTTCTTCTTTTTAGAAGAGCTGAAAAATGATACATTTACAGTACATTCAAACACAATGTTGTACATTGCCCTACAGGCTGCATATTTATTCCAGACTATATATGCTTGTTTTACCTAGGCAGCAATATTACCTAAAACACACACATTAATAAATATATAAACATATAGAAATGAGATATATATTACTAATAGTAGACGCTAATATCCAGGTGTTTATCCAGGCGTTTATTGACACGTACGTTATCCAGACGCAAAGAATCCTTTCTCAGCTCCGTCTAACGTCTCATATCTTACGTCTGACGCCTGATTACTATGGGATTTTGGCCAGACGCCAGGCGAGCGTATACACGTTAGTTCACCTCTCAGTTTGCTTCGCGATTTCAAAAAGTGCACAAATCACACCCCATACACACACACACACACACACTCACACTGGTGTTTCCACTACTGGCAGCAGCAGGAAGTGGCGGGAACTGGAGCTTGTTTACTGCAGATGTCCATTACAACAGAAGCCAGACAGAGATCAAATTACTAAAACAAAAGCATTGCTTAATAATCTACACATTATATAATAACAAAATCAGAAGATTTGCTGGTTTTTGTGCAAAAGTATATTGGTGTACAGTGCTGGGGGTAACGCATTACAAGTAACGTGAGTTACATAATCAGATTACTTTTTTCAAGTAACTAGTAAAGTACAGCATTACTTTTTAATTTACAAGAAAATATGTGAGTTACTTTTTCAAAAATGTAACGCCAGTTACTTTTTCCCCATTTATTGACTGACAGTGCACTGTGTGAACATGTTACTGTAGTTCTAGACTAAGTGTGAATGTGCATGAATTCATCCCACTCGCAAAAAAATGATTTAGTATTCATCAAAATGAATTAAAACAGTGAAATGCAAACTCAGAATATGACGCAAACCTGCAATAATTAAATATGTTAACACAAAATGTATCTAATCCCATTTTATTAACCAATGTCTTTGCTGCTGACCTTTGATGATCCAGGTCAGCCATACTAATAAGCAAAAATGACTTTATATAAACTAACAATTGTGCTTCATTGTTTTTTATTGCTGAAGAGTGTTGAACCTTCTTCTCATGTGTTCTACTTTACAGACGTCAATTTACTCTTCCTTCAGCCTGAGGTTTATTCATTACACTTTTTGGTGTGAAAGGGCTTTTATATTTGCTATAATTAGAACTTCTTGTATTAAAAACAATCTAGCCCTGCTCATATTTAAAAAGTAACGCAGAAGTAACGTAACACATTACTTTCCATAACAAGTAGCTAAGTAACGTAATTAGTTACTTTTTTAGGGAGTAACGCAATATTGTAATGCATTACTTTTAAAAGTAACTTTCCCCAACACTGTTGGTGTAGCCTAACAGCAGAGTCAGGTCAATATTATTTGTATAGCGCTTTTAACAATGCAAATTGTGTCAAAGCAGTTTTGCATCTGTGTGATATAAAGCTGGGTGGCTTTATATCAGCTTTACCGTATTTAGACGGGAAATAGTTTGTTGAAATAGTGTCATTCTCCTCTGGCCAGACAAAATCAGCAGTTTAAATCTAGACTAAAGCAGAATCAGATTGTGCAGAGGACTCATTTGTTCCTGTGGTCTTGTCCCGATGGCCGTCTTGGAGACAGGGTCTTCACTGGGGGTCAGTCTCTGGGGCTCATCTAGGTGTCCTGGCTGTAGAGGTCATTTCTAGGTGCTGATCCACCATCTGATCTGGATACAGTCTGGATCTGGGTGGCTACAGTGACCTCGGAATAAGAAAGAAACAGACTAATATTAGCGTAGATGCCATTCTTCTAACGATGTAACAAGTACATCAGGTGTTTTGGGAAGTGTTCCCGGTTCTGGTTGACCTAATTAATGCAGCCTATAGAAATGTGATAGTGTATTATGTGTAAACCAGGTTAAAGAGATGGGTCTTTAATCTAGATTTAAACTGACAGAGTGTGTCTGCTTCCCGAACAGTGTTAGGTAGATTGTTCCAGAGTTTGGGCGCTAAATAGGAAAACGATCTCCCGCCAGCAGTTGATTTTGATTTTCTAGGTATTATCAAATGGCCAGAGTTTTGAGAACGCAGTGGACGTGGAGGACTATAATGCGATAAGAGCTCACTCAAATACTGAGGTGCCAAACCATTCAGGGCTTTAAAGGTAATTAGCATTATCTTAAAATGTATACGATGTTTAATGTTCTGCAGTGTTGACAGAACCGGGCTAATGTGGTCATACTTCCTGGTTCTAGTAAGAACTCTAGCTGCTGTATTTTGAACCAGCTGGAGTTTGTTTATTAAACGTGAAGAGCAACCACCCAATAAAGCATTACAATAATCTAGCCTGGAGGCCATGAATGCATGAATTAATGTTTCTGCATTTGACATTGAGACCATAGGTCGTAATTTAGATATATTTTTAAGATGGAAAAATGCAGTTTTACAAATTCTAGAAACATGTTTTTCGAAGGAAAGATTGCCATCAAAAAGTACGATGATGATGACGAAGAATTTACAGAGCAGCCATCAAGTATTATACATCTAGGTCTAGGTTATTACATGCAAAAGTGTTTGGTCCAATAATTAACACCTCTGTTTTTTCAGAATTTAGCAGTAAGAAATTGCTAGTCATCCAGTTTTTGATATCAACTATACATTCTGTTAGTTTTGCAAATTGCTAAGTTTCATCAGGTCGCTAAAGAAATATAGAGCTGGGTATCATCAGCATAACAGTGAAAGTTAACACCATGTTTCCTAATGATATCTCCCAAGGGTAACATGTAAAGCGTGAAAAGTAAGGGGCCAAGTACTGAGCCTTGAGGTACTCCATACTGCACTTGTGATTGGTATGATACCTCTTCATTTACTGCCACAAATTGATGGCGGTCAGATAAGTACGATTTGAATCATGCCAGTGCACTTCCTCTAATGCCAACATAATTTTCTAGTCTATTTAAAAGAATGTTGTGGTCGATAGTGTCAAACGCGGCGCTAAGGTCCAGTAGCACTAATAGAGCGATACAACCACGATCAGATGATAAAAGCAGGTCGTTTGTAACTCTAATGAGAGCAGTCTCAGTACTATGATATGGTCTAAAACCTGACTGGAAATCCTCATATATATAATTTTTCTCTAAGAAGGAACATAGTTGTGATGATAACTACCTTTTCTAATATCTTTGACAGAAAAGGGAGATTCAAAATCGGTCTGTAATTAATTAATTCTTTGGGGTCAAATTGTAATTTTTTAATGAGAGGCTTAATAAGTGAAAAAGCTGAAAGTAACGGGACATACGGCCAAGTATGGTGATCCATACTCGGAATTCGTGCTCTGCATTTAACCCATCCAAAGTGCACAGGGAATTCAGTTGTGGTATTGAGAGCGCTGCACATTCACTCCCCCCACCTACAATCCCTGCTGGCCCGAGCCTCGAACCCACAACTTTTGGATTACAAGTCCAACTCTCTAACCATTAGGCCTCGACTTCCCACAGAATAACAGCCTAATAATAATAATAATTTGCTAATGACAATGATGAGTTAATAATATTCAGAAGAGGATCTATTACTTCTGGAAGCACCTCTTTTAGGAACTTAGATGGAACAGGGTCTAAAATACAGGTTGTTAGAGGACCCCTAGAGGTCAGTGGTTATATTATTATAGAGCAGAGTTGTAACACTTTTTGCTCCAACATCTGGTAAAGTCTTGTGCTTTTGTCTTAAACTTTGCTATAATTTCCCCACAGTTCTCCGCTAGAGATGAACGCAGTTTAGAAGACGCATGTTATCGTAAAATGATAGTTAGTGTCAAGTATCAGTGCTGTTGTTAACCTACCTCACTGCCAGGTTACCGGTTACCGAGCTGTTACCGGTGGGTTGAGACACTAATGTATGGATATCAGGTTAAATTTTGAACAAATTATTATTCACTTATAACATCTTCCCTTTTCATTACACTACATTTCAGATAATATGCTACTTGTGATTAAGTGAAAAAATTATATAGGCCTAGTATTAAATTTGCACTATGGAAGCTTTATATTGTATTAAAATATATATTCAAAATTCTATTACTGGCTGAGTACAATTTTATGCTGCTGAGTCAGATTTGGCAGCACATTGTGTTTCCGTGATTGGTTCTTGTACAGTATGTTTGTCATGTCTGTAAACTAGGGATGGGAAGATTCCCAGATTCACTCTGTAATGTAATAAAAACGTAATATTAATATGTAATTTAAAGCAAATAGTATAATTTCGCTCAAAGTGAATCATTTATCATTTTATAGGGAATTTGAACAGAATCACTGTTTTACAGCTGATCACTGAGGCGGCAGCGATTCACTGACCAAGCCATATAACATCAACTCTGCACTGGATATTAAAATCCAAAATATAGTGAAAACACTATTTAAGAGCACAGTAACAAGATCGGCAGATTAAGACATTAACCTGTAAGCACAAAACCCAAGATACTTCTCTTTTCAATATACATGAGATTTTATTTATATAAACCTAAAACATAAACTAATCTAACACATGAACACAAGCATTCACACATTCATACGTTGCAGAAAAAGAGAACGTGAGGAAAGGATGAGTTTAAGAGAATGAAAATGTGAAATCCCAAGTTTATAGCAATATGTGCTATTGCATAGACCTGAACAACCATCAATCACTTATTTAACCCTCACTTTGAGTTTCTCAATGAGGCAAAAATTTGTATTAACTGCACCGATTCAGTTAGAACCTGGAGGTTACTTGCTTGCTTTGCCAAGGGAATCCCTTGTGTCGTAGTCGTAGTGGTTGCAGGAAAGGGGTTCACCGAAGTTGCTGATTGGTTGAGAGTTCAGTAGTTGTTGAAGTGACGTCTTGGGAAGCCAATGTAGTTGTGGCTGGTAGAAGTTTTGAGGCGGTCACAGACTCCAGTTGAACTCGGAGACGAGGCGTGGCAGCAAAACCTAACTGGGTACACGAAACTCACAACGGACAACAAAATAAATTAAAGTAAAAGAATAAAAGGATGTAACGAGACTAGGTGGGTTTTCTTCTCATTGTGGTAGCAGCTGGCACGTGGCCCAGAGCACGCTCAAAGAGCAGCGTCAAAACGCGGTGACAAAAGAGAAGAAGAGGAGAGAGAAGAGCGCTAAGAGTACCAAGAGAGAGTTTGATGGTGTCCTGAGTTTTTAAACTTGGCTTCTGGACACATCCCCTCTGGTGTCTTGACCAATTACATAGGCTATTATCTTAGCTAGGGGTGTTCCTTCCAGCATAAATCAGCATGTTATCAGTCACATGGTCCGAATTTTACACACTCTTGCAAAGTATAATTTTGGATGTGATTTCTGTAACCAGAATATTTGACACAGAATCAATTGGAAGAAACGTTTCAAGCTAGAATTGTCAAACTCATACATACCAAACACGAATATGAATCCTTCAGCTATTCAATAATGATTAAAAAGACATACGTAATATTTGATTAAAACATGATAATCTAATGTGTGGGTTACAAACATAATATAGGTTATTTCTATGCAGAGAAATAATTCATAAGTCCTTTTAAGATGAATTTTAGTGCATATTAACAGATTGTCTCTAGTGTGTAGTTCTATGGAGAATAAGAGGCATGTTCTGTGACGACCAGAGAGAGGTTAAAAGGTCTCCTAAGGAATTCCAGTCTAAGCATTTGTCTTGTATGGGGAAGACCTGCCCAAGAGAGTCTGTAGCTCGTGATTTTCTATTACAGGGTTACATGTGACCATCAGTCTTGATTACTTGCCCCAAATTTGACAGTCTCCTTCCTGAATTGGAATTATCAATAAGTGTTCTTTTGTCTCAAGGTTGTAAGCTGTTCTGTGAAAGAGGCTTGCTGGTTAGTTTGCTTGCTTCAAACTAGTTGGCGCTAGGATTTGGACAGATTTATGACGTTGTCCTGTTACAGCTTTGAGGCCCCTCTTAGTGGAATCTCAGCTTCTCATGTTTCGATGTTCTGATCGAATCTTAAATTTGCCTGATTCAGTCTCTGATATCCTACAGCTCGGCGCATCGGCAAAAAAAGTTAACGATGCGATGCATCTGTTTAAAAAGTGTTTAAAAACCAATAATCTGTGACCAATATTTTATATGTAGATTGATTTCTCCTCTCGAAACTGTCTCAAGTGCGTTCTCTCATCACCGCTGCGCGTGAATATGACGAATCACAACAACACCACGGAGACCCGAGGAAAAGCGGGGATTAAAGTCCAAAACCTGACTTGAATTAACCTAACAAATCAATCGGGGCTAAAGCAGTTATAAACGACAATGTAAGTTCACACAGTCTAACTAATTTGTGCACGCTTTTTCTTAAGCAGGCCTTAATATCGATCATGGATCAAATCGATTCGCCGTGCATAAGTATAAGTAGCCACAGTGACTGAGGTTGATCTTTGTTAAATTTGCTTTATTGAACCAAATCATTTGACAGTGAGTCAGACTAACTGAAATAAGCTTGGCCTATTTGGTAAATGAGTTTTATGAAACAGGCCTCGAGGCGTTAGAAGTCAGAAGACACATAAGTTAATTTATGTTTTGCTGTCTGTCTGAACCAAAGAAATAAAAGCGATCATATTTTTTCCATTGCATCGTATTGCATCGGATCACATTGTGTCGAATCGAATCGAATCAAAATCGAATTCACTGCATCGTAATAGGGGTGAATCATATCGCTAGCTGCTTCAATGTATCGCATCGTTGGCTATGCATCGAGCTGCGTATCGCATCGGCCCCAGTTATGGAGATGCACATATACTGTAAACGCAAAAGAAGGTCTGTTTACAGTGTGGAATGTGTGGGTGCAAATGGAAACACAAATGTTATATTTGTTATGATCTCTTAATCACCATCAAGTTTACCCATCAATGGCAAATTCTGGTTCTGGAAACCCTGAAAATGTGAAAAGGGACTAGTTAGTACTCCCGAAGTTAAAAACATGAAAAAGTGGGTGATATAAAGACAGAAATGAAAGCAAGGTACAGAAGTTCAACGTGTTCAATAGATTGTACTGTCCTTTAACAACATGCCAACTGTTCCACTGGGGAAAAAAATCCAAAAAATCTTTCAGTTGAAAAAAACTCTATAACATGATGGGAGTGTTGAAAATGACATGTGATCTTTGTGACCTTTATAAAGTGCATATCACTGTAAAGACTGAAAGGCATTCAGACCGAAGGCAAAAGTAGCCCAAAATTGATTTTTTGTTTTTTGGTTTTTATAACAGTATAAACAGCACAAACCACACTCCGTCTGAGCCTTTTGATACTACAGTCTTTTGCAGTGCGACCTCAGTCTGAACAGTCAACACAATGAATGTGACTTAATAAGTCATATCCTCATATCATAACAGGTTCATGTTGAGCATACAGCAATCAAAAGTGAAGAACCTTAAAGCAAAGTAGCTAAACACTAAAACCAACAAAGCAGTTGTGATCAGATCACCTGTTCACTTTCACAGTAATCTTGATCTTGTTTTGGGTGATAAACCCATCTGTCAGAGCTGCTCGATAGCTCTGGCGATGCTGGAGAAGAGGAGCCTGAGCTCCAGGGACAGAAACTACTTCAGTCGACAGCCACAATACTCAATAAGTCAAGAACGGGTAGGTTAACTAGCCACAGATAACATTACCCTCTCTCTAATGTCAGTTCAGTGGCTCTGACATAAAAGTTGCATATGTTCCATGCAAATGGTCTATAAACTTTGCCCAAATCTCATGAGATCAGAATGATTAGCTACAGCACAACATAACTGTTTACTATAAGGTATTGTGACATATTTTCAACATATAGAACTGGCTGCAGACCCTACTGATTCTGTACTGAGAAAAACTAGTCTGTTTTTATATTACTGTACTGTAATTACTGTATTGAATACAATTAAATTACTGCAAACTTTTCTTTTTCCACTTATTTCGACACTCCACTAGACTAATTATTTATTTGTACGAATAAACTTGTACCAAAAACGTATTCCTCTTTCTTATAGGTACATCTGCCAAGAGTAGAAAAAGGAAGACCAAAATTGAAACAACACTTGAGGTCTTTTCTGAAAAGATTAGCAGTGCTCTCGAGACAGACGACTCAGAGCTTCACTTGAGGAAGCAAGCAGCACTACAAGAGCATGAGCTCAATAATTTGACCATGTTCACTCAGTTTCTCTTCACATCCAGCTTTCTATCAGGCACCATCCACCCTCCACGCCTTACCAACATTCCTTAAACACCCTTCACTTCCTTTCCGCATGGCTTCACCTTCATCATTTAACGAGACAAACAGCCAGCCTCTATTATTCTTGATATTGCTCAACCTCCGCTGTTAAACAATGCTCCAGCAAATGCCCCTGATCCGGCTCAGCCCTTCAGCCAGGTGCCAGCACGCTCTCAAGCTCTGGATATGTCCATATGTGTGACTGAGATCGAGCTCTGGTCTTCCAGTCACCTGAACTGCTCCTTCACCACTGAGATGCTGCAGATGGCAGACAACAGATGGACCCAGAGAAAGAAGAACAACATGCAGCAGGAGGCTTAGATAACTGAACCAAATGTGCTTTACTGGAGATCTCAAGTTAAAAAAATACAATAAACAAAAAGTGGGCAAAATGCAAATCCAAAGACACATAAAGACTTCTTGGTGAAGCTCAAGACTTCACACAAGTTAATGAAAGAAGTATGTTTAAACATGCTAAAACACCCCTGCAATCAAGCCTGGCCCTTTATGGGCCCACTTAGGGCTACCAGCGCAGGGTCCCTGATAATTTGCTCACTGGCAAAACGTTGGCCCCTTAGCACTGGCCCTGCACGGGCAGCCCTCACTTAGCCTCCAGGAAGCCTAAGTGCTGTTTTATTGAAAATAATAAAGTTTGAAGTCACCATTATGGAGGTAAGCGCTTGCTTTAGTTGGGCTCTTGACCCGTGACTTCTTAACTTTAATGTTTTTCTTGCTGCTGTAACTGTTTTTCTAAAGCACACTTGTTATAACAAAAGTTGTGAGAAGACAAACTGACCAGGTGGTGATGGTTACTTATTGATGACTCCGTCATCATGTAGTGTGCTGAATCACTGATCTCATCCAGAGGCTGGTCTCTGAGAACATTATATAGGTTTAATAATTTCACTTTATAGTGACCCTAGAATACCACTGCACGAAACATTGTCCTGCTCCAATATTTTGAATGTTTTTAAGTCATATGCAGAAATGATTTGGACAGGGTCATGTAGACTCACACAGATATCAAGATTCAGTGTATGAACCTCAACAATGGTGACAATCAACAAAAACACACAGTTAGAGCAATCACAGAAAAACTTAAGTTACAAAGTCAAGTGTGAGGAACCCAACTAAAGCAAGCGCTTACCTCCATAACGGTGACTTCAAACTTTATTATGTTCAATAAAACAGCGCTTAGGCTTCCTGGAGGCTAAGTGAGGGCTGCCGTGCAGGGCCAGTGCTAAGGGGCCAACGGTTTGCCAATGAGCAAATTCTCAGGGGCCCTGCGCTGACAGCCAGTAAAGGGCCAATTCAGGCTTGTTTACAGGGACAGGTGGTGCTAATAATCGAATGAGCAGCAACACAATGCACTCAGCAGCTCGGGCCAAATAGTAGCTGGGAGAGACATTACACAACTATAAAATGTTCATCCAATCATTGCATTTGGTCCGAATGCAATAACTGAATGTCCTACCGGCTTGTCAACCTATTTACAGTGATTGAATTAGAAAAAAAGTGCCTGTACCCACTTTTTCTTTTTTTAAACAGCAAAAATTATTAATGAGATGACAAAACAAACAAACAAACATGGTCCAGACTTAAGTCAACAAGGCTTTAAAACAAAACACCCTTGCAAGAGCAGAAACCAAAAATGGGAACCAAATTAAAACAGCTTGGAACACAATCAAGTAAAAGATGCTTGAACATAAGAGACAACTACAAAACATGAATGGCAGTGTAATGCCTTGTAGAACAAGACACACAAAATAATTTCAAGACAGCACATTCCTTTGCAGGAGTTAAGACTTCCACTCCCAGCATCTGCATTTGACTGGATGGCCGATATCCTGCCCTACATCTCCTTATCTCAGGAGACCTCTAAAAAACAGGATAAATTTGAGGGAACATCTGGAATGGATTTAGAACAGAACCTTCAATGTTGTTCCTGACCGGTTTACCGTAAATAAAAGTTGCATAATCAACAGTACAAAGCATGTGGCATCTGGAAAGGCTCCAGCATAGACCCTCCCTGATATCTCCTGATCGTTTAACACAGTAATTCAATGATTGTATCAACCAGGAGAGACGTTTTTATGATGAGACTGGGCGTTGAAGTCTCACAGATACATGCCCAATGGGACACTCTCATGACCCCCGGACAGCTCCCCCTTTCGTCCTCCCTGAATTCCAAGGGAATGCGTCTTTTTTTTTTCTTGTGCAAAGAACACCCAAACGTTTATTGACTCTCTGCCAAAAGATATTCCTTTATTCCTATTTCTATTAAAACAATATACTCAATAGACAATACATACTAACGTTGTATCTGCTGTCTTTCATATGCTTGGTGTGATCATTTAGAAGGTAGCATGTTAATCGATGCATTAACCCATGTAGTATATAAAATTAAGGTATGTACATTGTGTATGCCAAATACCTGTTGTTTGATTTTGAATGAAAGCTATTTGCGTCAGCAATAATTTGGTGTGGATGAAAGTTGACTTTTCTCATCATAATGTATAATTAAAAAACTTGTATAGGGATCTGCTAGGATATATTCTTCATTTACGCACGGAAAACTGAGCCGTGCGGTGTGAATCACACTTGTGATTGGATCAAACAGCAAAAGGGGCAGACTGAAATCAGCCTGTTAAAGACAGACGCCCAGCTTTGCTTAGTGCTTTCTCGCGCGCTGTTTGAAAACCTGGGCTTCGTCTCATTGAGTCACGCCAAAGCGCTCCCAGCCATTAACATCTGGCCGAGCATTGAACAACTATCAATACTTAGTTAAACTTCTGAAGAAACCATTGAAAGTCTGAAGCTACGCGAAAGGAACTCAAGGAAGAACTTCAAGCGTCATCACGTCACAAAGAAGCCAACCAACCACCGAATGGCATTCCTTGAAACGCGTCAGACGACGACACATCAGCAGCCAATCAGTCGGAGGTTCCCTCGGAGACCGTGCGGAAACACCCGATCAGCTGTCAAACTCAACTTAAAGCAAGTAATCAAACAATTCTCCATAATTCTGCTGGAAACTGGTTGAAGTAATTTAAGAGCAAAGATAGACAAGTTCTCTGCTTGAAACTTCCTCAGGGCAAATTTCAGTAACTGGAAAAAGAGTGCTAGTTTAAGCTTTAAGTTCATTGCCTGCAATGTTTGTGTGTATACGTATTCTGTTTTGTGTTATTTTAGCTTAGTAGTATGGTAGAGTAGCAAATAAACTTTGATTTATAAAAGAAATCTTCTGTCTGATGCTATGTGATTTTCAAGTCTGAAACTATTTGCCAAAGATTGCGTTACCTATGCTCAAGTTACCTATGCTCAAAAATGACCTAATCAATTCTGTATTACTGTGGCCACGGGAATAATCTGAATTGTTAAAACATACTGGTTTTAATGCTTGCTGGACAAGTCATTAATGAGGTATCGTTAATAATGTATAAGTTGGACGTTTGATTAATATCAATTAATTATAAATATCTAATCAATACAACCCGACTTCCAAGAGCTAAAATTAAAATAATAGTTCTGTAAATTACTACAGCAGGATCCAATACTGACAGTGCAAACCCTAGTAAATCACCTTGCATGATTCGTTTATACTGTCCTCCCATAAATGTTGTCTGAAAGAGAAACAAATGCGTAAGCAAAATATTAGCTGCAAAATAACTGTCTACACCTTTTCATCGCTTATGTTTCACTGTGTGTCTTTAGTAAATCCAGACTTTATGCAAAAATGCAGGTATATATAAAAGGTTCACATTTTCAAAGTCCCCTCATGCTTAAAACGCTGCACCATCATCCCTGTCCCAAAGAAACCCAAAATAACTGGACTTAATGACTACAGACCTGTGGCTCTAACATCTGTGGCCATGAAATAATTTTAAAGACTGGTTTTGGCTCATCTGAAGGCCTCCACCGGACCCTTACTGGACCCCCTGCAGTTTGCCTACAGAGCAAACAGGTCTGTGGATGATGCAGTCAACATGGGACTGCACTTCATCCTGCAGCATCTGGACAGACCAGGGACTTATGTGAGGATTCTGTTTGTAGACACCCTTCAGAATAAACTGACACAACTCTCCGTCCCCACCTCCATCTGTCAGTGGATCACCAGCTTCCTGACCGACAGACAGCAGTTAGTGAGGCTGGGAAAATTCACATCCAGCACTCGAACCATCAACACTGGAGCTCCTCAGGGCTGCGTTCTCTCCCCACTGCTCTTCTCCCTCTACACCTACGACTGCACATCTAAAGACCCCTCTGTCAAGCTCCTGACACAACACTATTATACATTATTTATTCACAACACATACTTATTTTTTAATTTCAAATTTGCACATATCAGACCTGTACACACATAATTGTCAATATTGTGTTTTTGCTATTTTGAACATTGTCTATTTGTATATTATTCTTTTATTATCTGTGTCCTGTCCTGTTGCTGTCTTTCTGTTGCACTGTGGAGCTTCTGTCATTATAACAAATTTCTCGTATGTGTAAACATACCTGGCCAATAAAGCTCATTCTGATTCTGATTCTGAAAAGGTTCGCATTTTCTTTCCTTGCAATTATTGTGCAGCTTGTTTCAGTGCCAGAGCCACTTAAAAATACATTCAGTCACAGACCTATTAATAAATAATTAGAATTATATTTACAGTGATCAATAATAATAAAACAATGACCCAACCTCATTCATTATAAATGGATACAGACAAACTGCAGAAAGAAGATCAATGAATATAAATGCTACAAATAAATTGCTATATGAAATGTATGAATTTAATCATATTTATGGGTGGTGCAAAATAACTTAAAATGTAGACAGTCTGACTCTGACTAACCTCTGCACAGTCTCCACAATGATACAAAGCAAACTCCTTTTGTGATCATTTCCCACATTTTGTATTTTCTACAACCTAATCAACTAATTTCTTTCTAGCGGTTTTCCAAATTTACTAACCACTCAGCATTTTCACTGGCCACAATTTTGTTGTTGGGAAATTATGTTTTATTTGAAGTTACTGCATACTATAATTAATTTAAATTGATATCCTGGTCATTTTTTTTTGTTTTTTTGCCTTTTTAAAGGGCATTTTCTTTAAGTATATTAAATGCATGTGTCCCCTCGTCCATTCCAGAAAGTTAAGTTCCTGAGTCCATTCTAGAGAGTGAAATTCATGAGTCTGTTTGAGAAAGTTCCCGACTCCATTCCCGAGCCACAGCCATATCACCCTGCAGCCCAAGACTGGTTGCCCACTGAAGCTAACCAGGGTTGAGCTTGGTCAGTACCTGGATGGGAGGCCTCCTGGGACAACTAGGTTGCTGTTGGAAGAGGTGTTAGTGAGGCCAGAAGTGGGTGCTCACCCGGTGGTCTGTGTAGGTCCTAATGTCCCAGTATAGTGACGGGGACACTATACTGTCAAAAAGTTAACGTCTCATCTTTTGACCACTCTCTGTGGTCATTAAAAATCCCATAGCACCTCTCGTAAAGACTAGGGCTGTAACACTGGTGATGGTTAAGGAGAGATCCCCCACATGATTGTAAAGTGCTTTGGGTGTACAGCAATACGCAATAATGCGCTATATAAATGCATTATTCATTCATTCTAGAGGGTTAAGTTCCCGAGTCCATTCTAGAGAGTGAAGTTCTAAGCATCCATAGATTTTTGTGGCAGCAGAATGTCTGCTTTGAGACACCAAACCCCTTCCACAGCTCCAAACTGACAATCTCTCAGTGTGCATGATGGTCCACTGCATCCGGAGGCAAACAGAACCTAATCAGGAGAGCAATGACACAACCGTATGAGCTCAGCTGGCAGCACTGGTCAACATACAGCTAGAGGAGCTGTAGGAGAGGTTTGACTTGTTTAAAAAAAAAAAATTCTACACTGACAGGGTTTTTTTTTTTTTTGAGAATAGAACAGAATGCATGCTAGAAAAGTAACCAAGTAGTAAATTTATTTTTAAAGACTATTAAATGCGCATGTTGATAGTTTATTATCAGACATTTATTAAGACATTTATTCATTTTTAAAATGTTATTAAGTATCTTGTTACAACATGCACATGTATTTTTATATAAACATATACAATTTTTAATTATAAAATTGGTTAATAAATGTGACCATGGCTGTGAAAACCCAGCTGAAGTCTTTTTTTTCTACATAAAATCATCCTTCATAAGGTAGAGAACTTTCTGTAAAATGTAACCTTGATATCTTTAATACTGACTGAGTAAGGGCATGTCAAAGATTGAACTCATAGTGAAATTAATGGTTGAAATCAAACTTTGATGCTTGTTATCTCATAATTAGACTTTCAGACTTTAGCCTGGATTTCACAGACAGGGTCACAAATGTTTCAAACAGTGACAGGAATCGCTCACTCCTCTCCACCACTGCTCTCTCTCTCTTTTGCATCATCTTTTTCTGCCTCCATCTTCAGGAAGTCCAAGAGGTCAGTGGATATTTCCCTGTGGAGAAGCAGCCACAGAAACAGATGAAGCTGGGTCATGGGTCATCATTAATGGATGAGGATATTAAAACAAGTGGTAAAACATAGGGATGCTCTCCAATAGCTTCACCTATTAGGACAAACCAAGGCCATGTTGCAGCAGTAGCCTTTCTTGACTTTGTACCAAACCCTGTTGGTGGACATTTCAACTCCTACAGTGAGAAAAAGAGAAAACAATATATATAAAAACATTTTGAAACCGCAGCTGCAGTCCTGATTCACAGGAAAATCTGAAACATGATACCACATTAATAAAAATAAATAATGGGCCAGAAGACTCCATGAAAATCTGTACAGACACCTTCAGAAAGATAAGGGGCTTTCGCACCGGAGGACTAGTTTCTAGAACTATTGGCAGAAGTACCTGCTTTTTGGCGTGTTCACACAGCAAGAACAAGGAACGTATTTAGTTCTAGGACTCCTTTGGGGGAACTAAATTAGCTCCTACTTCAAAGTAGGGTTTCAAACAGTTCAATAGGAACTACCAGTGATGTCCAAGTGTACATTTAAGCGTACGCTGATTTGTAATATTTTAAAAACTGGAGAGACATATGTAATAAGGACAAAAATTATAGGTATTAGACTTAATCTAAAGTCTTGGACTAAATGAGATACATAGTCTTGGACTAAATGAGATAAACTTATTTAGACTGGCAATACACAGCCATTACCGCACCTGTCCGCAATGCCTCACTGAAAAATACTCAACAGATCTTATATCCCAACCTTGTTTGAAACCAAAACTACTTCTCTGCTCTCAGCTTAATAAATTTGGTTGTCTCTTCTCTGGACACAGACGGTAGTCATATACTGTTAAACAAAACACAGTCATGGTATGGTAACTAGTAGTCAAGGATGTATGGCAAATTTGATTTGATATACAAATCACACACAGTGGCACTATCTTTGAAGAATCACAATAGGAAAAACATTCATGTATTATGTTTTGTTCATCATTACACTAAAAGGAGGTATGAAGAAGAGGCCATTGAAACGTACATCAGCAGTCCCTGTCAGCAAACGTATTTCAATGTTTTACTAATGACACCATGTATCACATTTCAGTAAATGAGAGCAATTGCAGTGAGAAACATGATCCCTCATGAATCTGGCTGGCCAACTTGATTCTGTTCCAGTGTATTTTACGGCATAATGCTCCAGTAATCACATTTGACCAATTGGACATTAGCTCTGTTTATGAGAAGTGAATATCGACTGGAGCCTTACAAGCAAACTTTGGTAAATGCATACTGCACAGTCATTCTGCCTTTTCTAGGCCCATAATACAATTTAGTCTCCATTTGCACATAAAAGCGATTCTGTAAAGCACACTTTTCTGTAAAGACCTGTAAATGTAAATACATAAAATATCCACATAGTAGACATAGAAAGTCATTAGCCTATTTTATTGAGGCTTCATTGAGACATTTTTGAGGTTGTATCAGCCATTCTACACTAAATTACAGAGCCCATGTTACATATTGCTTTAATAACTTGCAAAAGCAACAACAACTAGATAAGGTGGTAGACTGTTTGTTTACCACACTTGTTAAGTCTTTGATCGTATTGTCTGAAGATACTATATGGCATTTTCCACCTGCTTTCTCGTCCTCAACACACATGATTTGAGGAATCATTCATCTGCCTAGCACAAATAATTATGGGCCAGAGTTTATTAATTGTTTGAAAAACTAAAACCTAGGCAGATGTACGAGCAACAATAAAAGTAGCAAACAACACAGATACTGACCTGTAATTAGAAGAAGTTCCAGAAAAAAATAGCATCTGTATTATTCAGTCCTTACTAATCTTGTTACCCTGTAACATGAACTGTATAATCTAAAATATCTGATAAGGCATTTGTTGGGTTCTTTGCGAGCAACAAAGCCTGCCGTGCGAGAGCATCAGGAGGGGGGTTTAGTTTGAGTTGGTTCTGGCTATAATGGGTCCATTGAAACCCACAGAGAAACAGTGTCATGCATTTTTAATCGGGTGGCTTCTGAGGTCGTCTGCTCCATTCTGAGGATGTGAATTATGAGCAACGGTGGGATGAAAACTGAACCAAACTGACAGAAAGACAATGACATTACCTCACAACAGGAAGAGAGTGATTTTTTTTACATTGATCTGTCATTTTCATTTCCAATAAGTGAGTGCCAGAACTCTAATCTCCAAATATCGGATGGGGGCTCGTCCGGGATTGTCGCTCCAGTGTGCTGTATGAAAATATAAGATCAGAAAATAAATATCTCGGATGATAAGACTGTTAAGACTGCAACAGACAGCACCTTCACTGAACCACTTGATGGTAGAAGCATGAGAACAAGGACATTGCTGAGTGTTGCATCGGGGTTTATGAGTTTCTCCTGCGAGGCTGTGCGGAGTTGTGCAGAGATCCAGTGTGATGAAGACCAGCGATGCTGCACCCAAAACAGCAGCAGCATCACGACCGTCCATCAATTTCCTCTGCACACTTTCCTGGAAAATCTGGAATGGATGGTCCGTAAGCTGTCGGGACTGCTGATCCTTCTCTTGCTCTTCGTGGTGGGTTATTTCATTCAGCGGGTTGTATGTCCACGTCCCCGCCGTCAGACGCCCGAGGAGCCGTCACTTCTGCATGGACACGCTTCTCAGGACTCCCTCACAGGGGACTTCAGCTCCCCGGTGCTGCTACTTCCCCCGTACGAGGAGGTGAATTATCTGCCCACATATGAGGAGATCATGATGGAGGTGAATGGAGAGTATCTGAACTCAAACACAGGAGCAATAGAGGAAAGACGAGCAACATTGCAAACATCTAGAAGACCCATAAACTCTCTATAATCCACTCATTGTGTTTGACTTGATTCTGTAGACATTTTTACATTCAGGTTTGGCTCTTACAGTAAGTGTTTTGAAATAGTAACTGAACTGAGTAAACACGCATGTGGACAGTCTGCTCAAACAGTGCTGATTACAATTTTAATTTAAAGCTGGTCTTATTGTGCTTACTGTGCACGTAATCAGAAATAAGAAAGAGATGGACTGCTCGGATACAAATGAATGGGAGAAATGCATATTAGCTGGGACAACTTGGAAAATAGTTTTTAGTGTGACTTTAACTTAAAAAGCACAGTTTATGAGACCACCACAGATTTTAATGTTCATTTGACATGTCATATAAACGTAATAATGACAAACAATTTCCGTTTTATCCTTCCCACAAGCTCAGCGTGAGCTTCAGACTTTCAATGTCTCCGTTAAGACTGTGGAAACATCTTTCCAAAGAAAAAAAATCATATGATGTGATTTGTGGTAAAAAATATGATTTGTAATACAAGTATAAAGCTTCTCCCATATAACCCTTGATGGGGCGTGGGCAGGTCGTCGCATGAAAATGTATGAGATTGTACAAATTCGTTGCCAATATGCCAAACCTTAAAATAGTTAGAAATTGTCATGAGACTGTGTTGGCCAGCCCAATTCACCATCAACAGATATGAACGCACCTTTCAAATGCATTTCTGGATATTAGAAGAACAAAAAACTAGAGATGTAAAAAAAAAAATGGAATGCAGAATCTAAATTTAAGTTTAGCAGCAAAGACACAACGTTAAAAATAAAAGAACGTTTATTTATATAAAGTTATATACAATATATAGTGTTCGTATTTCCTTGCATATTCTGACTCTTTTTGATAAATACAGAATCTGTTTTGTGCACATGAGAGTAAAGAGCTCTGATGCAAGCTCTTTCTCTGTTACAAAACCATCCAGAACACTGCAAACTGCTTCAAACTTCAAGCTTTTCACGATTTTTAAACTTCAAGCTTTTTAAAATGCTTCAAGCTTTCTCAATAGGCTTTTTCAAGCCAACAAAGTTTGTCTTGATGGACATTTTTATCCAGTTTTACCATGTATTTTACAGTGACAAATTATAAAAGAGCATTTGCAGATATTGGTTACAAACATCAAGGGTTATAATAAGCTTTTTATTCAATCTTTTCATTACACTGGATGAACTCAACCACAGGGCAATACTGAACAGTGTGATAACTGACAATAAAGGTGTGGATACTCAAGAACAACGCAACCAGGGAAGGCTCTTAACTCAGACAATAACAGTCTCTATATGCAGAGGCAAATGGGAACCTGAGGATATCACATGGATGGAACAAACACCAAACGCTGGTGGAGTTGATAGGTAATTTAGCAGAGAAACCGGAGGAGGAATCTGATAGCCGGAGGAGGGACTCATGGACACACCTAGGACAAAGAAGAAGGAACTTCAGACCATGGAGATGAACCGAACCGAATGTAATATGGACTTTTTTTTTACTAAACAGGGCAAATTAGCACGAGCGCACAATTAAAAACAGCGCCAATGGGCATGGACATTTCTGGGGGTGATTTACTAACAAACTGCAAATTAAAGAACACAGACGCAACATCTCATTTACATATCGACCAACACAATATACCATGCGCAGCACAAATTAGTGTAGTCGCAAATAAAAATAAAGAAATAAATAGGGCTGCCCTCAACTAAGGATTTTTCTTGTCGACTAGTAGTCATTCATTTTAAGCATTAGTCGACTAATCACACGTTTTTTTTAATAAATCATTTAAATCATTATAATGAGCCTTTAATTCCCTACATAGCCTAATAAGCACTCAAGCGCATGCATAAAGCTTGCCACGGCGCACTGCAGAAGTAATGATTATTAATGTGTCAGGGAAAAACAGTAAGGAGACTGCATTAACATTTTAATAATTTGATAAACTAGTGCTTTCTTTGTTTTCGATTTAAGAGATGTCGGCGACACTGACTCGTCATCTCCACAGTAGTGGATGTGCCTCTATGTTTCATACGGATCACATAATCTGAGGATATTTGTCTTCCATTTGAATTGATCTTCTGTGAAATATGTGAATTATATTTTTAATGTCTGTAAGGCAAAGATATACCCGGAGTTTCACGCTCAAGATGGCAGAAAGCGCATCCTGTTTGCTTTCATCATTTTACAAAAGCACATTTTGTTGTAATTGTGAGTGCACACAAATAAACGTCGAGTTTTTACAGATTTGAAAGATGTATTACTCTTATCTGTATGACCAAGAATGACAGGAGTTATAAGAGCAAGTAAGCGCACCGACGCCTCCATCTGTCCTGCAGTGAGCGCGCATTGCTGTTCAGCTTCCACAGTTTCCACAAACACTGAATAGTGCACGATTCTCTAGGTTAACATTAGATTGCGCGGCCATGTAAAGTTGATAATACATACATATTTCAGATGAAAAGCCATATTTGTGGTGGATGAATGATAGGCGAGCGTTTGGATGTCCTGCCGGATATACTGTATTACCATAGACCGACCGCTAACGATCTGTCCGTCACGGACTGCGTGACTTCGCCTGTGGATTCTTTTTTTATTTTTCTGCGACTAAGCGACAAATAAAATTTTGGTCGACCAAGCCTCTTCTGGTCGACTAACGATTAGTCGACTATTAGGGGGCAGCCCTAGAATTAAAGAAGCCACAGTATGTTGAAAAGAACTGGAGGTAAAAAAAAAAGGTTTGCTAGAAGTTTTGATAGAGTTGGTATTGTGTGGCTCCTAGTTGAGGGTTCCAAGTCTTTTATTTCCTGAAGCAAATTAAAAATAACATGGCTTGGCAAACGATATGTTCAGATAATGTGCTCACTGCGCATCTTTAGTAAAACCTGACAGTACTATTTTAACGCCAAAAGGTGGTTTGCGCTGGCACCAACTGTTAGTAAAACTGGCCCTGTGTGTTCAGGAGGCTAAAATTCCAGAAGATGTGATGGAATGACACTTCTGTGGTCTCTTCATTGGCACCAGATGACAGGCTTTGGAGAAGGTCAGCTACAAACAGGACACAGATGCCGGGAGGTCTGTGATGAACCCCAACCCCTAGGTGTGACCAACGGCAGCGAGGGACAAGCAGAGGAAAGAGCTTAGTGGCTGGAAATTGGCAAAGTGATATGGAGACAGTGCAGTCAGGATATCCTTGGATGAAGCACTGAACTTCCTGAGCCATACAGGGACATCAATACAGGTTTGCAGGAGCAAGAGGGTTTAATGTTTGTCCAGGGCCCAGGAGGATGGTACATGGATGTATCATCCAGGGCCCAGTAGACTGGACTAACTATCATGGTAGGAGGGAAGACAGTTTAGGGTTCCGAGCTGAATGACTCAGGACCTTGGCATTCATGAACCCTGGACTGTAGGACAGATGTTAAAACAGGTAAGAACAAGGCCCCTTCTGAACCACCAGGGACAAAAAAAAGCAGAGGAGTGTTGGTGGTTCCCCCTGCCGCTGAGATAATCTTCCAACACCTGAAGTGAATGCATTAACCTCAACAATGAAGGGTAGATTGTGATCAGAAGGCATCAGGATAA
This sequence comes from Barbus barbus, assembly GCF_936440315.1. NCBI lineage: Eukaryota > Metazoa > Chordata > Actinopteri > Cypriniformes > Cyprinidae > Barbus > Barbus barbus. Next base: position 28,078,443 of record NC_136762.1, read on the forward strand.
GAGCACTTGTAAAGGCCTTCTTCAGATGTTGCAAAGAGGTGATTGCTTGGGTGTTCCAGGACAGAGACTTGAGCTTGGACTGAAGAAGTATGATGAGTGGAACTGTGATTAGGCTGTAATTGCCTATAAACAAACGGTACAAGTTTGCGAAGCCAAGAAACCTCTGGAGATCCTTGTTGGTGGAAGTTTCTGGCCAGGATTGTACCGCTTTGACCTTCTTCTGGTCCATCTGTACTCCCTTGGGCTTGATGTTGTATCCCGAGAAACCGGACTGATAACTGACTGAACTTACATCACTAACCTGAGCAGCACCTATAACCTCCCTCCATATCCTGGTGAGGTTATAGGCACTGCATAAGTCCAGTTTGGTGAACACTGCTGCTCTTTAGAGTAATTTCAGGGCAGCAAGAACCAGAGGAAGACGATAGAGTCAGTTTATTGAGGGCCCAGGAGTTGATGCCAGGCTGCACGCCTCCATCCTTCTTGGCCAAAAAGAAGAAACTGGAAGTGGCAGAGGATTAGAAGGATGTTTCCCTGGTGCATACTCCTCCATAGCCTTCTGCTCCAGAGGAGACAAAAGATAAACCCATCCTCTGGGCAATGGCTGAACTGCCATTTTTAACATTTTCAGAAAAGTTCCCTTTCCCCAGAATATTTTGTTTAAAAAAAAAAAAAAGCATTTTGAACAAAAATCTGAGAAAATCACGTTTTTGTCAAAGACTATGAGCCTCATTCATGAAACTTGCGTAAATATATGAGTCAATTCTGAGTAATTTGTGCGTAAAACAGACCTTCCTGAAAACACTCCTCCGGATTCACAAACACTTTGTAAACTTCAGATTTGTAAGTTAAACGTATGTTAATGCATTCCAGTCATTCGTAAATAGGGCACTTGTGCACGCTCATTCACAATTAGCATAATCTCCGCCTATGAATTACAGCTATGCAAAAAAAAAAAATAATTACCAGCAGAAAAAAATGGCAGGCGCACTTCTTAAAACGACCAGCTGGTGGCGCTCGAGAACACTTTGGTGGCACAGTGTTTTTCCAGCTGAGATGCTTTTCTATGATTTGGAATATCCACGGCGGCAACGTATTACTATCTTATTTTCAAGAATTTAACCAAAAAAAAAAGCAGTAACCAGCAATATTAACTTCTCCGTTGTTGTAGGCAGTCGTTGTACAAGTAGGATGGATGGTTGCTATTTGGCCCGCCCCTCCTCTGTTGATTGGATGGCTGGGGAAATAGTGAGTGACGAGCGCTGAGTTTTACAGTTATCAACTGCAAAAAAGAAAAAAGAAAAAAAGAGGACAAGGGCAAATGATGGCAGTGAATAAATTTTCAGTGTCATCAGTTTGCCAAAAAGAACACAGAACGTTTTATGCACCATTTACAGGTGGTAGGGAGCAGGGGTACATTTCTTTTTTACCAACTAACATATGAACATTTTCATGAATTCAAAAGTTTACGTCAGAATGTTTTTATGAACGATTTACACAAAAATTAGTTCTGCTCGTTAGGGTTATGAATGAGGCCCTACAGTATATGTCTGTATGGGATTCAGAATCTTAATCAAAACATATATGAGGTCCATTGCTTTCATCAACACCCCCAAAGCTTCACAGTCCTAAACCACTTCCTGGATTGACAGTCACTTGTTTCTGCTTCTTTGCTGTGTTTTGATTCAGAGTTCAGTACTCTTAGCGCCGCCTACCATATAATAACAAAAAAACTGAAAGCTGGAAAATTCTGTCAATAGCAGGTAAAAGGTTAGAAACGCATGTAAAGGGGGAAAGGGAAAGGAAAGTGGTGTGTGGCCAAGTATGGTGACCCATACTCAGAATTTGTGCTCTGCATTTAACCCATCCAAGTGTACACTCAGTACTGAACACACACCCGGAGCAGTGGGCAGCCAATGCTGCGGCACCCGGGGAGCTGTTGGGGGTTCGGTGCCACACTCAAGGGTCTCACCTCAGTCGTGGTATTGAGAGTGGAGACTTACAATCCCTACCGGACCTGAGACTTGAACCCACGACCTTCAGGTTACAAGTCCAACTCTCTATCCACTAGGCCACGGCTAAGAGTTATTTTTGCCTTTTATTATGATGGGACCGTATAGAGCAGATGGGAAGTGAAGTGGGAGAGTGATAGGGGGCGGGATCAGGAAAGGTCCAAGAGCTGGGATTCGAACTTGGGACACCCGTAGCACAACAACGCTATACGGATTCATATTTCACTGCATTGTGCCAAAATCATGATTACGATCGGAATGTATGCCAGTGGCTAAACTTTAAATGAGTCTCTGGTAGAAGTGTTTTGTTCCAGTGTGTCGGATCACTACAAATGCATGTTAGGTGGAAACAGCTCTTCATTCACTCACCATTGCAAGTTTTATTTCAAATATGCATTTATTGAATAAACATAAATCAAGCTTTTACAATAAAAATTCATTCTTGTTACAAAATCTTCATGAAATGATATGATATAAATAACTAGAACTAGACGTGATGCCTGTTAATAGACTGATGTGCATTTTTAGAGGCTAAGATATGAATTCATATGCCTGCCATAACTTCTTATCTTTGAGAGTTAACCACAGTGTACAGTTAGTGTTGAGGAGTCAGAGATCAGTGCTCATTCAGCTGGAATCCAGGCCTCGATTTACCTGAATTACATTACAGGTGTGTGTTTTTATCGGCGAATGGACACACTGCTTCTGACGGATGAGTTGGCTGCTTTTTCCCGCTCCATAGCAAACTCCATTTCAATTTTATCCTGGATTTTCTCCCAGTCCACTTCCACCTGAACATAAGCAGGAGAGACAGAAACATTAATAAATTGTAAAACAAATCAGAAACAATAAAAGCCCTATAGACTGGTTTACAGTGAGGACAGACAAACTCTGTGGCTTCAACCCCATCAACCACAGACATTTGAACAGTGCTACAGATCCATGAGGTGAACATGTCTTACTCCCTCAGAATACTGCAGGAATCTCTTGTTGGTTTCCTGCTTTCCAAAGTCCTGCAGGAACTTCTGTCTATGAGCCAGCACCGTGTCCACGTGAGTTTTGTACTTCACCGCCAACTCCAGAGCCCTGTGGAGAGACAGGCGTGAGGAGCAGACACACAGGCGCGTGTGGAGTAGACAGTGTCAGTGACGGCTCGCACCTGTCCCAGTTGTAGAGGTTGATGTGCATCTGGATGGCGTGGTAATTGAGGTTAGCCTGCAGTAGAGTGGCCTCGGCCTCCTGTATGTGTCCACTGAAGAGCAGGATGTGAGCGAGACACGAGTCTCTCGACGGCAGGTCCTTTATGAAGTTGATGTACTGCACCTTGTCAATCTAACAGAGACAAAGACGAGCGTTAAAGAGACGGAGAGGAGACTGTGATGTGAGATATTCTCTCGGCAGATTCACCTTTCCTATAGCTGCATACGCCACTTCTGCTGTGCTCAGCTCCCTATTGGCCATCGCCAGACCGGCCAGACACGACCAAAGCGTCTGATCCTGTAAGAGAGTACGCTCTTCTGTGACATTTCATAATCTTATTAACAAAGTGCTGATGAACGGTCATTGCACTGCATGCAGCTATTGGTCAAAGTCAAGTCAAGTCAAGTCAGGTCAATATTATTTGTATAGCGCTTTTAACAATGCAAATTGGCTTGATATAAAGCTGAGTGGCTTTATATCAGCTTTACAGTATTTAGAAGGGAAATAGTTTGTTGAAATAGTGTCATTCTCCTCTGGCCAGACAAAATCAGCAGTTTAAATCTAGGCTAAAGCAGAATCAGATTGTGCAAAGGACTCATTTGTTCCTGTGGTCTTGTCCCGATGGCCGTCTAGGAGACAGGGTCTTCACTGGGGATCAGTCTCTGGGGCTGAATTTTTCACCCCCGAATTGTTCACCCCCGGCTCTTAATGCATCGTGTTTCCTTCAGGAGCATCAGTGAATGTTTGAACCTTTTTTAATTGTTGTGTTTGAGTCCCTCAATCATCCTCAGTGTGAAAAGGTGGATCTCAAAATCATACAGTTACTGCTGGAAAGGGTTAAAATATGCAAAAGATGCTGGAAAACTGAAGATTCTGCAGGAGCTGGAGTATTTTTCTGAAGAACAGTGCTCAGTTGAACTGTTCAGAACAAACAAGGGACTCATGAACAACCATCACAAAACAAAAAAACAGTCGTAGATCATCCAGGTAACCACACACAGTATTAAGAACCAAGGGTTCCCAAACTTTTGAAGGGGGTTATTTTAATAATTTCAGCTATTTTTTTGTCTTGTGGACTATATGTAAACATCTTTTATGGAAAATATCTTACTCAGGACAGTACTAAATAAAAAATAACATGCATTTTGTATGATCTCTCTTATTTTGGTAAAATTATCCACATTTTCACAGATTCTGCAAGGGGTTCCCAAACTTTCGCATGCCACTGTATATGGAATATATACGAAACTAGATAATGATCTGAGATATCATCGCTCTGCTGCAATATTTCAACGCCACTGACATCAATTCCATATGACAGTATTAAATCTAGAGTTTGAGTTCGACAATGAGTAGGTCCTGAAACGTGTTGTTTAGAATGTCTATAAATGCTGATCCCAACGAATCTCTTTCATTATCAACATGGATATTAAAATCACCAACAATTAGGACTTTATCTGCAGCCAGCACTACCTCAGATAGAAAATCAGCAAATTCTTTAATAAAGTCTGGTGCCCTGGTGGCCTGTATACAGAAGCCAGTACAAACATCACAGGGGATTTATCATTAACACTTGTTTCTTTGGATATTCTATGGTTATATGAAGCACCATTACTTCGAACAAATTATACTTGAAACCTGACCTCTGAGAAATACTGAAAATATTGCTATTAATTGTAGCACCGCCTCCCCCTTTACCTTTTGGGCGCGGTTCATGTTTTTAACTGTAATCTTGGGGGGTAGACTTGCTTAAATTAATGTATTCATCTGGTTTTAGCCAGGTTTCTGTCAAACAAAGCACATCTAGCTTATGGTCAGTGATCATATCATTTACAAAAAGTGCTTTTGTAGAAAGGGATCTAATATTCAATAAGCCAAGCTTTATCATTTGTTTATCTGTATTATATCTGTTTTTTATTTGTTGAACATCAATTAAATTGTTACTCTTAAGGCCATTGCACACTGAGTCCGAATTTTTCGTCCGAAATTTTCGCACGTTGAAAAATAAATACGACCTCACGTTTTGTCAATCACGTTTGCACACTGCCTCTGAAATTTTCGTCCGTCAAAAAAAAATTCTGATCGGGTTCGATTTTTTTGCATTTTTCGCATCCGTATAAAGCATTTTGAGATGCTTTGAGAAGGTGTTTTGACAATTCAGAGCCACCGTACAAGCGAAAGCCAAAATCCAAAATAGTGTCAGACAAATTAAAACACTTCGTCTTGCAGCACAGAGAACTTTATGACAAACAAATTGCGGAATACAAAGATACAGAATATAAAGAACTGCTGTAGCCTATTTTTTTTATGCCTGGCGCGCACCTTTCCGATGCCGCAGTTCGGTGTGTGTGTGTGTGTGTGTGTCTGTGGGTGTATCCATACCTCAGACAGTCTCTGTTCAGGATAAATTGGTTCACGGAAATTGGTGGTCTTCTTTTTAATATGTGGATTCAGTATCGCTAGCAAAGTATCAAACTGAGGCACTGACATCCTGAAATAAACTTTGAATCTCTCGGGATAATCCCGCAGCTCTTTGATAAGGAGGTGGAAGTCTCATTCCTCTCTGCGCAATCTAAGGATTGGATGGACCCAATATTTTCTTTTTCTTTTTCTTTTTTTAAAAAGAGAGAGGACAACAAAATCATCCTCACTGCTTGAAGACATTTTGTATAGTTTTGCGAATTTTTTTGCAACGGATTAATTAAAACGCATCGGACTCAGTGTGCAAGGTCTCTGTGCGTGACGAATTTTTAAGATTGTGAATGCGAAAAAAAGCATGTGAAAATTTCGGACTCAGTGTGCAGAGACCTTTACTTTGGTTTGGATGTTTTCTGTATTTTCTAGTTCGGGGAACAGACACAGTCTCTATAGTGTGATATCTAGGTGAAAGAGTCTCTATGTGCTGAGACTTCTGTGACGTGAGGCGGCTAGCAGACGGTCGGTTTAGCCAGTCTGTCTGCTTCCTGACCTGGGCCCCAGTTAGTCAAGTACGAACTCTAAGACTATGTGCCATATTTCTAGAGAGAAGAGCGGCACCACCCCAGGAGGGATGAAGACCATCTCTTTTCAACAGGTCAGGTCTGCCCCAAAAAATCTTCCAATTGTCTATAAAACCTGTTATTCTGCGGGCACCACTTAGACATCCAGCCATTGAGTGACAACAGTCTGCTATGAATCTCATCGCCACGGTAAGCAGGGAGGGGGCCAGAGCATATTACAGTGTCTGACATCATACTTGCAAGTTCACACACCTCTTTAACATTATTTTTAGTGATCTCCGACTGGTGAAGTGGAACATCATTAGCGCCGACGTGAATAACAATCTTACTGAATTTACAGTCAGGTCCATAAATATTGGGACATTGATACAATTCTAACATTTTTGCATCTATACACCACCACAATGGATTTCAAATGAAACAAACAAGATGTGCTTTAACTGCAGACTGTCAGCTTTAATTTGAGGGTATTTACATTCAAATCAGGTGAACGGTGTAGGAATTACAACAGTTTGCATATGTGCCTCCCACTTGTTAAGGGACCAAAAGTAATGGGACAGAATAATAATCATAAATCAAACTTTCACTTTTTAATACTTGGTTGCAAATCCTTTGCAGTCAATTACAGCCTGAAGTCTGGAAGGCATAGACATCCCCAGACGCTGGGTTTCATCCCTGGTGATGCTCTGCCAGGCCTCTACTGCAACCGTCTTCAGTTCCTGCTTGTTCTTGGGGCATTTTCCCTTCAGTTTTGTCTTCAGCAAGTGAAATGCATGCTCAGTCGGATTCAGGCCGGTGATTGACTTGGCCATTGCATAACAGTCCACTTCTTTCCCTTCAAAAACTCTTTGGTTGCTTTTGCAGTATGCTTTGGGTCATTGTCCATCTGCACTGTGAAGCGCCGTCCAGTGAGTTCTGAAGCATTTGGCTGAATATGAGCAGATAATATTGCCCGAAACACTTCAGAATTCATCCTGCTGCTTTTGTCAGCAGTCACATCATCAATAAATACAAGAGAACCAGTTCCACTGGCAGCCATACATGCCCACGCCATAACACTACCACCACCATGCTTCACTGATGAGGTGGTATGCTTAGGATCATGAGCAGTTCCTTTCCTTCTCCATACTCTTCTCTTCCCATCACTCTGGTACAAGTTGATCTTGGTCTCATCTGTCCATAGGATGTTGTTCCAGAACTGTGAAGGCTTTTTTAGATGTCGTTTGGCAAACTCTAATCTGGCCTTTCTGTTTTTGAGGCTCACCAATGGTTTACATCTTGTGGTGAACCCTCTGTATTCACTCTGGTGAAGTCTTCTCTTGATTGTTGACTTTGACACACATACACCTACCTCCTGGAGAGTGTTCTTGATCTGGCCAACTGTTGTGAAGGGTGTTTTCTTCACCAGGGAAAGAATTCTTCGGTCATCCACCACAGTTGTTCTCCGTGGTCTTCCGGGTCTTTTGGTGTTGCTGAGCTCACCGGTGCGTTCCTTCTTTTTAAGAATGTTCCAAACAGTTGTTTTGGCCATGCCTAATGTTTTTGCTATCTCTCTGATGGGTTTGTTTTGTTTTTTCAGCCTAATGACGGCTTGCTTCACTGATAGTGACAGCTCTTTAGATCTCATCTTGACAGTTGACAGCAACAGATTCCAAATGCAAATAGCACACTTGAAGTGAACTCTGGACCTTTTATCTGCTCATTGTAATTGGGATAATGAGGGAGTAACACACACCTGGCCATGGAACAGCTGAGAAGCCAATTGTCCCATTACTTTTGGTCCCTTAACAAGTGGGAGGCACATATGCAAACTGTTGTAATTCCTACACCGTTCACCTGATTTGGATGTAAATACCCTCAAATTAAAGCTGACAGTCTGCAGTTAAAGCACATCTTGTTCATTTCATTTGAAATCCATTGTGGTGGTGTATAGAGCCCAAAATGTTAGAATTGTGTTGATGTCCCAATATTTATGGACCTGACTGTACGTTTAGCATTAGCCAGCACTTTTAAATTTGCCAAGATGTCAGGCGCTCTGGCTCCCGGTAAACATTGGACTATGGTGGCTGGTGTCTCGATTTTCACATTCTGTACAATAGAATCGCCAATAACTGGAGCACTTTCATCAGGTTTCTCAGTGGGTGGGGAGAACCTGTTTGATGTTTTGATCAGAATGGAAGAGCTGTGTTTTGAACTGCGACTAAGCCGCCTCACAGTCACCCAGTTGCCCTGCTGCATGGGCTCTAATACCGGAACCGAACAATGTACAGGACTCCCTGAGCTGGTCACATCCAAAGCAGTATCTACAGCTCTCACATTCTTACTGTCCTCAACTAAAGTTTGGATGCGTGTCTCTAATTCTGAAATCTTCTGTCAGCCTAACTATTTCCCTGCATTTATCACATGAATCCCTCGTCGCCACAGAGAGAGATGAACTGTACATGTGACATGAAGTGCAAATAACAATAGCAGGAGAAGAAGCCATTGCTCACCGTGACTGATGAATTATTTGCATACCACTGTTCTTTGATGAACTTGTGAAAAACGGAGCGAGAGAGAAATGAAACGGAGCGAGGAAAAATAAAACAATAATAGGCATGTATAGAAACGCGATAAAAAGAAAACAATAATATGCGCGTATAGAAATGTGAATGGAACTGCGAGTGACAAGCTAACTGGCTAGCGAATGTTAACACGCTGCACTCGCGGTTTTAAAAAAGCGAACGATCAAATTAGTTAGATTAGTTTGATAGATAATACCAGAAATATGGTGGGAATTAAGTTATATATTATCACTTTGAGACAACAGAAAGTGAAAGTAAGAGATTCAACAAAAAAGCAAAGCTACAATCGCAAACCTCTCAGCAGCACAACAGACAGAAGCAAACGATCAGCAAAGTGCTTCACAGTCATTACCCTCATCTAGCATCAGGTCTGTGGTGAATAACTGACCCATCTACAATCCCAAACCGAAGTTCATGTAAGAATTCGTCCTGGTCTTCATCCATCTGAAGCAGAATGACTGATGTGCAAAGCTAGTGCTAACATGTCAATGGCAAATAACTGCAAACCCACATCTGTTTAGTAAAACAGTCAGCTAAATTAACAGGTAACATTTTATGTTTCAAGTTTCAATGTTCATTAGAATTAGACTACTGGTCAAAAGTTTGGAATAATTATACATTTTTAATGTTTTGAAAGAGTAAGCATTTTAGAATGATTTCTGAAGGATCATGTGACACTGAAGATTGGAGTAATGATGCTGAAAATTCAGCTTTGATCACAGAAATACATTACATTTTGGCATATATTTACTAGGGGTGTAACGGTTCTCAATAAAAAAATTGAACCGTAGCGTTCTCCATCCACGGTTCACTGCGGTCAGGCCAGCCTCCAAAACCTGCAAACGGTATAAACAGTGCACGCATATACTAGCCGTTACAGTAATATAGTGTAAAAACTCAGTTCAAATGAAAAGTGATCTTTGCCATTGATTTATTGAGCCAGTTTCTCTGTCAATAATGAATGAATAAATAAATGAATAAGAAAAATACATAAATAAAGACATAAACATCAATAAATAAAAAATAATACAAACATCAATAAATAAAAATATAATACAAAAAATAATACAAATAATACAAAAATAATACAAATAGGCAGTAACAGTCTCTTGAGTACTCTTGGAGGTCTGTAGTATTGTTGTATGTGGCAGCCTGTTTAAACATATTCCAGTCAGTGGTGTCAAAGCAGTCTTGAAGTGCCTCTGACGACCCTTCCGGCCACACTTGACTGTGCAGTGGAACTCACTGAGGTCTTCACAGACATCTTCAACATCTCACTAAATCAGGCTGTTGTCCCCACATGCTTCAAAGCTACCACCATCATTCCAGTCCCTAAGAAGTCATCTCCATCCTGCTTCAATGACTACCATCCAATAGCACTCACTCCCATCCTCATGAAGTGCTTTGAACGGCTAGTCTTGCACCACATCAAGTCTGTCCTCCCCCCCTCCCTGGACCCCTTCCAGTTTGCATATAGGTCCAACCGCTCGACCGATGATGCCATCACCACTGCCCTCCACCCAGCCCTCACACATCTGGAGAAAAAAGACTCATATGTCAGGATGCTGTTCATAGACTTCAGTTCAGCATTCAACACAATCATCCCTCAACAGCTCACTCACAAACTGGTCCAGCTGGGGCTCAGCACCTCTCTGTGCAACTGGCTGTTGGACTTCCTGACCGGGAGACCTCAAGCAGTACGGGTCGGCAGTAACACATCCAGCACCATCACACTGAACACGGGGGCCCCCCAAGGATGTGTGCTGAGCCCCCTCCTCTTCACTCTGCTGACCCACGACTGCACACCATCACACAACTCCAACATTTTCATTAAGTTTGCGGATGACACGACTGTGGTGGGTCTCATCAGCAACAGAGATGAGACAAACTACAGGAGCGAGGTGAGCCGCCTGGCCGGGTGGTGCAGTGACAACAATCTCTCTCTGAACGTGAAGAAGACGAAGGAGATTGTTGTTGACTTCAGGAGAGTACACACTCAGCATGCCCCTCTGACCATCAACGGTGCGACTGTGGAGAGAGTGAGCAGCACCAAGTTCCTGGGTGTGCACATCACTGAGGACCTCTCCTGGACTAACAACACTGTAGCACTGACCAAGAAAGCACAGCAGCGTCTCTACTTCCTCCGCAAACTCAGAAGAGCCAGAGCCCCGGCCCCCATCATGTGCACCTTCTACAGAGGCACCATCGAGAGCATCCTGACTAGCTGCATCACTGTGTGGTATGGCGCTTGCAACGCATCCTGCCGCAAGTCACTTCAGCGCATAGTGAGAGCAGCTGAGAAGATCATTGGTGTCTCTCTCCCCTCCCTCCAGGACATCTACAGCACCCGTCTCACCCGCAAAGCCCTCCGCATTGCAGGTGATCCCACCCACCCGACACACAGCTTCTTCAGTCTGCTGCCATCAGGGAGGAGACTGCGGAGTCTCCAGGCGAGGACCAGCAGACTGAAGGACAGCTTCATACATCAGGCTGTCAGGAAGCTGAACTCCCTCCCGTCCTTGCCCCCCCCCCCCTCTTTCACCCCCATTTAACACAGCAACACACTAGGAACTCTGACTCTGTGACAACCCCCCCACCGACCAACAAACTGTGACCGGCACCTGTCACTTGTGCAGCATTGGCTGATCACTACCCATCCAACATTGACCGCAAATTACCTCTTCGGATAGTCTGACAAAAACTATCCGAACAGTCACTTCGACTTGTCACTTTAACAGACTGATAAGCTCTTCTTGCACTACACTCATAACAAAACAAAACATCTGCACAGTTTTGTTTTTGTACATTCAACTGGTTTGCACTCCACCTATTCTGCCATGTGCCTTATGCACTTTATCTATCTCTCTTGTTTTTATTTTCTACAATGTCCTCAGACTGATAAGCTCTTTTGCACTACAAATATATCTACACAGTGTTGTTTCTATTTAACTGGTTTTGCACTCTATCTGCCATGCGCCTTATGCCACTTTATCGATCTAATTCTTATTTTTTTCTACAATATCCTCATTTGTATAATTGTATAGTTGTATGTACATATGTTTAAACTGTATTTATCTGTATCTGAACGTGTTTAATGTTAACTGTATGTACCAAGGGTCTGAGAGTAATGCAATTTCAATTCTCTGTATGTATGTACTGTACATTGAACTTGAACTTGAACTTGAATTACAAAATTAAAGCCCCCCAAAAACTTGTACATAACCCGTTTTTCCAAATGTTCAGAGAACTCTAAAAGAAAAGTCCTTATTTCCACAAATCAGTTTCCCTTCAGTTTGATAGTCCACCACCCCAGAGTTTCAGTACTCCAAAAATAAAGCCCTCAAACTCAAGTGATACTATGAGAAGGTGTACTATCAATCTGAAGTGAAATTAGTCTGTGTAAACAAGGAGATACTCTTTTCTACTTATCTGAATCATTACAGTCCTGACATTGTGTGAGTGATATTCTGAGGTGATGTACTATCAGTATAAAGTGAAAATGGTTTGTGGAAACGGAGTTTCCATTTTATACCAATATAAACTGTTATAAAAACATGAATTTTTGGACCACTTCAATTTGTAATATTGCACCAGATAGTCCTGACATTGTGGAAGCGACACTGAGGAGGTGTACTGGTTATCGGAAGTGAAACTGTTTTGTGGAAACAGGGAGTTTTTTTTTTTATAACTGTGTGAATTTACAGATAATAAAGGTTATACAAATTTATGAAAGGCTTTTATTGAGTTATTTGACATCAGAATGAGTTTTGATCACTGAAATGAGTTTTTACACTATATTACTGTAACGCCTAGTATATGCGTGAACCGTTTATAACGTTTGCATGTTTTTCAAAGTTTCAAACGTTTGTGTGAGCGCTCATATTGAGTTCTCTTTCAAGTCTTGTGCTTGAATGGACAAATTCACACAAAAACTATGTCAACACACCCATCTTGGTGAGTATCCTAGCAGACAGTCAGCTGAACGTACAGTATCAGTGTACTGGATCTGTGCCATTGTCTTAAAGTGACAGCACCTTCTTAATGTTGATCAACAAAAGACAAGGAAATCATTCACTGTTCTTGATTGAATAGCTTTTGTAACTTTAATAAGGATTAATCTGTAATTCATACTGAAAAGCACTGTTTATTTTATTTGTATCTTTGCTCTATTGTATTTATTTGTGCTGTTGCTTGTAGTTAGACAGTATAGTCCTTTTCCCCTAAACATAGCACATACCGAAGTAAACAGTAGAATCACTAATAAACTGCTAGTGTACGTATCACACATTAACGATGACCAGTGCTCTACATTAGATTAATACATTCTGTTCATATTCATTTCTGCATATATGTATACATTCGTAACATGTCAAGTTGTATTAATTACCATAAATTTATTATAAACAAATGTATATTTATAAATTGACATAGATGAATACATTCTTTAAAAATGTGCATCAAACCTAATTCATATCTAATGTTAACAAACTGAACTTTATTGTGACATGTCACCAGTAAGTGTTTTTATTCCACTACCCTTTAATGTTGAAGTTTATTTTATTTTCAATATAGTGTGGCTCTTTTACTATGACAGAACCACAGTCCCTCCTGCACTAGTTCCTATGGAGGAGTTATTAACCGCGGCCCTCTACTGGTGTCACACATCACAGAGGAAGACGGTGAGGAAGAGGTTAATACTGGTACAGAGAGACATACTTCCTCCTCAGGAGCACAGAGACACGAGGAGAAATGACAACCGTCAGACAGACATCAACACAAATAACACACGCACACACACACACACACACACACACACGCACACACACACATGCACACACACACACACACACACACACACATGCACACACACACACACACACACACACACGCCTGATCTGCACTCAACATATTAAGCTCACAAGCATTTAATATGAATAACTACCCTGTTGAAAAAACAGCATATGCTGGTTAGGTATGTTTTGAAGCATGGCTGCTGGTTTGAGCTGGTTTAAGATGGTTCTTAGCTGGTCATGTGTTGGTCCAAAGCTGGTCCTAAGCAACTAACTCCTGCTCATGACAAGCTTAGGACCAGCTTAAACCAGCAGCCATGCTTCAAAACATACCTAACCAGCATATGCTGTTTTTTTCAACAGGGTAGAATATATTCTTAGTCAGTTATTATGTTGAGCACCATGACCATACAACCTGAACTGTTTAATGTTAATGTTGTTTTTGTTTACGGTTTATTTAAAATATAATTTCCTCCTTTTGATTTTATCTTTAAACAAACTTTGGATTTCAGCTTAAATGTTTGCAACAAATTGCAACAAATTTTATTTGGGATAAACCCCGTGAGATGCATCATCCCGTTTTGAAGGGGGTCCTATAATGTTTAAATGTCTGGTGTTTTGTGTCTTCAGTGTATTTATTTGACTACAGGATCTGTTTTGAAATGTTCTTAGTTCATCTGTGTGATTTTTTGTCAGATATAATAATAACCATATTGACGGGATTCATCAGTGCATCGTCAGGCTGAGTTTTCTCTGTGTGTGTGATCTACTGGCCTTGGCGAAGCGGCAGATGCGGAGCGCGTCCTCCCAGCGGCCGCTGCCGGTGTACTCGTGCAGTAAGCTGGGGTACGGCGACACGGCGGTGCACACCAGAGACCCGTCCACCCGTCTGACCGTCACCTGAGTGCCCTCATAGCTCACCATCTGAGGAGGACGACTGAACTCACTGCAGGACACATGACCCAGCAAACGTCACCCGCAGGACATGTGCAGACTGCATGCCTCCGTTATTCTTATAGGTAGTCTAGTTAGCTGGTGTGAGTGTGTACCTGCTGTCTTTGGTGAAGATGGTTTTGGGCAGCAGGTCTTTGTCCACAAACACCACACTAGGGTAATACCACACTGTGAAGCGGCTGTCCTGGATTCCACACAGGATGTTAGCCGAGTTGTTCCAGGCCATAGTGTCAACCATTGACCCTGAGGATGAATCACACAGATCAGTTCAGATGAACCAGGCTTTAATACAGACGCCTGACTGAACTGTGCTCTTACCCATCTTGTGGATGCTGTGCGCTCGGCCCAGCGTTCTCACAGAGGTCAGGTAGAGGTCACGGTTCTTATCGATCAGTGCGATCCTTCTGTCATTAGACGAGCCACACTGATCCAGCGCGACGAACACCACCTCTATCTGAACAGAGACACAACATAACATCACCACTGGCTGTTGATTTAACACACAAATTTAGTGCAATTCAGTAACGTGTCCAGACCTGTCCATCATCTTATGATGGTGATCATGCAGCAGGACGACTGACTGACCTGCATGATGGAGTCTATTTACGGGGAAGTCGTGGCCTAATGGTTAGAGAGTCGGACTCGTAATCCGAAGGTTGCGGGTTCGAGTCTCGGGCCAGCAGGGATTGTAGGTGGGGGGAGTGAATGTCCAGCGCTCTCTCCACCCTCAATACCACGACTGAGGTGCCCTTGAGCAAGGCACCGAACCCCCAACTGCTCCCCGGGCGCCACAGCATAAATGGCTGCCCACTGCTCCGGGTGTGTGTTCACGGTGTGTGTGTGTGTGTTCACTGCTGTGTGTGTGTGTGTGTACACGTTGGATGGGTTAAATGCAGAGCACGAATTCCGAGTATGGGTCACCATACTTGGCCGTATGTCACTTCACTTCACTTCACATTAATGCAGTTATATGAGCCTAATATTTAACATACGAGCGCAAAAAAAATCACCTTCTTATATTTATATCATATGATACAGTTTAGTAATATCACATCAGCAAGAGTGCTGTTTCCACAATATATACAGCACAGCAAATGAGACAGATTTTGTATAGTTCAGTAAACAATAAGAGTAACACTTTAGTATAGGGACTAAAGTGTTAACTAGTTGCTTACTAGCATGCCTATTATTAACATATTGGCTATTTATTACTTATAAAGCACATATTCTGAATGACCATATTCAACATCCCTAATTACTACTAGTTTGAGTTTTGTCTTTTTCTGTTTTCCTTATATGGTTTTGTTCCTGTTCGGTTTTGGGTTCATTTGCTCATTAGTCTTGATTAGTCAACTCCCATCACCCGTTTGCCCCTCGTCAGCTGCACTATTTAAAGTCATCCCTTCTGTTCAGTTTTTGTCTGATTGTTTGTGTTATCAGTGTTTCTGCTACTCTGAGATATTCTCATGAGTTATCATTAAAACCTTTTGTGGATCACATTCATCGTTGCTGTCTTCCTTGGAGGAACTGTAACACATACCCAATACCTAAACTTAAAGGAGACCTATTATGCCCCTTTTTACAAGATGTAATATAAGTCTCAGGTGTCCCCAGAATATGTCTGTGAAGTTTCAGCTCAAAATACCCCACAGATCATTTATTATATGATTTAGAAAATGCCTTTTTTGAGTGGAAGCAGTAACATGCTGTTTTCGTGCATGTCTCTTTAAATGCAAATGAGCTGCTGCTCCCCGCCTCCTTTTCCAGAATAGCAGCTCGTATAAAAGCAGCTCCCCTTTTGGTTTTGATTATCATGTATATCGCACTGAAATCATGCGTTTTAAAGCTATATGAGCTTAAACTTGTGATATTTGGTTTTCTGAGCGCACACATCTGAAGCACGCGCACAGAAAGCGTCTGTCACATGGTGTGTGAGTAACGTTACTAAACTAAGTTCTCTTTCATGTCTTATTGCGCTTAAACTATGAAATACACACAAGTTTATGTTAAAAACACATGAGTTACAAAATCAGTCGGTTATGTCTGTGAAGGTAAACAGCTGGGAGAGAAATCGAATGTGTATGTTAGATCAGTAAATAAATCAGTAAATCCTCAGCTCTCTTGTCTGCTCTGAGGCTGGGACTCCAAACAGTGTTCAGTGCTCGTCAGTGCAGACAAAGACAGAACAGTTAGCATGCTTTGCTCTAACTTTCACCCTGGGGTTAGAGCTGCTACACCGTTGTCGCTTGAGAAAACCCAATGACGGCGTTGTGGGTGGAACCGTGCAGATTAAGAGCTGGTAGTATTATAATAAGATCCCCTTTCTAGGTCACAAGAGAGTGAAATCTGACATGCTCATTTTTGCACAAGCTTGCAGAGAAAGGCTTACCAAAAATTACCAAGTTTTCTGGAATGGTAGATGCACCCGGGGCCTGATTATAGTACTTAAACACAGAACTATTAATAAGCAGCAAATTAGGAGTTTATTGAGGCAAAAGGCATAGTTAATGGTTTGTTAATAGCGATAATTGGACCTTAAAATAAAGTGTGACCACAATAAGTTAATATTTTGTTATATTTTAGAAACAATATTGTCTGTTTTTGTTCAGTTTCACAATCGAAAATAGTTCTGATCAAAGCCACAGCAGAAGTGTTGAGCGTCTCTGATCAACACACAGCGGTGATTTATTATTGAATGAATCCAGCGGTTGAATGAATCAAGTGAGTCAGTGATTCAGTGACTCATTCATAAAGACAGTGGCTGCATCCGAAATGGCATACTCTCTCATGTAGGTACTTTTTAGAATAAGTAATTACTTCACAGCCACAAAAAGAGTATGTTCTGTATAGTATGAATGCAATCTGGGATAGTAAAGTATGCACAGAATCATGCTGGAAGTAGTACATCTGTATACTTTTTGCCTACTCTTCTTTTGTCACATACTGTTCTTCGCCTACTATATAGTAGTGACGTATGTGATTTCAGATGCAGACACTCACTTGCTTCATTTCTGAATGAATTAGCTGTTAGAACAAATTGGTTGAATGAATGACTCTTAAAGATAATGACTTACTGCCACCTACTAAAGCTTTTAGTTTCATACTCAGAGAATCATTTCATTTTTGAAATTATAATAGATATTAAAACTAAATTAAAGCATATTGTCATAATTTATGAAATGCTGATTTTAAATATTTAATTTCAAAAGGTACTTTTTTGTACTGTTGTACTTTAAATGATCTTTTAGGTGTAATTTTTCAGTCTAAATTAATGTGTGGTTAATTTGCGATTAATTAATTACCACATCATGTAATTAATTAGATTCAAATTTTTTATCACTTGACAGCCTTACTTGTAACATATAAAGCTAATACAACTTCTCTAATTAACTTCGGCAGCTTCCTTATAAAGCCAAGTTACAATTTGGTTTAAAATGTACAGTATGCATACATCAGCACAGTGTACACATACTGTACACCGGTAGCCAGATTAGTCCAACTGCATGTACTCTGCATGCTTTTTATACATGAATCAGTCAGTCCACAAGGTGGCAGCACTGGCCTGGACCGCTGATTCAGAGACAGAACAACTACTAACACCTGGAAACACAAGGACACTGGACAACGTGTGTGTGTGTTTACCTTGTGGATCAAAGGTTTGCCGTCACCAATGGCTTTTCCCGTCTGAGCCTCGAACAGAAAGACGACTGGAGGAGAGAAGGAAGACACAGTGACTGATCACATTACAACACCAGCACCAGAACACACGTGTCTAAATTCATGACTGTATACAGAATGTTCATGTCTGGCCTCCTATATACTAAAAACAGCCTGAGTAAATGTTGCTGTGACAGCTAGTTTGGCTTGCTGACGGACACACGTGTGTTAATGGTGATCCACACATGATGTAGACAGCACTGTAAGAGCTCTCGTGTGTAAGTGGTTGTGAGGCAGCACCTCGTTCGTCACTCGTGTCTCGTATGGCGATGGTGTCGTTGCTCAGCGAGATGGACTGAGAGTTCAGGATGTCCATTCTCATGCCGGGACACTTGGGAGATGACACCAAACGGCCCTCATACGAGTACACAAACACCTCTGCTCCATCCACCAACAGAAAGTGCCTACACAGAAGAGCATACAGACAGAGTGTGTGTGTGTGTGTGTGTGTGTAAACATGTCCAACACATCCTCATTCTCCAAAGTAACTCTGAATCAAGCTCCTCCTGATGGTGCATTTGAGCAGAAGTGATGCTGAGAACCGTGCCATTTAGTTAAAGTGCATTGTTACACTGGTCTAATCAAAATCACGTTTTTTTGTTTAAACTACTCTTTAATTCGGTTTGTCTAAAAGCAAATAACCATGGAAGAAAATGAAAATGAACTATGTTGTTTAAGTAGTATTTCAGCTTGAGAACACATGCTGGCTAGAGTTATTGACTGCACACATTACTGCGGGGTTTATACATTTTTCAGGGTTTTAAGCACATAATAAAAATATGATGCCTGATGAAGACATCACAATTAACATTAAGGGTTTGCAAAGTTGCCTTTATTCATACCAAGTAAACTATATTCAATATTTTTAGTTTATTCTTAAGTGTAAATACTATTTTCATATTAGTTTAACACATATTTAGTTTCAACTAATAAAAATCCAAAATATATTATATTGACCTATATTACGTTTATGTCTAAAGAAATTATTTTAAGTATAGTGTATATTATGGTCTTTATGGTAAATAATATTTTTACTTTGAATTAAAAGTTTGTCTTTGGGAAATAAATATTTTTGTTATTAAATCAAAATGTAAGATTTGAACCAAACCATAAATATAATTTGAGAAAAAAAATCATTATTTTTATTTTTAGTTGGTCAAAAGTATAATTTTTGTGCATTAAAAGTGTATCTGTGCATTAAGTTATACCTTTATTCAAGCAACTGTATATAGTTTTGTGTATTTGTGTGACTTTGGTGCCCCCTAGAGTTAAATGAGTGGAATGTACTGTAATAAATATATCACAGCGCTAATTACAGTGAATGATTGGCAACGTGCATTAAAGCAATCTGCCGAACTTACAAATGCAAAACAGAGACTTCAGAAGCCATCCATCTTATTAGAAGTCACTGTACCATCAGAATGATTTTGAAACTGATACTACAAGGTAAAACTTACATACAGTAACTCTAATATTATGTGTGAAAGCTCAAGCACTTTTCTCTGCAAACAGAGAAATATCTGCTAAATGCCTGATATACTGGTGTTTAACCACTGGTTCTTTGTGTAAATCCATCAGCTGTTTTCAGTGGACTCTCTCACCTCTCGGCCTGCACGACGAGACTGACGGTTCCCTCCTTCAGGTCAAAGATCAGCGGAGTGTTCCAGTTCTTAGCACTGAAACAGCACAAGAGCGTGTCAGAGCGGGCAGGGATTGACTGACGTGAGACTGAACGACTGGAGGAAGAGGCACCTGTAGATGTAACACTGCAGAGAGGTGGTGACCACCAGATGACCGTGAGCCAGCGAGGCTTTGATGACCCGATCTCTGAACTCCAGAACATCCACTGCATCATTCAACACGTTTCTGACCTGAGAAACAAACACACCACCAGTAAACTACGGCATTACAGGGTGTGAGGCTTGAGTCACTGCTCCTTTGATGTCCTGTCATAATCACCAGCCATAATCACATGCAACATGAAGACCAGGGGAAATGTTGCTTATTGCTGTGATACTGATTTAAAGAAAACA